>NW_009260777.1:13557-91360 GCF_000687185.1 Egretta garzetta
TTCCTGCTCAAATACAGCATTTACAGGAGAGCTGCACAGGTTGTCACTAAAACCACTCCACTTGCTAAGTGACTTCTCTAGATCTCTCCCACTGACAATGGAACTGATGGCACCGGATAATCCATCTGTGAGAAAACCCCACAGTCTTAACAGTTACGCTAGGCAAAATATTCCCCCAATCATCTGAGAAATTGATAAAATATGCTTTTATAACATGAAAGTGGAAAAGAAGGGCTTCACAGGTGGTATTTATACATGACTGTTGGATAGCTTAAGTTGCAAGATGTTGTTTTGGACCCATATCTTACTTGGTGGGTTGGTGCTTTTTCTTGTTTTTTTTCTTCCCATTTTTATTTTCCGTTTGCAGTATGACTGACACTGCTATATTTTTAGACAATTTCAAACATTTATTTTCATTTTATATTTATTAAATTTTGACAATTTATGTACCCTGATAGCTTAACTCCGTCTTGTATGTCAGAAGAATTTCTTACATTGCTCTTTGTTTCTGTTGGCATTTCATGGTGCAGTCTTTTACAATTGGCAAGTTCTCACTTTGTTTTTTTTTTTAGGGGAACAGCTGTATGTGAAGTGACATTTATTACTAACAAATGCATAATAGCCTTTCCCACAGAATATTTCCTTTGTTCTTTTTCTTATTTTCTTTCCATCATTGTACGTGTTTTAATGGCTATACGTCTCCTAATGTGGCTATAAGCTCTTAATTCCAGCTATTACACATATATGAAGCTATACATTATTTTGTCAGCATGCAGATAGTTTTATGCCTGTTCAATATACAGAACTATAAAGTGTCCATAATTACAGTGATTAACTGCAGGTTCAGTCATGCATCTTTCTTCAGGACATCAAGTTGAGAAATAAGGAAAGGGCCAATTAAGCCTCTGCTACGCTCCCCCAAGTTGCAGGCACTGACGTGAGGTTATCCCAGGGACACGTTTAGTTGTGGAGACGTCCTTGGCTTAGACTGAAATGCGGCATGTATCTTGAGTGCCATCTTCATCTGTTTGTGGTATGTGTAAGGTTTGAAGGTTTGCAGCTACTTGAGCATCACAAATTTTATAATGTCAGTTCCTTTAAATATTTTTCTGATTTTATGGACAAAACCCACGAAGAAAAGGAAAATGTGTATCTGGCTATGGAGAAGGTACAGCTGCTATCAAAATGCAGCAGGAAACAGAGAATTTAGCAATTCAGCTTGATGTCACGGGAGCATCCCTTGGCCCTCTGGCATTTGGCCAGTAGCAAGATGATGTTTCAAACAGGGATTCTTGTTTCGCTTACCAACACCACAACTGCAGAGTTCCTCTCCTATTTAAAAACACATCGTGTGTAGCATTTTGTTGCTAGGAGCCTGCTTGGCCGAATGCTGGTTTCTAAGCGTGCTTTTATATTTAACTAACCCCTGCACAGCTTGCAAGTGATTTTTGCCCCCACGAGTTCTAATTCTCCCTTCACTGTTTTCCATATTTTTCTGGAAGGAAAATTCCTTCTTTCTCTCCATAAATTTAATCAAGATAATGTCTCCCAGCTAAACATAGGAGATTTGCATTTTCTCCTTGGAACTAGAGAAATTGTGTGCAGAAGTAGTACAGCTGGATTGGTGCTGCTGTCAGAAGGGGTCGTTAAAAAAATCAAATCAAAGTGTTGCCTTATTTTTAGCTCTGTAATTTTTATTTTTGCATCACTTAAGGAAAAAAAAAAAAGAAAGTAGAGCCATCATCCCTATTTCTTCATGATTGATGCAAACAAATTCCACAGAGATTCAAGGGAAAACAGTGGTTACAGAGAGGATAAAAGTCTGGGTTTCCAAGAGCAAAGGCTGTGCACCTTTCCATTTATTTAAAAGAAGCAGGAGTTAAATTAAAAGTTCCTTAAAGTTGCTTAACCTTCCTAAACGGGGGCTCTCTCACAGGAGATGTTCTTTTGGGGATGTGTCTCTGCTAGCAGGGTGCAAGCAGGTGCGGAGATCCTGTCCGAGTGGAATGCTGCTGGGATGGAGAGCTGCGCTGGGGGCAGCCCCGCTCATTCTAGGGCCCTCTCATTTGGGGAGGGGTATCGTGTTTTCAGTTGCATCACTTTCTTGCCCATTTTTATTTTGGTGGAGGGGAAGGATGTTGCCTGTATTACACATAAAGAAAACCCTGCTTGCTCTGAAACAGCAGCTGTTGAGAACTAGAAAACCACTGTCTGTACCTGTTGGTTTTTCTTATAGGCGTTGAAGAAAAGGCAAAAGTGAGGACGAATTGCTAGCATGCTACTCTAATATTGTCTAAAGCTTTTGAAATTGTCCTGTCAGCTTGTATGTGTGGCATGTAAAACGAAACTCTCTGGATCCCTCTGGGCCGTAGGGGCTTCCCTTCAAGTGTATGCGCCCCCCAAAACTGATCGGATAGCATCTCCAGGATATAATGGGTGATCGCAGAAATCTGTTCATATTTAGTACTGTGCTGAAAGAAGACCATTTTGTTGTTCTTCTGTAAAGTGAAGAATATTTTAACAAGGGAGAAGAAAATTAAAGGACTGAGCTTTCCTGCTTGGAATTAGCATGAAATGTTGGTTTCATTTCCCCCAACATCGCTAATAAAATCAGGATGAAAAGTCAATAGCTATTACTGTAGCAGGAACGGTCTGAGTAAATTCCTTTACTAAAATTCTACTAAAATAATTTTAAATAAAACCAGATATTTACTCGCTGGAGTTTGTTGTGGTGAGATTCTCATTTCAGGATAAAAACCCCATGCTAGTTATGCAGTGGGGGATGCATCTGCCTGACCTGATGTGATGCAGTCTGGAAATACTCCCTGAGTGTCCCAAGTTATAAATCCCGTGGGCAACTTCTTCTTATGTGTTACCGTATGTAATGTTGTAACAAAAACTGCCCTTTCCTCACTCTGGTCCAGATCAGAGAGATCAAACTATAGCAGTTCTATAATTAAATGTGAGCACATACTTAATCTGAATTTACGTTTTCTTCTGTCTCCCCGGGCTATGGTACAGCGTGGAACCTGTAGAGGGTTGATTGTCTGGCTGCATTATGGTGGTTTCCCTTACATCTATGGAGATAGGCTGATTTAAACTAGCTCAGAATTATCTTTTAAGATCAGTTGCTTGCATTTGTTATTGAAAGCTTATGCTCGTTCTCCATCTCTCTTTTATTATTATATTTTTTAAACTTTGACTCTTTCTGATGAAGTTATAAGATATGCTGGGTAGTTACTAAAGGCTGTAGCTCACTGACATCTTACAGACTACTCTGGAAGAGGAATCTGCTGTTCAGAATGTTCAGAATGATGTATGTTACAATAATATTCCTTATTTTCTCTTATTCCCTTATTTTTCTCTTATTTTCACTCTTGTTAGTCTTAAATTTTAAGGTATGACCATGTATCCCATTACATTTCACTTGTTCATAATCAGAAATTGTATATGCGGGGAATCAAAAGGGAAATCTGGGCCTCACTGATGGTAACAGCAGCATTTTGTTTGCATAAGCAGGACTGGCTTTTTACCTCAACAGGCTTCTGGCCTTCCATTTTAATTTGACCAGCCAGTCAGATGTACACTTCATGAGTATACTTTATCAGCTAAGCCAAAATCTCTGTGAAATAGGCAACGTGAATGAGGAGTTTAGGAATAAGAGGAAACCTTCTTTTGAAATGCTGCAGCTTTTATACTTGAATAAATTTTCTTTATTGGGACACTAATTTTAACATATCCTGGTTTCTCTGTCCACTCTGGAGAAGGAAAGTATTTTTTTTCAGTTTTTAACAGAAGTAAAGCCTTGAGCACTCCGCACAGTGTTCCTGTTGGGAAATGTTGTGAGGCTGTAAATACTTGAAAGCCTGGATTTAGCCAGTGGGCTCCTGGGTCCTGCTCCAAAGCATGTGCTGCCTATGCATCTCCACAGCCATCGTGGGGATGGACTCGGCTGCGGGCCGTTCACCGCAGAGCGCCCAGGGCTTCCTCTTACTGGAGAACGGACAAAGGCCGCCTTCGCAAAAGACATTAAATGGTTTTGCCTGCAATTTCTCTTAAAGTCTGGAACGTGTTTAGCAACGTCAAGGCATCCAAGTCTGTAGCCTTTACTCATGTAAGAGTCCTATTCTTTCTAAGGTTAAAATTATGGTTTTGGAAAGAGAGATAAAGCTTTTCATGGATCTGTATGCCAGTTGGAAAACTAGAGCCAAGTCCCTCAGCGATATAAACATTAGGTTGAAATCAGCTGAGTTCCCTTTTACTAGGAGAATATTTGGCCAATTTCTCTGTGTTTCCCAAGGCCGTAGCTGCAGAGATTAAGTCACGTTACGATTTTGTGCTTTGGCCCTCTCTCAACTCCTGCTCATGCATAAAAATACTTAACTCAGGAGGGCAAAGCCTGAGGTAACCTGTGTGAAACTGAATTGCCTCCTTCATCATGGAGGATTATAGGCACATTCAGATACATCCCAGTTCTTCAGTGGCTAAAATGATCACTGTATACCATGGATATAGGCACCTTCACTGGATTTAAGCTAATTCTAGAAAAGGCCACTTGAGTTTAAGATGTTAACAGGGACAAGTGGATGTTTAGAGAGAATTGTGCTGTGGGGAAATTGTGCTGCTTTATCCGTACCTGGTTCTGACTGTAGCCTTCCAAATACATGGAGCAGGGATGAGGGAAAGTCTTCCATTTTGTGGAGGGGAACAAGGCTGGGGTTTTTCTTTCTTTTCTTTTACATATTTATGTATTACAGATGCTTTCTCGGTTTCCCTTTGAGAATTTCCTAGCATTTTGTGGAGGGGGTCAAGTAATACAGTACTATTATCTAGACTGGTTTGGCAGAGGTGCATACAAAGCCTAATCTCTCAGTCCCAGTTACCTACTGTATTACCACCTAAGTAATGCAGGCTACTTTCCAACTTGCTGCGCTTTTCCTTATTTGAACTGGGGAGAGTTTGGGGTTGAGGATAATAGTGATAGGAAAAAGTGATAGAAGACCGTAGCAACAGACAGCAGCTCTTGATAGGTGAAGATTCATTACCCTTGGTTACTCCTGAAGAAGCTGCAGTATGTTGATACAGCGTTAGAATTTAATTTCTCCTATTTGCCGAGACTCGGTTCTTCCCGAAACTTATAGCTGTACTAACTGCTTGTAAAGTATTAGGAAGAATGAAATTTTAATTTTCAGACTGTTTGGGCGTAGAGAAGAAGAGAAAGCATCATTTATTACCATAAAAAATGCTCAGTTTTAATTCATTGTAAGAGCTGGTTTTGTGTGTAAAGTAGAGCCAAGATGAATTTCAGACTCCTATTTCTATTCTGATCCTGTGTGCTGCAGGCGGTAGATGCAAGAACTGCTCATGTCCACTCTACTTAAGAGTACCAAGTTTTAAACATCAAAATCAACTGTTTTGTCACAGTAGGTAAGAGGGAGATCTTTAGCAAGTTGCATTTGCCTGTCTTTACATCTGCCTGGTGAGCTCGCTGCTAGCAGGTCCTATCATATGCTTTATGTTCATGTTGAACAGGTAATGCAAAATGCCCTTTTCCTTGTTTCCAAGTGCCACAGACCAGCCGCAGAATGGCGTGCTGCTGGGAAGCAGGGATATTTATTTGGTTTTAAGCAGTCCATTTCCAGCCAGGTGATATTCTGTGATGAGTGTGGTTCACCCTCAATGTCAAATCAGGAACGTAAACCTTTCTATTGTATGAAATACTCATGAGGCTTTTGTATTAGTCTGCAAATATAGAAAGATAAAGTGTACAACTCGATGTAACACGGTAGGTAGGTGCCCTTCCAGTGGTAATGAAAAAATATTTGACATGCCCATTGCTTTCACCGAGCCAGCTGTAGGCAGACAACCAGATCTCAAGGCTTATCAGAGATAATGTTCATACCTGATTCGCATGCATGGTTCTGTCTCTTTGTCTTGATTATTTCAGTGTTATTGCTCACAGATTATTTCCAGTTTTCTGAAGTGTTGCTTAGGTAGGAGTTAAAGCAGGGCTAAGATAAATTTTTGTAGTGGTACTTATAATATAAGAGGTGGTACAGGCTTTGAAGAATAACCTGGTTTTAATGTGACTTCACTTGGCTGAGTCCATAGGAAACAATAATGCCATCTACAGCAGAACAAGCAGAAGGCTGAGCTTTCAGCTCTCTTTAGAAGACAGATTCTGCTGAATCTGTTCTACAGCTGCTTGCAGTTTTCAGTCCAGTAAGGCGCAGCCATTTCCTTAAAAATATCCTGTACACAAAAGTGTGGTTCAGTTACACGGTGGAGAGCTCAGCTTGCAAATTCAGCAAGACTGATCAGGATTAAAGATGGTTTATTCTCTTAAATTAGACAGAAGTAACATTTGCTACAAGACACTTCATCAAAATTAATAAATCATGCATTGTATTTTTAAACCAAAATGCTGCTGTGTTCACAGCATGCTGCCTTCTTTCTTCCCCTGAGGTGTTAAGCCATTAAAAGAGTCCAAGGTCTATTTTCTTGTATTCCTTTAGACTTTTTAATGCTCTTCTGTGTATGCCATCATGTCTCTGCACTCAGGTGATTGATCGCAATTGCAAGATTACACCTTAAAAATGTATTAATATTCATTATTTGTCTGGCCAGAAGGATTACTGTCACATGGGACCAAGCACTGTATATACCTAGAGACGTACAACACCCTGCTTTAGATGCACCCTTGAATCCTCAGCAGTTCAAAGAGCAACTGGAGAATCGGGGAGAGATGCATGGTCCTGAAAGGATGTTGAGATGCAAAACCTAATGAGAGCCATACATCTGGTTGGCCTTTGTAATTACGTGTCTGTCAGATGTGCTGTGGTCCTGACCTGCAAGAAGCAAAGCGTTCGAGAGGAAAGGGAAACTGGGATGCAAGGGAGAGATGATGTTAGGGGATGGATAGTAACTTGGTCTTGATCTGTTTGCACATAGCCTCTTCCTTGGTGAGGTGGTGATGTTGTGCTCCAACCCAGAACCATTAGAGATAAGGCAAAGCAGCTCACTGTGGCATCTAGCAACACAAAATAATGCAAAAGGCAATACCCAAGCAACTTACTCTGCTTATCTTTCTTCCAAGGCTGTGCCTGAGAAAAAAGAAGATGTCGTTTTTCTGTTGTCCTCCTGGTCTCTTTTCTGTGTACCACGGGTGCCCATCTTCAGCATAAAAACTACTATCACAGTAACACAGTGACCCAGTTTAGCCTCAACTCCTTTTTATGCATGTAAGGGTAAAACACACACCTGCAGGCGTTTGTAAAAGTACATTGCAGTAAATGGGACTAGATCTGAGCCTTTGTGCATGCAATCGTTGCTGAGAGGGTTGCCCTTTTTAAAATGTTAAATATATGGAACAGGATATTACTAATTGTGAATCTGAATTTTCTCTTAAGGTTTTGCAGGCCTTTTATAGTATTAGGCCCCTGGAAGTCTTGTGCACAATTATTCAGGCTTTGTAACTATACAAATTTTGTAATTCCTACCTACATGGGCTTACTTGTACACAGCATAAACATATTGCTGTATTTCTAAATAGATGACACCTGGGTGAAGACTAGTCTAGACACTTCTTAAAATCTTGTCTTTGTTTTTGAGCTTGAACTGAAATCTCAGCAGAGACCAGGGTGTTTGCAGACTGAGCATGTGTTTGCTATTCAAAATACACAGCTAGCCTGTCCTGTGCTACGGAAGAGATTAAACAGGTGAAAAATAGATATTTTCTCATCTTCATTAGATAGCTATTAGATAGTATTAGTTAGCTGTGTAAAGAGTGCTCCTTTTAGTGCAAATATTTATTTCAGATTGCTGTTGTTCATGATTTACTCTAGGAATCAGTAAATTCGATACTTAGTTCAGGTACTTTAAGTTAAACACAGGAAAGCTAATCACAGGATACAGTCTTAGAAGGAAACTGTTAATATTCAAAAATAATTCCTCAGAAGTGTAGAAAAGGCAGAACTAAAGTTGCCTGTGATGTCCAAGCACACAGAAGAGGTGGGAGGAGATGAGCCATGCATGATCTGGTGTGTTCTCTGCCCCTTGCCCTGCCGGTGTGATACCTCTTAGCTCACTCAACAGGAAAGGGAGCCTCAAGAAACCGTGCTGCTAAAATTATTCACACCTTGTTAGCAAGTGCAGACTGCTGTCTCGCAAAGCTCTGGCAGCGTAAAATGTTCATGGAAAGAGCTAGAAGGTGAACCCCAACGAAGCAGGCCAAAACTAAAATCCCAAGCGCTACTTAACGAATGGAATTATTTGAAACGATGGCACCAATGGTATTTTTGTGAGCGAGTCTCCAGACACGGCAAATTTCAGTTCAGGTTTGCTTGGGAAGGAGAAAATCTTTGTGCTCAGGAGAGTTTGGGCACTTTTTCCACTACGTGATGCCTTCCTCCTACCTTAGTTCTTGTTACACCTCCTCACTCTGACAGACAAAACCTTTGTTGAAGTTCAGGCTCACAAAATCTCCCACTCTTTCTAAAATTAGAAGACCATTACCAAGTCTGTTGTTAAACCACCAGCGACCCCTCTGTCACCATTAAGACACACGTGTAGTCCCCAGTTTCATGTTCAGGTACAATTTCTCTCTCAGTATGTCCTGCCACTCCAGAGAAAATCAGTGCTGGTTTAACACACTTTATTGGCGCGAGATCGATCCTCTGAAGGTTTTATCATTCTGAGAGAAGCATAAATGAATTGCTGAATTGACAACCCCTACTGCAGTTTATTATTCTGCTTTCAGAAAGACAGAGAAAAACTTGTCCAGAAAGGAAAACCTTTCCTTTCCATCCAGTTCCCTGATTCAAATCCCTTAGAAATGTGTCTGCCAAAGCAATTGTCTTTTTTCTAAGCCATGGATTTGGTTTATTGTGTGTGTGTATATTATATATATATATATATGTGTGTGTGTGTGTAGAGCTTTAACTGTTTTTTAATCCACCATGACATTTGCTTGACTGCAGTGAAATCATATAAGCTTCATATTAGGGCTGGTGTGTGTGTGTGTAGAGCTTTAACTGTTTTTTAATCCACCATGACATTTGCTTGACTGCAGTGAAATCATATAAGCTTCATATTAGGGCTGTTCTTCCTCCTTCTCCTTATTAGCTTTCTGGATTTCCTTGTTCTTCCATTACATGAGTTTTTAATTCTAATTTGGTAACTGCAGTAATCTTTTCGTAGCTACTTCTTGCAGGAACAACAGCATTAGTTGCAGGCTTTCTGGTTTGGGATATACCTTATTTTGCAAGAAGATACAGCACGGCTGTGGTTCTATCTGCAATAATAGTAATACATGAGACTGCGTTGTGATTTTCATTACAGACCTAAAAATTTAATGATTTATGTGCAGGACATTTTTATTTCAGTCAGTGGGCAACCAGCTATGTGTGTTATTTTTAATATAGAATATATTTTAGAGCTCTTCTAGCTGACAGTTTCTCCGCTGGATTATTGCTTGAGTTTGCACTGTGAATACAACCAGGGTGGGAAACCTCCAATATATCATTTATTTATTGAAATAGGAAAACTGAATTTTCTTCCAAAAGTACAGAGGAGAGCTATGTAACGTGTTTAACACTTGTCTTTAACGTTGGTCAAGAAGTCAAAGCTTATCCACTGTTTTAAAGGAAGAACAAGTGGACATGCACTCGACGTAATTATTTTTTCCTTACTAAATGCATTTATGTAGGAACAGTGGAAAGAACGAATACATGTTGCACAAGTTGTCAGGGAGCTGCCAAGTTATTTATCCTCTTTCCTTCAGGTAGGGTTGTTTTATGTTTGGCTCAGTTATGCCATAAACATTTGCAGATCAAAATGGTGTTTATTCAGGAAAAAAGCTAAAGGTCTCGGAACACGAGGGTCAATGCTCTTATGTTGATCCACTGCTTTCAGATTCCTATGAGTTATTCTGGATTTTTTCCTGCTTCAGTTGGCTTCAAATATCTTTTTGAGCATATCTATTCATCAGCATTGAATCAAAAGCTTGGCAGCTATTTCTTGATTAAATAATTATTCCCAAACTAATAAACATCACAGCAGGGTTTAATTAATATATGTCAGTCATACGGCTTTTTTTTTTTTCCCCCTAAAAATACAGTGCTCTGAAATTAGTACCTGCAGAATAAAGGTGGGGGCTTTTTTCTGCAGTGAGCCATGGGAAAGACAATTAAAGAGTATGCTGATTGCATCCACTTATCTTTCTGTGCGGGCAGGGATGTCTCATTTTTAAAAGTTTCCTGCTTGAAAAGCTGCAAAAATCTCACAAGGAACCCTCCACCCTCCTTACCACTGTAGGACTCTTGTTACTGTAACAAACACAGTTCTATGGCGACTTTATTTTTGCAGTTATTTGTTAGCAATGGCATTAACCTCGCTGTATGTTGGCGCGGCTGCTTAATTCTGCTACTTGATAAGCCTTTGAAGATACCATATGCTGGAAAGATAAGGTTCAGACATTTAAAAATGATAATGAAATTGGCATCTCTTTAGGATAGGGCATGTGCTATTGCTGATCGTGTGCTCTCCCCTTCCCCAGTGCAGTATCTACCTGCAGTTGGTTTTCCTCAGGGCTGTAGGGAATGGGATCTCCTTGCCTGGCTTGGGAGGAGAGATCCTCCACTCCTCCATCAAAAGTCTGCCACTAGCAACTTGCTTTTAGTGGCTGTCTCCCAGACCAAAACACACGCTGAGACTCAGTCAACGTTGAGGATGTAACTTATAGTTTAGAAATATTAAAGCCCTAAGTATTATAGAGGATGCATGTTTTGTAGGTATACATTCAAAGCATCGGAGCAACTCTGAATGTGCTGCGTAAGGATGTCACGCATTAGGTATATGGCTGTGATGAAGACACGCTGATACCTTTAACCCTAGATGAGATAAAAGCAATTAAGAAACACACTTGATTATTTTTGTATTTCATTTTTCTCTTTGGCATCTTTAATAATGAATCTCCCTGTACGCATGAGGTTCAGATTAACTTTGTCTGCTTGGTGAAAAGCATGTTTTAGTGTAAAAATCAAACAAAAAAACCCCAAACAACTAAACCTTAAACGAGTCTAATGGGTTCAAGTGTAGTTTTCATACCTAACAACCTGGGAGTTTGACCATGTTCTTCGTGTTCGCACAAAACTCAGACTTACGGAGCAGTATATAGAAATCAGGTTTTAAAGTGAGCAAGCAAAGTCCTTCAAGTGTATCTCATTGCATGACCTTGATGAAATGAATATTTCTAATGTGCAGAAAGGCTGGATAACCATTACCATATTTTGCATGAAGTGCGGTCAGCTTTGAAGTTGGCAGAATCTTTTCCTGGGGACTTTGTAGGATTAGGCTTTCTACATGAACAAAATCGCTTCCTTTAAGGAATATATTTCCAGATAGAGCGATATTTGACTTGTGCATACTGAGATGTAGAATGACTTCAAACAACCATGAGATATAATGAGAACTGATATTATTCATAACCTCATCAAGAATTACATTCATGGAGGTTGTGAAATGACCTCATGTTTTATTCGGACAGTGTCATGTATTCTAGCTTCACCAGGGGCCTTGTGTGAACACTGTCTGGCTGAAACGATTAATTTATTTCCAGTTTGCATAAAGACTTCCATTCCCGTAAATATTTTTAGGTACATGCATAACTTTGCACTTAAGTAATCCCTTTGAGGGGAATAGGGCAAATTATTAGTTCATTTTGATCAGAAAAGAGTATTCATAAAGGATTTGGAGTTTAATCTCATTCTACGGCTTCCTTGGTTACTGAGTCCTGCCTTCACCGTAGCCTTTCTTCCAATAGGTTTTACATGTCTAATCTTTGAAGGAGAGAAAAATTCCTTGGCATTCTGTGTACTTTTCACTTTATATAAATGATCAGTTTTGAAATTTACTGTTTTTATGCTTAATTGGGTACTTAATTAATAGCAAATGTTCAGAAAACATTAATTTTTTTTTTCCATGAGTAAAGTCAGCTCAGGCTTTTTAAGAAGGCTGAGTTTCCCATCTCCTGTTGAATATGTATTTCCAAGTGTGTTGAACGGTTGTTTGACTGATGTGTTTTTAAAAGACTACATATGCTTTGTGACAATTAGACAAAATTTTAACAAAAGTTTGTCAAACAAAGAGGGCAGTGGTAAAATCCCTGTGCTCATGCTAAGAATTTGCTGCCTACCTGCGCGACGTGCCCTACCACCGGGAAAGCATCTGGGCTGCAGGGATGCCGGTGCTTCTGGCTGTGGCATGTGCGCCTTGCTGCTGGGAGGGACCTCTGTACCTTCCCGCCCAAGGAGGCATTTCTGAGCCAGCTCTAGAGCAGCCCAGCTACAGGGGAGGCACTGGCTACCTTGAGTGTTATCTTCTTTCTTATCAGTGGGTTTCTGAGCCTCCATGTTGTTCCTTTATACATTGCTGGGAGTCTCAAGACAGGTTCTTTCCTCTCTTCATTTGTTTCATTCTCCACCCATTGCCTTTTTCCTGTATTTTGAATGGTGCTAGGTGAAATGGCTCACTTGTTGGGATACCAATTAACTTTTATGCCTCCTTGTCATGCCAGAATGGATGTCTACCAGTACTGTTCCCTGGTAGTGCCAGGGCTCAGGAAACAGTATCCTTCCACAGCTGCTGCCGCAGAGCAAGTGGTCTGAGAAACTGAGAGGTCAGCCGCTCCCTAGAAAGGTCCAGGGCTTTGAAATGGCAAGGCATGTGGTGTCTTCTCCACATCCAGTTTGTGATGGGAGTTTCCTGAGCGCTTGCAAGTAGTCTAATGCTATGCTGAAGTCAGTGGTCAAGATTACCCCCATTGGGGTGTGCTGGAAGTCCCACCATGAAGGTCGGGAGACCTTCAGGGTGTATCTGCGAGGGTTATTAACTGCAGGGCCAGGCGAAGGAGAAGCTGTGCCTGGATTTATAGACTGAGGGTTTCTAGGTCAACTGAATAAAGGCATGCCATAGCTGTAACTCACAGCAAAGAAATCCAACAGGCCTTTGTGAAGCATGAAATCGGGAGTAAGTGCAGATGCAAGGGAATGATGTTCAGGCACACAAACCCCAGGAGTGGAGCACTACACCACTCCTCTCTGTCCCGCAGTCTCGGCTGAGGAGCTGCACCGTGCGGTGGGTAAGCGTTCCCCAGCAGGCCTGTGTACATAGCTGCATGTATGAATGAGCTGATCCCCAGGAGGCAACATCTGAAGAAGCTGAGGTCCAGCTTAGCTTCCATCCTTTCCCTAACCTACTGGGAGAGGATAAATTCCACTCTGCTGAATGCAGCAATGTTTTCCTTATGGCCAAATTTTATGGCAAATCCCATAGGAAAGCTGATGCTAGGCTGAGGAGTGTTGTGTAAGCCTATTGTTCCTGGTCTGAATTCCGTGATAAAATGTCTCTTGGATTTTCCATACACAATTCTCAGCACCGTTTTGCTGGCAGAGGAATGAATAGGGGTCTAATGGGCTGAATGTCTCAAGCCCTTGAAGCACTTTGCAGCTTGATTCCAGGAGACAATTCATGCCAGTAGATAGAAATGTTCATACTGACCACAGGGACACAGGACCTGAGAACATTTCTTATCTCCCAAGATTGTAGCTTTTCACTTGGTGAACAGCCTCACTCTTCTGCAAACTAGTTGTGCTGGGTGTGGGTTTGGATATTTTTCTGTACATTCAGAAATAAAGCGTGGGTGACTGTTCCCAGCTGCATCCAGTATCAGCCATTGCTACTTAATGTTAGGAAAAGTCCAGCCTGGTTCTCAGGGAAATGTGTGGCGCTGGTTTTCTTTTGTCATAACTTTACTACATAATATTAGACAAAATTACCCAGGATACAGTGTGTTAAAGCAGCGTGAAACCCACTGAATCCCTTCCATCACATAGTATAAAAATAGATACAACTCTGCAAGCAGAGCACATTTTCCTAGCGTTGACACAGACGAAATAATGAGAGACCTACGCTGCAGAATGTTTTGGACAGTGTTTAATGACCAGCAGTCATTCTTGTGCTAATCTGTCCCTCTCTAGGAATATTTCCAGTGACTCTTGCATTGCACAGATTTGTTTTATTTTGTTTCCTCTGCTGTCAGGCTGTTGCTTAATATCAACTGGCAGGTGAGAGCTTTCAGGGCTTGGAGGTAGCAAAAACGAATATTCCACTGGGAAAGGAGGCAGACGTGTGATCATCATGCCAGGTTAAGGATAGCTGGGGAAGAAGGTGTCATTTATCAAGTGCCATTAACTTTAGAAGTATTTTCTAATCTACAGATGAATCTGGACATTTTCATTATGTATTAGACAATGGATTGGGTAGGCTGCATAATATAAAACGTTGGAGAATACTTTAAAACATTATCTGACAAAAGTCTTCCCCAAAAAACCAGATCCAAAGAGCATTTCTATGAGCCATTCTTCATTAAAACAAATAACATTCACCTCTGTTGAGAGCCAGAGGAGAGAGCACTTTATTTTCTCTTTGCTGGTGCGGATTGGCTACTTTTCCCTGCTTGCAACTCCTCTGTAAAACTGTGCCTATTCTTTCAAAATCAGTAGCATTACAATAGGTTATCCAGAAAAGTAATTGGCAAGCTTTCCCTGCTCAAAGCCAAACTGTGAATAAAATATGAAAGGGCTGGTTGTTTTTTTAATATAATTTCCAGTTACTGTTTTATTAAGCATTTAAATTTTAGTGTTAAGCTTTTTTATTAAATTTTATTATCAGAAATCTCACAGATTGTCATCTGGGAATAAAAGAATAGATATAAAACCTTAAGAAGTTTAAGAAATACTATGGAGATATAGGGCAAGTCTTAGTAATGGCATAGCTTACACTCTCTGGAGTTCGTACATTAATATTTTAATCTGTATCTGCAATTTTTATTAAAAGAATGACTTGTACTTGCACAGGAAAGAAATCGGGTACTTGTTCTCAAAACTGTAATTATGAGAATGATGGGAGCTAAAACTATTAGCTGGCTCCCACCTCATCACTGAAACATGTTAGTAGGTTTTATTTTTTTATTTTGCTGCTGGAAAGTGATGTCAAAAACACCACCTGAAGCCAGCGGAAAAAAAAAGGGGGCATTAGCAGGACCGATGTGGGCGAAGTTCATGTTCACTGCATGTAGGTTCCAGGATCGAGTCAGTGAGTACGTCTGGCATCAGTGATCTCTGGACATGTAGGGATAAGGTCCACCTGCACCTGGATTACTGGTAGAAATGCATACAAGTACAAGCAAGTGTGTGAAGGTAGGTTTGCTCCACGGCATGTGCTCATGTGCCTGTGGTAGGTGATTGGATATGGTTAAATGTCCCTGGGGTAGGAAATGCTGGGAACATGAGCATCAAGAAGTTACTTTATATTCAGTTATGAAGCGTGGCTTTTCTTAATTTTACTGTTTGATGGTACAGACTGAAATAGATGCATTACATAACGCTAAAATAAGAGAGAAAGTTGAAGTAGAGTTGAGAATCCAGCCACCCCCACAACGTAGGTGTCTACAAGTCTAGGGTTGCATCTGAATCAGATGATCAGAGCCTTAAAGTTTTCCAAAATGTCAGAAGTCTTAGTAACAAAATTAGATGCAACCACATAAAAGGGACTAACCCAAACGTACAGGGTAGACATGACCCTCAGAATCACCTTCTGGCTTCTGCATGGCTTTGAGATTGAAGAGTAGATCTGTAAAGGTATTTTGGTGGCAAAGGGAGCATGTGCTTGGAAGAGTCTCAGGGTGCACCTGTGGGCAAGTATATATTTTTGAAAAGTGACCAAAAGTCACCGTAGAAAATGTTTATTATTTATTTTTTAAATTAGAAAGTAACATCCGTATATGAAGTCTGCACTTGAACTGCCATCTGAATTTTAGTGCAGGAACCCTGCTGAATTTAAAAAAAATAATAACAAAAAGTGGTAAATAAAAGTATTTGATAAAAAGATGGGGATAAATAGGTGGGGGGGGAAAGCTAGGATTTGTTATTCTGGTTGGTTTTTGATTGGGGTTGGGTTTGGTTTGGTTTGGTTTTCCCCAGGTTGCTCCTTCTCTGTCTCTTAATTGATATCCCACTTTCATTAACTCATGGAAATTCAATGTGTGTTACACAGACTGAAGTTGTTTTACCAACAAGATTAATTAATTATTGAGGCAGCCAATTAATAGCACTGACTAGTGTTCTTAAAATCAAGTACACGGTGCAGGAAGTGGTTGCTGTGTAGGATTAAACTGAACCTCTGTATCCCAAGTGAGAAACACAAATGTAAAGCCTGTATCCAGCGGCAAGACATGTCCAAAGCAGAGGTGGATGTGACTGCTGTTTGGAGGAGATGTACAAGAGCAAACTCATTAAGACAGATCCATCTTGGAAAAATAAAAAATTACATTGCTTTTGTGTTGCATTTACTTATGCGCCTGCTTTCAGCTTCAGCCAAAATTTTCTTCAGAAAAGTACCAATTCTGTCAAATGTTGTTATGGCTGCCTGACTGATGAAATGGGATTTTTCTTGCCTTGGAGCAATTCCCACTCTGTTCTTCTGGAGCTAGTAGCTACCTCCTCCTGTTCCCTGAACATCTAATCCTGAATATTTTCTTAAGCCAGACTTTCAGGTCTTGATCCTTTCTCTCGGCTTTGCGGGCACTAAGGTTGTACAGCTGGCAGTCGGTGCTCCGGGATCTCATGCCTACCAAAGCCTGTCAGCAGCTCAATTTAGCATGTTGTACTGGTTTTGCCTGGGACAGAGTTAATTTTCTTCCTAGTAGCTGGCATAGTGCTGTGCGTTGGGTTTAATATGAGAAGAACGTTGATAACTCACTGATGGTTTAGTTGTTGCTCAGTAGTGCTAACTTAGACAAGTCAAGGACTTCTCAGCTTCCCATGCTCTGCCAGGTGCACAAGGAGCTGGGAGGGGGCATGGCCGGGACAGCTGACCCCAACTGACCCCAGGGATATCCCACACCATATGACATCATGCTCAGCATATAAAGCTGGGGGAAGAAGGGGGGGACGTTGGGAGTGATGGAGTTTGTCTTCCCAAGTCACTGTTACGCATGATGGAGCCCTGCCCTGATGTAAATTAGGCTCATATTTTAGTGCTGCTACCACTAGAGAAAGTCTTGACCCTGTCCTCAGCTTGTTTAAAAAGTGGTCATTGCTCTGGACATCTTGTGATGTCCAAACAGTGGTGCACAGGGTGAGTGTGGCACCTGCAATGTGGCTGAATTTTCCTCCCATTGAAATCTTCAGGCGTTGCTGCGCTGCTAACCTCAGAGTGCTTCCTCGTGAGTTTAATTTCCAATTAGCACTGTGATTTCACTTGACCGTAAACTTCAGGATTGCTTGATATTTATGCCTTTAATATGACTAAATATTGAACCGATATTTTACACATCACTACAAGTTGCTATGCATCAGAATTACACCTCGTTAATATAACCTCCTTATAAACCAGAACAATTGTAGGTAGAACGAATAATTTAAAATAATTTCAGTATGCAGTAAGTTTATTAGGAGTAAGAGCTCATTTTAAATGTTACAAAATAATTCAGTGTCATTATTATCTGGTAGTTTATACATTCTTGTGAACTTCCATCGAATATTGATAGTAGCCTCACTTGGAGCTGATGTTTACAAGTCTTCACTGATTTACAGTGGTGAAACTAGGTATCATATATTAGGGTGAGTGATTCTAATCTAGTTGTATGAAAACTCATTTCTGTAATTAAGTATCACCTTCACTCAGATAGTTACTGCTAACTGCAGCTTGGATACAAGTCTCTTCCCTTTACTAGAAGAAGTGGGGAGGGTGCTGTTGCCAGGTTTGTACATGTCCAGCACCATCCTCTGTTTACAGTTATGCTGTAATTTTAATTTCTGTGAGAAGCTCCAGGTGTGTCTACAGATTCTGCAGATGTATTGGAAGGGATGAAAGTAAAGCATTTTCTTCAGAATGCCAGCTGGTAGATTTACAGCAGCTGCCCCCATCTACCTGCCAGCTTGGAGTGGTAGCAGTTTGTATAGAAAGCCACATTATTATGCTTTTAAATACTTATATATGTAGTTATATTCCAAGTAAGACTAAGATTTGAGAAAGAAGTGAAAAAGGACTCGACAGATTGGATGTTTGCTCTTTGAACCTTACTCCTCGTTGGACTGAAAAAGCAAAAGCCTTTCTGTAGCTAAATCTAACTTGTGGGAGTCAGGAGGATGCCATGGCTCTCTGGAGGAGACCGGAGATGCACCATCTTCACATCCTGGTTTTTACTGACCAGAAACCAAGGTGTGTGTGCAGGGAGGGAGCCGCCTGTTGCTCCCTGATGTGGGGAAGTCATGACTGCAGTTGCATCCTGCTGTTTGGGGAGAGCCTGGCTGGCTGCCCAGCTCCCCTTCCTGTCCTGCTCCCCCAGCCGCAGCTGCCCGGGCACCCAACCTGTGAAGGGCTGTGGGCACCAGGGCTGGGTGCCTGCAGCTTCTGGGATGGTTTGCTCCGGACTCAGCGTCCCTCCAGAGGAGTCTGTCAGCAACTGCTACTGTGGACGCGGGGCTGGAGCTGCCTTAAGCACAGTCCTGATTTTAGAGACTTTGAAATTCAGTGGTTTGTTGAGACGCCTGTTAGTTGCAAACCACATCTCTCCGGTTTATCAGTTCCCTGGGGGATCTCTACTGCTTATCGTTCCTGCTCCCATTTCTCCTCCAATATTAATTAATCTTTGTCAAGTGAAGCCACAAATTACTTGTCAGATCAATGATTGGGTTTCACCTGCTTTCCCTTGGGCTTTCAATAAGAAAGGGTATTGCTTACCCTGGGTGGATTACCAGAATGGATTAGACTATCGTGGGTGTATGCTCTGCTTTTTTCTGCCACCATGAATAAGAAAAATCTGATCTGACAGCTGCGGGTCAGTACACACTTTACATTAAGCTATAGGTAATGAAATGGGTTGATGAAAGAGATGATTGACATTGTGAGCTAAAAGCAGCTGAGGTTCAAAGTGTTGACCTGAATTCTGTAGGTGTGTAGGATTATAAAAGCGGGGAAGGTATCAAATGGGCTATAAATATGTGTTTGTGGAGGTTAGGAGCACATGTTTCAGTAAATTATTTCATAACTGCTGCTGGAGGCGGCTTACGCCTTCGTCCTGCAAGGGGGCTTGGGGGGTCTTGGAGCAGGGTATTGCAGTAGCAGAATTGCTGTAATGCACAAGCTTCTTAATTTGTTTTCCTTTTTCCTTTGTTTCTCTGATCTTTGTAATTTTTCCCCCTGTGTTTACATAAGTGCACAGTATATTCCCTTCCTTTATTATATTGTAATGCATTTTAACAGAGTCCAGTGAATTTTAGGCAGAGGAAATAAAATTGCTCAGCTTTGATGGGTTCCCTGGTGTCAGGTGCTCAGAAGTGGCACGATTGTTGTCAGTGCTCAGGAGAGAGAGAAACAACCAGCAGAACCACTGCCGAGTGCCTACAGATGTGCCACTGACGCAGTTCTGGCGGACTGCGGCCGGGATGTGAAAAGCAGCACATTTCCTTCTTTTTAAGGAGGGAGAATGTGAATAAGATTAGGGTCATAATTTAAACATCACTGAATAAACATCGTTTTACCGTTGTGTACTTTTTAGGCATTTATAATCAGCTGCATATATTAAGGCTTTGTCGGGCTTGGGAAGTAGGTGCTCAGGATATTGAATTTATTAAATTGGAGTTTATTGAATTTCCTTTGAATTCTTTTGGTGATGTAATGTCACTGCTGTGCTTATCATGTGCAGCTGGCTGCTGTACAGGCGTCTCCTGTGCAGCAGCGAATAAATACATCCATGTGGTTTGGGTATGCTGTTAATAACTAGTGGTACTCTGAGCAGATGACGGACAAATGATCCCAAACCTACCGTTTGGTTTCTCCAAGATAGATTTGAAAGCGTGGATTAATTTAGGCCCAAAAACATAACTATGTTCAAATGATTTTCCTTGTAGTTGCCAGCAGTCTGTGGTGTGTCTTTTCATGAGCCCTGTCATTTGGTGTGTGTGCCCTTCTGCTCCCTCCCCCCCCCAAGATGTTGTCATTCTTTATCCAACAGCATTTTCTTCTCGATGTGCTTCAACCACAGGCCTTTGCTGAACAGCATTACACACCGATAAATCCTTATTCCAGTCTTACTCGTTGTGAGTGAGCATGCTTTTGCTCAATCTTTTCGGCTTTGCAGCTCATGCAATGTGTTCTGGGAGGTCATGATGATAAGAGACGCTTTAGATGGTGATTGACGCCAAAGCCAAGATCAAGGTTAGCTGGCTTTGAGGGGACAGCACTTGTTCTCCAAAATCAAGTCATTCAATTGCCTTCACAAGGCTGACCATGGGCGCAGGCTGTGGTGTTTGTTTCCTCCTGTGGCAGATGCATGCAAGATAACAGTCGAGAGGAGCTTGGTTTTCTGTGTGGCCAACCCTGGAGTTGCCTAGTTCAGTCTCACTACCAGTGAAAGCAATGGCTGCAGCCAGGGCACGCGTCTCTGTGGCTTCTGCTGCTGTGCTGAGCAGGAGACCACAAGATGGCCATGGCCACCAGGGAGACCAAAGCCTTTCCCAGCCTGCGGTACAAAATGAGTGGTGATAGCAGGTCCTCAAATGAAGAACATTCCCCTCTCGGCATTTGTGCACAGGAGAAGGCATTGCTGAATACTGGGCACATCCCATCTGTAGCCACTTGGAAAATACTCTGCTTTTCCAACTTCGAGGAGCCTTTGTGGTTGTAGGGACCTCTCATGAGGACAGAGGAGTGTAGAGCAAGTGTGCTGCGAGCCGAAGCAAAGACCCAGCCCTCCGTAACATAGCTACCAGTTTATGTTTCTTTGTCTTTTGACATTTTGGGGAGCAATTAGATGAACCTGAGGTTGAAGAGAGAAATATAATCAAGTCGTGGTTGCCAAGTCTCATTGCCACTTTGCTACCATTTCTAAGCCGAAAAAAGTATTGTTGAGCCACTTCTGCTAGTCTTGGTTAAGAGAGGAGATTGTTCAGTATGGCTACAGCACTGTATTAATCTGCTATGAAACTATGTCAGTGAAAAATTCAGTCCTGAATTATCCATTATCCCTCAATGAAAGAAGGAAATTGCCCACGGCTAAAAAATCCACCAAGATTTAGATTGGCGCCTGGAACTTGCACTAGTCCCCAGTCCAGTGTGGAATTCAACTGCCGCCTAAACATTCATCTTTGGGAAGAACTGAAGCAAGATAAATTAGCGCAAATAAGAAGGAAGAAATGAATGGAGATCTGCAGAGGACATGCAGGGACTCAGCTGCAGCAGCTTGGGGTTTCTTCGTGTTATTTGTAGCAATCCAGTCTGGTGTTGCCCCACAGGAGAGTAACGTGATTTGCTTTTATTACTTCGAGGGCTTCGCCTGAAAGAATCAACAGGATTTTGGAAAGTTGTAAAAGCTTTGTTGCTGTTGTTGACTGTAATCATTGCAGTATAAATTTGTAGTCCCCAGGGGAGAATTTCTGTGCAATACCTTTCTGTATTTATTACTCAAAAAAATTAAAAAATAAAAAAAAAAATTCTTAAGTTACAGGTTATTATTTCTGGTTTAGACACTCAGCACAGGATAGAACTGGAGATAAATTTAGCGAAGTTTTGTCTTCGAAGTGTAATAAATGTAATTCTGCTAGGTTTTATTAACCTTTCTCTGTAATTAAAAAGGTAACAGCAGTGAGATCTGAATGTCGTTGGTTCATGTAATTCACCTTTCTGACATACAGTGTGTAGGTAGTTGGTTCTGGTTGGGTTTAAATTTCTCTGCAGATATTTGTGGGCCTCATCCTACCCTTCCCTGGGTTTAACGAGGTGTTTATTTATAAGGGCTCATTAGAGGTGTGTGTTTAGTCCTGTTTGTAGTACTTTGCTGTGCCACCCGCTTCTTGGACTTCTCAAAGTTTTTCCCTGAAAATAAGTAAATTACATTTACTTTCTTCATGCTGCCAGCTCTTCTCGATTTCTTCTGAATCTTGGAGTTCTTGATACTTGCTAAGCTAGTGTGTTTATTTTGTAATACTTTTGATTGGCGTTACCACTTTGTGCAGCCTCTCCCTGGGAGCAGTTCAGTTGGGTGGCACAAGGTTGGAGCACTCGGGTTATAGGAGCTGCTAAAGCCTGTCTGTTTGGTTGTGCTTAAAATTGCTTCTGTTGACATCAAATATTGATATCTGTGGTTCTTACTGCCTCAATTGAATCTGACAATATCTCCTCGAGGTCTGTTTGATTCTGGTCCCAGTCACAAGTTCGAGTTTCAATTTTTTTTTTTTCCCAAATAAAAATATACATTTTAGAAGGAATTCAGAGCTTTAAAGATCTGCAAATTTGCAAAGCCAAATTTTTAATATTCAGAAATTATGTCTCTCAGTGAGAAGCTTCCAAAGCACTATGCTTTAACTAGCAACTATTTTCTCTGTCAAACATCCACTCAGTAGTCCGGCATGCAGAGCACTGCCACAAATGAGCCTTAATTTTTTCAGTATCTGTGAATTCCGGCATGCCATAATATTGCAAAAATGCTATTAAATTTCAGTACCCATAGAGTATTTGAGAGAAGCGTCTTCTGCCTGCAGAAAGCAGTAATACTGTATTTTTTCTATATATTTTCCCCCCTTTTTTTAAACTTTTTTTGTCCTTGCCCTCAGCAATCTTTCCTTGGGGAGCTGACAGTCTGTTTTGTAACCATGGGGGCAACTGCATCTGAATTGGGATTTATTCACTGGGAGGGAAGGGAAGCAGAACAGAACATTAACCACTGCAAAGACAAATAAACCTTATTCTCTGTGTGGGAAATAAGTCTCTGTGAAAAATGTCCTTATTGAGCGAGTCTTCCAGATGGCCGTGCTCGCTGCTTAGCTGGCTCTGCCGAATGCCCAGTCCCACAGCAGCGGCTTTGAGAGCCTGGTGAATGGTTGGAGCATCGACAACCTGGAGAGAGTTTTGACAGCGGGATCAGGCCCTCTGCATGCAAAAGTCTGGTCCCTGCTGAAATCTGTGCTTTACAAATCAAAGCCTTTATTTATAGGAAAAAATGGTGTCTTGCTGTGGAGAGTTTCCTTTAACCACTGTGATTAAAAGCTGCTGAGAAACTGTTTGCTTGCTTTTAGCTCGTTGGTGCGGAGCTCTGATCTGTGCAGCCCTGCACCGAGACTCTCTTTACATGCTGGGAAGCGTTTGGGTTGGGTTTGTTTTGTGCTGGTTTTGTGTGCCATTCCATCACATGAAGCAACTTCTGATCCTGCTGCTGAACACTGTTATCCCTGGGACCCCTATGGGGGGTGCGGGCAGATTCGAAATGCGGAGAGAGCAGGTCCTTGTGCTGCCTGAGCCGTAACCTCAGGGGAGGAGGGTGATGGGTGCTGCACAGGCGGGCTGGGGAGAGCTCGGGTGCTCCTTAATTCTCAGGGCACATTACAACTTTCATTATACCTTGGGGGTCCTGTTTGGACTGCCTGCCTCATCCTACCAGTCTCTAGAATTAAACAGTTTGCTCCTTCTTAAAAAAGTATTAAAAAAAACCCCAAATCCCTACTTGATCTGTGTGCTGAGGCAGAACTGTCATACTGGTTTAGCTGCAAAGTTTTCAGAAATAACATTCTAACATTTTTATTGCTGTTTGTATTGCTTTGAAGTGCCTGATTTGTGACCAGTGGACAGTTTTATTGCCTTCTGTGAGCTTTGTTTCTGAGGCAGAATGGTTTTATTATTTAATGGATACTGTTGATTTGGGGGAAGAACCTCCCTTGGATGTTGTCCCAGTAAAAGAAAACAATTCTTTAAAAAAACACAAGACTCTTATCTCTTGACCTTTAAGATTTTACGACTGTGGGCTTGACCATCCCATACCACGGGGTACAAGAGTGCCCAGGGACATGGGCCATAGGTCAGTGCCGTGCCAGGAAAATCGCAGCTCAGATCTAAAAGCATTAAAGGTGTTCAGACACTAGGGAGCTCATAAGTAAGTGTGATACCGCCCAAAAGGTTATTAGCTTTTTTTACCTTTCTCACCTCAACTTTAGATGTGGAGTCACTAAAGGCACAAAGAGCTTTTTCTTGGCACTTCCAGATGCTTTCACTGTTCCAGTGTGGGTCTCCATCAGGCTGTAGCATCTCCACAATTAACTGACAGCCAAACTGTTGGGAAATGTGAGTGCTAAAGTGATCCAAGACCAGGGACTGGTGAGGTATTGCGTGGGCCATGTCCGATTATTGTTCCTCTGCATTAATTTTCATTTCACTTATTTAAGACCTAGCCAGCTAGCCAGGTTGTGTCTCTTGGCACAGCTCCAGTAGCAGCCATTTCCCTCTGGAAGTGCCCATCTCTCTCCATTGACCAAGAGAGGATTTAGGCAATGAGTTTGGACAAAAAGCCAAATTGATTTTGTGGAATTTTGGTGAATTGAAGCCCCACAGTGGATTTTCATGATGGCTGTCCATACTGTGTCCCAGTTTTTGTTCCCTTGCTCTTTTTTCGCAGTCAAATCACTACTTAAACGGACTTTAATCCTTCGGTTAAGCCAGGCAAGTTCATTCCTCCATCTTTTTGCTCTCACCCCATTACTTTTGAAGAGTTCCTACTTGAGCTAGACCTTCCCTACTCCAACCTACCCAGGAAGTCCAGGCATTTACGCTAAAGAAAAAGGTAATTTTTTTCTGTGAGAAACCTGGCTGGTGCCAGTAACCAAACACTGGCTTCTGTGAAAAGTGAATCTGGAAAGTTTCTTGAAGTCCGTTTAAGCCTCTGTCACTTGCAAGCCCGTTTTTATTTAAAAGGTGTCTCTGCATGCCTTCATTGTAGTGGTGCAACAGCATTGGGTGCAAGTTGCAGTGAAAATATGTTTGCTGGCTACGCTACCTGGTGCACGCCAGTGTGTTTGCAGTTAATCCATGTGTCATTTTCCCTGGGCAGTTGCTTAACATTGAGTGTTAGAAGGAATTGGCTGTAGAAATGTAAGAGCAAAATGTCAATGGCACAGTGGGCATCTGGCCTTCTCCTACCTCTGTTATTTTTATGCTGAAACATCATGATTATCAAGGGGCTTTTATCTGCTGGAAAGCGTCTTAAGTAGGGGTCATTTTCTGTGAATCTTTGCTATTTACAATACACCTCATTAGACCATGTTCAGAATTTAAATGAATTACTTTAGTGCAATCAGCGGCTGTAATTGCACAGGGAGCCAGCCCTAGTACTGCTGCTCGTCATACCTGAGGATGGAGACACTGAGAAATTATCTCACCACACCATTTCTCTAGTAGCTTTAATTAGCTTGGATTTTATATTCTGGGCTGAGCTAGCTGGGCTCACAATTAGTAAACCCAGCAGAATGAAAAAACAGCTTGGAAATCTGGTGAAGCAGTAAGTGTGGAGCCCTGAGCTTCACATATCATGGGAACATCATGCTACTGCGAAATCCAGGGACAAAGCCTTGGATATAAAAATCCCTGCAAGGCAATTTCTGCAGTCAGTTAAGATGCCAGTATGTTTTATTGCATTTTACAGCATGTGCCATTTAAGTGAAATGAGCATGAGATTATCAAAATGTGAATTAAGTTATAAAGTTGAAATAGAAGTGGATTTGTGAACTTGGAAAAAGTAGGAATGAAATAAAACTCCAGTCAGAAGCAGAAGTGATATCAGGATTGTCACATTGATCTGCATGGCCATGCATGCCACGTAGGTTTTAAAATCTTTTTAAAAAATGGGTTATGAAGGATACTTGGAAGGGAAAAATACTTGTTATTTTGTGTACCATGGGGATGTGAAATGATCATCCAGGGACAGAGCCAGTATGTAGGGAATTGCAGGTTATCGCTGGGATTCCTGGATGGATTGAACATGGATTAGACCAGAATACTTCACAGCTGCCACTTGCCGAGAATCGGCCTGATGTATTCAGCATGATTTAATAGGTAAGGACTGAAATTATTCACAAGAAAGCAAAGTTATTGTAGGCTAATAGTGAATCTGATTTTGTTTTTAACACCGAAACCTGCTAGACTTATCTAGATCAGTGTCAGGTTATTTCAGGAGGTAGTGTGATTCAAAAAAGATGAGAGTCTTTGATCATAGATGTCCTTGTCATTTAAAATGCGATTAATATAATCATGGATTAGCGTGCAATCATACAGCAAGAGTATTGCATAGCTTTTTAAAAGAAACAAAACCACTAAAGACAGTCTGAATTAATAAAAACTTCCAAAACAGATACTGCAAATGTTTCATTCATTTTCACTCAGATCAAAAACTTTTAGATGCTTTGTTGGGAAAAAAAAAAAAGAAAAAAGAAGTGTTGTCTAGTTTTTTCCTGTCTCCAGAGAGCTGCTAACCAGTCATGAATTGTGGGTTATCTCCCAGGGGACAGGATTGCCAGAACTGGGGTTTTTGGGATGAAGCTGTAGAGGATGGCTTAGCAACTCCAGGCAACAGGGGTATGTTAGCGACAGCAAGTTGTAAATGAACAGTGCACTTCTACAGGTACAGATTGGATCATCGGGCATTAGTTTTCTGCGTTAGTAATCTCATAATTGCTCCTGATGGCTTAGGTTTTTCATTATGTATCATTTGCACTGCTCATAATTTGCAAATATTTATTACATCTCTGCAGGCAGAAATATCGCTGTCCTTTAGTTCTATGTATGTATGAGAGACTTTGCAAGATACTAAGAAAAGTGGTCTCCCAACCCATGAACTACTGAAACGTTAGAAAAAAAAGTAATTTCTTTCAGGAAATGGGGTTTCTTTGGGTTTGTTTTGTTTTGTTTTGTTTGGGTTTAGTTGGGGTTCTTTTGTGGCAGGAAGACAACTTCTTCTGTTAACAAGGATTTTGTAAACTGGAGGTTGAGGAAGAATCTGAGTTGGGGCATTTGTGGCTCCATGGATCACAAAGCTGATGATTTGGGTAGAGGTTTTCCAGGGGTTGTTGGGCAGAGCCTGCCTAGCAGACAACTTGATCTGAATGTCAAGCCAGGAGGAGCCTCTAAAGCCAGGAGGCACGTGTTGTGCTCCCGAAGATCCCCTGCATCGGCAAGCAGGCGCGCAGGTGTGTCGGCAGAAGCACACAAGCTTTGCCCAGGCTGGGCCATCCACACAATTGCCAACAGTTAGGCTGAAAAGGGAAAACCGCCCATTTCCTAGCTCCCTTTGGGCACTTCTGGGACAAATGATATCAGCTTGCTTGACAAGTTTTCTCTTCCTTTCATCTTCTTTTTAATACTTGTAGTCGGTTAGGCTTAATGCCAGGCAAATCTGGGATTTTATTTTTGGCAAAAGTATGGGCAATGAAACAAGTGTCAGTATAGGCACTAACTCATATGTAAATAGCTTCATATTAATGTGACTATATATACAGCAACCTGATTTATCTTACTGGCTGTGAGTGAAAGCTGTTGACTTATCGACACCAATACCGGCAGGACCGACCTTCTCAAGCCTGCATGGCTGCTGGAAGAGTAAACCATACGAACAATAAAGAAGCCATGTCAAAAGTTTGATGGCTTGGATTAGACATTACTACGGATGATGAAGTTAAACTAGACATAACACAGCATTGAACTGGTTTGGATTACTGACTTTTGGCCTGAGTTCAACAGGAAGCCTTGCTTAGGATCTTGTACTATTTTTTCTGCTCTTGGAAGTGCATGAAAACTCTCAGTAAAATCTCCATCTTGAGACGGTATTTGAAAACTCTCCAGACAACCCACAGAGTGGGTTAGTTTGTTGCCATTTCAGTGCAGAAATTCAGTGGGATGGAAGTGCCTTGAGTATAAAAGACAAAATATTCCAAAAGAGATCTAAACCATCCACCAATTAAAAAAAAAAATAAAATATGGAAATTAAGCAATCTGCTGAACTACTTCAGCAAGTTATTGTGTAAATACTGCCAGGTACTTAAAGAAAGGACTCCATTGTCCAAAGCTTCTCCTGCCTGTTTTGGAAATTTATTCCAGAGACATGGCAATCAGTCTGTCTTAATTTCCTTCACTAAGGGAATTTGCTTGATCTTTCTGGTTTTAACCCTAGCTGCAGCTCTGTTGTGTATTATTTATTTACAACAGTTACTTCTTCTGCAATTCTGTTTGGAGAAATTATTTTTTTTTTTTAGCTTTTTGTGGTTTAGAAATTTGCATTGAATGTCCAGACTTTACTAAGAAAGCAGCATTGACAAAGGCAAAGATTTTGATCAAACCTTCCTCATCAATGATGAAAACTTTGACAAGTAGAGCGTACGGGATGAGAAGTGTTGGCAAAACAATCCAGATGTAATGACCCAGATACTCATTTCGTCATTCTCCATCCAGTGGGACTCTGTAGCAATTTTACCCCTGCCGTCAGACCTGCCAGATAGCTCAAGCGTGGTGCCACGGGAGGCTGCAGAGATCAGGAACATAGAAATAGCGCAGATTTAAACACTAAGCAGGATTTTCAACAGGGAAGCCATGGAGTTATCAAAAAAGGAAAAATTAAAGTTGTTATTGTGAATTTACAGCGTGCTACACAGAAATTGGAAATAGTCAAATGGGAATTAGAAAGAGCCAGCTGAGCTACCGGTGCAGCAGCAGCATGTGCCCTTTAGGGTTACTTGACATATCGGGATACTCTTCTGCAGCTGCAGAAATCTGTAAAGGGGAGCAGAAGCGGATGGAGCAGCGGTTTGAGGAGCTGTGACCACCTCTGCCTTTGCATTGGAATCAGCATGACCAGCCCAGTATGGACACCTTGTAAAGAGTGTGCCGTAAGCCTTTAGGTGATAGGAGAAATGTTGGCATCCTGCCGATTTAGTGAGGCAAAGGCCGCAGGTTTAGAATTTGTGAGATGTTATATAGGCTTTGCATGGAAAACACTCATGAGTTCTGAATTGCTTGATAAAATAGTCATTAGGGTCATCATCGCTAAGATTTTCAGAGGGGGAAAAAACCCAAACCAACGACAGAAGAAAATAATGCAATCGGATTTCCGTAGGCTTTCAGGGTGTAACATTTTTCTATTTTCTTACAAAAGTGAGATTTTAAATACTTTGATTTAACCCTGAGATATTTTTTTTTCTATTTCTCATTTGCCTCAGGAATATACTTAGCAACAGCAGGACAGACTTCTTAGTATTTAAAAAATAGCAATCAAATTCAAAGACATCCTGCCAAAGGGAAGGGAGGCAGCGTGCAGGCTCTACAGAAAACCTTTCCACCATTCAGTAGTTTAAATGTATTCTTACGGTTTGATCTCAAGATACAGCAGCACGTTAACATGGGAACAATATTGTGTCTGGGATACAAATTCCTGTACTGCTCACTAGAGCATTTTTGCTGGCAAAAAATTCAAAGCCAGGTTTTGCCTACCTGTAAAAAGAATAGCCTCTGCGGTGCCAGATGCTGATGAGAAGTTAATCAGCTTTTTGTATGGATGCATTCATTGCTAAAAATACGAGATTCGAGTACAATGGAGGTATAATTGGTATGCTGTGCAAGAAAGCATGAGAACTGCACCTTGTATAATTCGGTGGTAAGCCAGATATTTTTAGGGACATATGGTTTACCGAATGAAAAGTTTTCTATTCTTGTGCTTATGTTATGGGCTGTCTAATGAGGAATTCCGCTGCTTAGTTTTAATGTTGTTTCTTACACCGAAGAGATCTTTGAATTCCCTTTGATAGACTAAATTACATACTTCTATTATTTAATATATATTTGCTGTTGCACATGTAGAAAATGTAGACATTTTCAATGTTTAAATTTCTGTAAGATGTCAAAAGCAACCACAAAATGGACTGAATTTTGGGACGGATCCCCAAATGTCTCTATGCAGAATCTGAACAGCAAGTAATTGCAGCAAAATTGCTGCAAAAAATGGTTGCTGTGTTCTCCTCAAAGTATTTATTGCCTGGCTTTTTCACGTTTGCTGTTCATGTTTGGCCTTCCTGTTCAGCCTTTTCAGTAAGTAGGGGTAAAATTGTACAGGTATGTGCGTTCTTTCTGATCTGCAGATCAGTCCTACTGAGTGAAGAGTTATTTTGTGTCTTAAAGTTCCCATTCCTGAGGTCATTTAAGTACTCAGTTGTTAGCCATCCTGTTTCATGAAATTAAGTTCATTTTCCATAATTTTAGCTATCCAGCGGCTAAATATTGAGCCCAAGGTAATAATCCAGGCTCTTTCAATAACAGCAATAACAATAATAATGTATCTCCTGGATTTTAAGTAGTTTCTTTCATTGAAAGGGAGGTGACTCATGGCTTTTGAATGCTTGGGGTTGACAGTGTTGTGAGTATGGAACTGAAATAGTATTAAACAAAGACTGAGGTGCAGTAACGTGGATAAATAATAGTAAATGGCATTCTAATGACTTGGTAGACTTTGAAGAAGTACTTCAAAATTCATATTCTCCTTTTAGAACTTCACTAAATACACTAATTTAATGTGATAGTGACTAGAAGCACTCAGCTGTTGAACCCTTCTCGATTCCACTTTATAGCTGTCCATGTAACTCACTTAGCTTGCATTTTTATTTATTTCTGTTTTTCAGAGTTGAACAAACACTGCATTATTTTGTCAAAAGCAATTACAAGACAGTTAGCTGAAAATAAAGGCCAGGCTATTATACCCTAACAACGTAAAGGAAAACTGTAGCATATGTAGGCTGATTAAATGATGTGTATTTAATTTTCCTTTCAACCAAAGAAAGTCAAGGATGTCAGCTGCTGAAATTCACAGAAGACAGAATGTAGCCGAACCCACATGGGCTGAAACAGTAATCCAGGCAGATTAATATGTCGTGGCTCTTAAAGGAAATTTGAAAAAAGAAATTAAATACAGCATTCAGTAGGAAATTCTTGCAAAAAAAAAAAAAAAAAAAGAAGAAATACCAAGCTCTAAATGTTTAATCTGTGGTATTGTAGATGGTGATGTTATCTAAGATGCTACCGTTTTCTCTCACAAATGGCAAATGTTCTCTCTTTTGGCAAATGTTGGCTTTTTAAATTGCAACTTTGTCAAAGCATATATAGTCATGCACGCTCTCATAAACCAGTGCCAGAGCTAGTGACAAAAGTCTCCACCCAACTGGTGAAGGAGGTATCATTCCTTCTTCATTTTGAAAGTCCACAGGAATGGGTATAACCATATTTGACATGGGCCAGGCTACCCGGATTTTCCCGTTACAGCTTTTCCTGAGTATGTGGAGAGTATCGGTTAAGATACACAAACATGAAATCAGCAGTACAGAAGCCTAAAGGAAACTCATGTATATGGTAAGCTGATCACTTGAGATAGCAAAGCATATGCCAAGAAGTAGCGGTGCAGAAAGAATAATAGGCAGAAAAGGTCCAGGCAGGATTGGGAAACCAGCTGGGAAAGACTTTTAGGTGAATGAGTAGCAGCTGCTCCTCAGGGTAGGTGCTAAAGCCCTGATGAAGCCGCAGTGATTGCAGAGCAAGGGTTCCCTTTTGCTTCCAGACGATTGCAGTGAGGCTCAGGGTCAGTAGAAGTCCTCGGAGACAGGTCTTGCCCTACTAATCTCAATTTCTACCAAGGAAGCGGAGCTAATATTTGTTTCTTGCGGTACTGAGGCGTAGAAGGGAGTGAATTAGGGACATGGGTTCAGACCCACGACCCTTATTTTCTCAAAAACTTTCTGAGAACATTCCTTATGCTTACTGGTATCTTGACAGAAATCTTTTATGTTTAGCATTTCTTTACTGTCCACAAAGTATACTGGCCAAATTCTTGAATCTTAGTGCAGAACTTAGTTCTTCTCTACGAATTCATTTTTCTTAAACATTATTTCTCTAATTCTAGAGAATGGTCTGTATTAATTCCAAGAACAAACCCCTGGTGAGGGCAGGTCTGGCTCTCGGGTTTATCTGAGTCAGGTTAAAAGTCTATTAAAAAATTACACTTGAAAAATGTCTTAATTGGAAAAACTGTCTCAGGCATGTAAGCCATCCTCCCCATCCCCTTTTCCACTGCTTTCTTCCCAGACAGCGTGTGGGTTAACAGAAAACCTTTTTGATTCTCCTATGAAATACTAAATTCTTTGTGTCTAATAACATGGAGAGGCTCCTTGCTACTTTCAGATGTGAATATTTAAAATCAGGCTTGGAAAGGAAAAAGCAAGTGACATTGTGTTATAAATATCAAAGCCACTTACTCATTTCTTCTACTGCCTGAAAAATAATCAGTTTTCTCAGTATTTTGTACCTGAGCAATATAATTCTTCAAAGATTTTAAGGTCTTCTTTTCAGCTCCTTTTAAATTGGAGGTCTTACAAAAATGTATACCCTTCTCTAAATAGCATTTCTTTTTTCATAAGCCCATGTTAAAATGTCACACCTTTGAAAAAGAAATATGTCAGAAACAGGTACATCAAAACACGAAAAAAAAACCCTGATTTTCTTTATATGAAAGCCTGTTCAAGCCACACTGGAAATGTAAAGAGTTCTTAACAGTAAATGTAAATATAATCCAAGTCCTTTAAAACAAACAAAGAAACAAGCCCAAAAAACTCCAGAAAACCCCAAAGTGAAATTTCTGGGCATCTTACTTGTGAATCTGCAGTACACTGATTTTAACGGAACTGCTCGGGTGCTTCAGTTAAGCATCTGCTTCAGTGCTTTGCTGAACTGGACAGCCCAGTTACAGCCTGGGTGTGTGCACAGCTCCCACCATCAACAGGAGTTAGACCAGAAATTTAGGGATAAACTGCAACTCATAATAACTTCTTTCTCACCTTGTTCTGATTTCATTCTCCTCTTCTGCAAAGCTCCCGCTAAAGATCACAAGAAAAAACAGCACCGTTAAAGCAAGAGGAGCAAGGGGCCGACATTTCACTTCTTCATGGCTTGATTCAGTATTGCCTAATTACTCTTGCGTTGGTGGGAAGCCATCGCCCCGTGACTGTTATGTTCTAAGAACATCACATTAAAGCAGCCCACACCTACCTAACTCTTCCTGTGGGCATCTGCTTTTCTTTGTTGTCACGTGAACATGGGACTTACTCATCCAGGCTTTCATATTAAAATCAATGGGATTATTCACAAAAGCAAGCGTTAATACAATTGTTCCCCATGGTACAGCTTGAAGTTCATGCCAAATGCTCTTTTATTCTCCAAGTCCATCAGTCGCTACACTGAAGTCCTGAACACAGCTCTTCCCGTTCGCTGGGTAGGATGGCACCACTTTTGCATGTGCAACACCTGGATGTCACTAGAACTGATGTCCTAAAGCCATGCCTGTTTTGCAGGACAGCTGGGCTCCCCACAGCTATGTTTCCTGTAGTTGCAAGGTGAAATTTAAGAGCACATCCTTGCTTTGAAAGCAGACTGAACCTGTAGGCAAGGGGGTAGCTGTGGTGGGCTCCAGCAGCTCCTCTGTCCTGATGGCTTGTGGGTTTGGAAGGCAAGGTGAACCCCTGAGCCACCCAGTATACTAATATTTGAGCTGCTTTTTGAGCAGAGCTTTAAATTTACATTTTATTCTGCAATTTTGCTGCATTACCTTGTAAATGTTTTACACCGCTTCTGTCTAGACGCAGCAAAATGAACCAGAAGGTAGATGAATATTGTTCTCAGTGTGGGCTGCTCACACTGCAGGCGGTCAGCCAGTCCCAAGGCTATACTTGTATGTTAGATTCAGCATCTCTTAGGTCCACTCGCATAGTGCTTCCATTAATGGCATTAATTTAGTATTTCAAAGCTTTTTTAAGCAGTCTTCATTGAAAACCACCTAGAAAAGTCCTTCCTGTTTGACTTTTCTTTTTTTCCCTTTTTTGTGTGTGGCCATGGTTTTTTTAAAGGCAAAAGAGAATTTGCCTGACAGTTGATCTGATAAAATATGCTATGGTCAGGTATTTGCTCAACTGCTGCTGACACTTGATCTGAGGGGATAAAGCATGTTGAGCTGCTCTGAGCTTTTAAAAAATAGGAACTTGGTTTTCGATAGACATTTGTTTTCCTTTGAAACAGTAAGCGTACTTTGTTGCGTGGAAAGGATTTTGGAGGAGGTCTCAAGAGAAACAGCAGGAAACTCAGGCCAATGTGTCTAAGGAAGTATTTTTCTTTTCCTTATTTTTCAAGGTGCAAGACTTCAGTTTTTTCCTTATCACAAAATTTGCTGACATCAGTTCGTTAGTTTCTCTTCCTAATTCATTAAGTCAACGGGCATCCTTCTGGAGCAGCTTGCTCATCTCAAAGGCACTGGCTTGCATAGCAGTAGAGGTTGTACTGGATCCAGTAAAAAGTAATTAAGTTTGTTGTGCTCTGTGCTTACCTTATCCATCTATCTCATTCCTTTTACTGGAGCACGAACTCGCTGTTACATTTATAGGTTTCTGAAGGAAGGTGCAGAGTCTCCATGTATGGCACCACAAGGGTCTGATCTGTCCCAAGCCTCCAGACTCCAATGGAACGTCTGGGGAATTGAGGGCATTCAAGTATTATCATATAACACTGAATAACTGATCTGGGAGAACCGTGTCTCTGGTAACCTCTCTGGGATTACATGCCTAGGGTAGTTTGTATGACGCTTCTCCTCACAGAGCAAGCATGGCCTTCAAAACCTAAAGAAATGGAAAGAGAGTTTGAGAAGAGGCACTGTCAGGAGCATGGAGGAGGATGTTATTAGATATTACGCACTTCAGATCTGTCAAGAAGAGTGGAGCTTTTCGTTGGGAGATACCAAATAAATCAAGGGCTTAGACAGCACTTTTCAGCTTTATAGATCACAGAACCCTTGACAGAAGACATGGGTATCATTACGTGTGTTTTACAGATAGAAGCAGCAAACAGAAAGTCAAACAGCTTGCAAAATGGCAGAAGAAGAGGGTCAGGCACTGAGGCAGAAACTGAACCAATACTCTTCTCAAAAATGTCATCCTGGATTGCCGTGGACTTGCCATTTGCAAGTGCTCTTTTTTAAAAAGGAATGCATGCATTTAAAAAGTTTCAAACATTTTTTTCTTATTTATTCCAACATACTATTAATTTTGAGCTAATGTTTTTTCCTGTGCATCGCTCTCTATTCCGTGAGACCATCCAACGAGACAATAGAGAGGCTGTACAGATTGTAGGGAGAGTTGATCCTGCAGTTGCTGTGAGGAGTGACGTTGGTCTTGCATGTGATTGCTCTTTAGACAGCTGAATCAGACTCTTGTCACTATACTTGTTTTCAGAGAATGACAAGCCAGGCATGGTATCAAAAAAAGTAAAGATCAAGTTTCCAGAGTTTGAAGGCAGAGCAAAGATAAAATGAAGAACATGGAAATTCCATTTTATTTAGGGCTGGCAGAGAAAAGCTGTATCAGATTAGGCTGTAACCTGCTTGATGGTGCTAAATGACGGAAAACATCAAGAAACTAAATCTGTGACATTAAGATGTGTTTGCTAAAGGTTCCACCAAAATAGTAGGCATAGCAAACTGGTTTCAGGCAGTCGTAAGCTTTTTTGTGTCAGTAGTCCTAACCTCCTATAATTTAAATTCTCTCCATTATTATTTAAATTTCTTTGTTCTTTTGTATTAATACTGAAAATACCAGTGGTGGTAGGTTGTTGGGTTTGGGGTTTTGTTTGCTTGTGGTTTTTTTTTTAATTTTTAAAATCCATCTGAAACATTAGCACGATTCTGATTTTGGACAAGCTACTGTAGTACCTCATTGGAATTGCAGTTAAAGGACTCAGTAGGTCAGATATCTGGTTAGGTGACATCCACTGTAGTCTAAAAGCTTTTGTCTCTATACTGAGTTTCATACCATTCAGGCGTTTTATTACCTATTCAGTAGCCTGGTTTAAAAAACAGATTAGAAACTTGATAAGCCAAAAATAAATTTCTTCTGGGAATTTTGCCCAGAACTTTGCTCAAGCATACTTCCATTCACCATTTGTTTTATCGGGCACAGTATTTTTCCAAGGGGAAGTGTAAGGCTGTACTTTTTTTCCTGCCCAAATAGTAAGTTTCCCAATGTTACATTTAGCCCTCTTTCAAAACATATTGTTGTTCCCTTCCTCTAGTAGCTTAGTAATGAGACAGGGTTAAAAACAAAGTCAAAACAGACATTTAAAAATTTATTGCAAATTTCCTCCCTGTTGTTACTTGTGCTTGCACCGTGAGTAGCCACTTTCAAACAGTCACAGAAAGGGGCAGATGCCACAAGCACCACTGCAGTGTATAAAGATTAAAAACAGATCATGGTGCCAATATAAATTATATCATGTAGGTATAACTATGAATATATTTTGTTATATAAATAATATGCAATATTCTCAAAGGATTCCGGATTGCCAAAGACATAATTTAGGTCCTTTTTTCAAAAAAGCCAACCAAATAAATAAAACAAACCCTTACCTATCTAGGTATCTAAATGGTATGGAAGATATGGAAAAGGGGAAAAAAAGGCCCTTAGATCACTTTGACCCTGTAGTGCACTCATTCTGTAGTCTCAGGTAGGTGCCAGAATGTGCCACGTGGCCTTGTGTTACTGCTATTTTGGGGAATCATTAATTTAAGCATTCAGGCTGGCTCCAGGCACTATTGATCTCTCTATTTATAATATCAATCCATTACACAAAAGATCTTGATCAGTAGGGTTGGGTTTCGTTGTTGTTTGTGGGGTAAGTCACCCATATTGCATACGTTAGTGCTTGGGAGACACTGTCATTCCAGATAGCCTTGTTAGCAAGGCTGCTGTAAAGATCCAATTTCACAGACTTTGAAGAGTTTTTCAAAGTCCTGTTGGGATTCAGTTTCTGTAAGAAGTCTTCCTTGAAAAATTAAATGTAACAGAAAATCACAGAAAGCTTCCATAGACTTTTTGTAGTTATAAAAAAATAACAAGCCACCAGGCTTTTTCTTATATGCTGTAAACCAACAATGTGTATTGTATACACATTGCAAAGAATAGAAACGCAGCACACCACATAGTTCTTAGGATCTATTAATGTTCAATAATAAGGCTAGACCAGAGTAGCCCAAGTGTGCGATTCAATATTGAACTGATGTGAAGCCCTGACCTGGAGCAAACAGATGCCCTTATTTCACAGCAGCGGAGCATTTGCGTCATAGTTTTCTATACACACCACATTCAGCAGTCGCATACATCTCCATAGGATTGAAATTGTCACCATCATAAATCTTCCAAGGGTACTTAAACGTTTAGTAGACCTAAGACGTGTTACTTTTGCCTCATAGCAGAGGCATACAGATGTCACCTCGGTGTTGTCTTTGGAGACACTATACATTGAAAGCTAGGAAAAAAAAAAAATATAGTGATGCTCCACCACTGGAGAGGAGAAAACGGTGACAACACTGGCAGGAAAGGCTGCACTGGAGGAGGAGGCAATGAAGAAATGAATAAATATATACACACATATACATATATATGGCATGACCCCGGTCTCCCAGCTTCTCAGTGGGGAATGACTAAGCTGCAACATCCCATCCCAAACTCCATGCACAACGAGGGCGCCTTGGATGTGGTCACTGGGAACACTACCATGATGACAGAATTATCAGCCAGCTATATCTTGACACTTTCAAATTCCAGGAGGTGTAAATACGTAAAAGCCATTGTGCCTTTTTGTATTGCAAGATATGCTCCTCCTGTAAACCAGTGTGGGTTTGGGCTCTTCTGGCTTTTCAAAGGAGGGTCCTTGGCTACATAATCATGCAAGAGAGGGAAAGTCTAAACTTTTATTCCTATTAATGCAATGAGGTTATATGCTTCATCACTTCAGAGTCTATTCAGATGTGTAAGTATGAAGCAGACATTTATTCCTCTTTCTAAAAATGATTTAAAGAAAAAAAAGACTTCTGCTGTGTTAACACTTTCGGTGAGGAAAGACTTCTCCTGTGTTAACACTTTCGGTGAGGAAAAAGCTGTTGATGGGAATATAAGAAAAATGCAATTCAGTAGACTTTAAGAGCAGCAAAAGAGAGCAAAACTCAATTTACAAACGGAGGAAATAAGGCACTGAAATTCAGTGGGTTTGACCTCTGTTACCACAAGAGAAGTCCAGGTATTGTGTTTGTTTCCTTATTTCCTGCTAAAGGATGAGGAAAAAAAAGAGAGGAAAGGAGGAAAAAGAAGAACTCAAGAAATGCAAAGTATTAACACATTATAATAATGTGTGCTGTAAAGCATAAGAACTATGTGGTAGAGCCAAATTACGATTACTGTTGGAGGTCAGGGTCAAGTTGTCTTTGTTTGATCCCACAGCCTGATGCACAGAGAAAGCATTGTGTGTGTTTCTGGATAACCAATTTTGGGGATTTAGCTGTGCATCTCATTCCCTGATGGTCTGATCCAAACCCCTTAAATCCTTTCAGCTTTAGCCTAAACCCTGGCTTCATCAGTCTCTACAATTGCTGCACTTTCAGCCCATCTTCCCGTCTTCTGCTCCTCGCTGGCAGGTGATCGTTGCTGAAATTGGCTTTGTACTGCGAATATAACAGTTCCCCACCTTAGCTGGAGAGACAAAAGAGTGTTTCAGAAACACAGAGGTCTTACAGAGCAAAGGCCACATCTTATGTGATTTAGTATATTTAAATATCGTAATAAATCATCTGCAGACTAGCATTCGTGTCGTGAGTGAGGTCTTTATATTACACCTCACTGGCTCATCTTGTCAAAAGGATCATTATCTTTCACTAATGTTTTCTGCGGGCAAACACTTGGTTTGTCTGATAGGACTGAATGAAAAAAAAAATAATTACTGCATAAGCACCAGGCTACTGTTTTAAAATAGCTGAAAATCTAACTCCAACAACAGAAATATTTTAGAGAAGCTATTAAATTCTGTCTTGAACTTAGTGTCCACTTGAAATACATCTTTATGCAAACTGTACTTTAAAACCCATAGTGTCAAGTGATGTTGTTTTGGGGAAATGACATATTCTCATCTTTGCAGAATATTCCTTTCCAAATTGCATACATCGTAACTATTTATTTTTCCAAGGATATGTTGGAAAGGATCCAACTGGATAAAGTGTACTCTCAGTGCCATAATCTTACATGCATGAAATGTTTCACTTCCATTTTCAGAAAGCATTGAACTTCCTAACCTTTAAGAAATATTTTTGTCAAACCCTGGAGCGCGTAGTTTTGCTCAGTCAAATAGTCCCCTGGGGATCCTTGGGAAACACGGCAAAGCGGGGAGCACAGAGCATGGCCTGGAGTTTTTGCAGGACTTTGCAGCCCCCCATGCACTCTTCTGTCTGCAGTCTGTGTGCCAAGCCTATTTACTTGGCTTCTCTCAGCTAAAATATGATTTTTACAATTAACTAACTGCTTGGGTAGTTTATACACACCAAAATGGGTTTTATTTTCCACTGCCTTGAAGGCTGTTTTATCCTTTAAGTTGGAAAGCCTCTTATCTAAATGAAACAGCCTTAAATTGCTGGATGTAGTTCATTAAATTCTTGGATAACCAGAAGTCTCTCTGGCACTTAGCAAGTGATATGAGGAAGAGAAGTGCTGATCCACCTTCTAAATGTAAGAAATTTAATTCTTTGCAAGCTGCCATGGTTTGTAAAAGGCAAGTTTAAAAATAACTAATAACTGTTAAACTGTCTGTGCCAATTTTCACCCTTTCTCACCTACTGTAGATCCAGGTTAGCATCTTTGAAGTGAGGAGAGTTGTTAAGGATGTGAGTGAAAGCAGAATTCCAGTTATTTCTTAATTTCAGTGCATCAGCTGGTATTGGTACTTAGAGATAAGGGTTTTCAAAATCATGCAAGGTTTTGAGGTGGCAAATATCCTTTGGCTCCTTGCGCTTTCCCAAAGTACCATTTAATTGTTCCCGCTGTGGGAAAGGGCAATCAATGGATATCAAGGATGCAGTTGTATTTTTAACTGAAGAGGTGTTCAATGAGTATTGTCTGCTTTCTAAAGGGCAACAACCATTGCCCCTCTTGGTTTTCCTGTGAGCCATAAGAAAAGCTAATAGAAACGGAGAAGCTTGAAGGACCAAGCTGGGAATTACTGCTGACACTACTTATAAATGTAGTTGTCTTAATACTCCATACCTGCAAATGTGTTGGTGGAGATGTGTATTTATGAGCAAATTTTAGTTCTGTAACACATGTGAATAATTCAGATGCACAAAGTTGCTCATTGCACCAGAGTATCTGCATCTGGATTTTTTTTCTGTGTGGACCTCATGCCATATAGTCCATTTTCTTTTGGGACCATTTCCGTCACTTTATTGCACTGATTTTCCATCATCTTTATCTTGGTATTCTCACAAGTACACAGGGCTCAGGATTTCCATCAGGACTGTTCTCCAAGTTGACGTGTTATGTTCTTCTTCGAGTCTGATCTCAGATCGATTCAGCCACCCTTTTTATATCCCCTTCATCAATTCTTTCTCAAAACCACAGAGTACAAAACCAACTGCTTAAAATAATGTCCATGGCATCCCTTGAAGAATTCCTTCTCTCTGCAGTGGCTTGCCAAAGACATGAGTGTTTGGATGTTCTTTTCCTAGCAGTGATTGAACATGTTTCCTGTACTTTCACAGGTAGTAAAATTAATCTGTCATACAACCACCCAAATCTAGTTTCTGCATTTATTCATTGTTTTCTCTCTCTCCTCAGCCAAAAAAACATTTGTAGCACTTACTCATACTCCTTGTAGATTTTGCTTCTTTTTTTCAGGAGTCATGTTGTCTTCTAAAACAGAAATCTGTTTCTAGTCTTTTTTCTGTTAGATATTTATATAAAAAGTTAAAATGTACTTACAGAAGATCATCCTCTCTGGGGTACATTGAAGCCAACCAACTTATAAAAAGCAATCTTAAATAATTTGCTTTGATTATACGTTACTTCCTCTCTCGTAACTTTACCATCCAAAGCAGTGACATGTGTTGTGGCTTTTTAGCTGATTTTATGGTTGTAATTACGTTTTCAGAGCCAAGGCACCATTCAGCTAATGAGCACTCCCTTGCCCTTGTGGTCCCCTGGCTCCGATTCCCCTTGAGCTGGGCAGTCACAGAATCACAGAGTCAGAATGACAAGGGTTGGAAGGCACCTCTGGAGATCATCTAGTCCAACCCTCCTGCCAAAGCAGGTTCACCTAGAGCAGGTTGCACAGGACATCATCCAGGTAGGTTTTGAATATCTCCACAGAAGGAGACTCCACAACCCCCCTGGGCAGCCTGTTCCAGTGTCACCATGAGCCAGGACAACTCTGTTGAGATCTGCAGGCAATAAGTTCATCTGTGCTGGCTAATTTTGCACCATTTTTCAAATGTTAACAGTCTACCTATATTTCTGCGTCTGAATTATTGTTTCTGATATGTAATAAGATGTAATGAATATTTTGCAACAAGCGACAGTGCATGAGAACTTGTCGCTGGCTGTCAGTATATGACGTGCATAATTGAAGGGAATTTCTCAAACTGCTCAAAGAACTGAACCATCATCATAAAATGGTTCGGTTTTCTTTGCTATACTGCAAATGAGCTTCCTAGAATTAAATACTTAAAGGTAATGGGAATAGTGTGGTTTCGCAATAAATAAAATCAGGTAATTGAAACCTTTACCAGTAAGCATCCTATATGACTTTGTGATCTAAATGGTTATAGCAAAACACGTCTCACAAACAGGTAAGATAGAACAAAATAATGCTAGCATGGCCAAGTAGGATGTTTCTCTTTTTTATTTTTTCTTTTTTTCTCCTGATAAGTGTGACTGAAATGTTGCAATAATAAACAGCTTGTTAGTCAGATGTTTTAAATTATAGGTTTCTGTGTTTCATCTGTTATTTTTATACAGGGTGGGTAGTTGGTGCATTTAGCATTACAGACTGTCTGGATGTACATACTTCCACCAGCTAAAAAAAATGCATTAAAATGCGAGTGATCGTACTGCAGCCCTTATGGAGCGCTCCAAAAAGCATAGTGGGCATTCATGCAATACCTCTCATTCAACTAATTCCAAGCATCTTTGATTTCTACAAACGATGAATAAATGAATAGCTGATTGTACCTCAACCTCTGAAGTAACCCCATTAAAATAACTCTACACAGCAATTCAGAATTGGAAGAACAATGCATACAAGATTTATAGATAAGTGAAAATTAAGCCGCTGTTCCAGCCATTCCTGCCCTTACGTGCTGTGCAACCTGCTGTAGAAATCATTTCATTCTAAGACTTTTTATAGTTCCAATAGTCTCATACAGACCAAAGAAAATGAATTAATAAAAGTAACACGAAAATGAGAGAAGTTTCTGTTCTCCCTTATCTCTTCATCTCTTCCTTTAAAATGATATTGAAGAAAATCTCAAAGCACTTTGAGAAAGGAAAAGCACTGAAAGGAAACGTGTGTGCTTAAAGATCATTTTTTAAAATAATGAACCATCTGTGGCTAATAAAAACTGATAAAAATGTTAGTGAGTTAGAAAACATCTAGAGGAAGGTTGTGCATGGTTGTCGCTTCTAGGTATTTCACCTTTTTCAAATTGTCGTTTTAATTAAGATGTACGCTACAAGCTAAGTAGTTTCATGTTAATCACAACCACATCCAAAAAGACTGAAAAATACTACATTTAGTCTGATTTCACTTAGATAGGTTATAATGTCACTTGTTTTTTTGTTAGAACACACAGTCTTGCAACCAATTTAAAATTCAAATACCAGAACAAAAAAAAACCCAAAATCCAAGAAATATGGGCGTTTAGAAGGAGAACCGAACAAATATGCAGGCTTAGTATTTGCTTAATGTTCTGTTGTGGGAGCGTGAGAGACCCAGGGAAGCTGGATTTGGATCACTTGAACTGTAAGAAAGGTCAGAAAAAGAGGAATAGAGGAATCAAGTGGCCCTCTTTTGTCCCCAAGCTTTTCCTTAGCACATATAATTCATTCTCTTTGTATTGTATTCCATACAAAATCCTGTTTTCACAGAATGTGGCATTGAAGTTGAAATCATTATTTGGGTATATCCCTCCCTTTCTCCCAGAAGTCAATCTGATTTCGTACTGTAAGGAGAAATAGCGTCTTTGGCAAAGCTGGTGCTGAGTATCTGTCAGTAAGTGTTGTCTCCGGTAAATTCTTGTAACACAAGTGATCATGTCTAGTACAGAAATCATGGTGTCATAGAAAATGGTGGGTTGGAAGGGACCTGTCAGCCTTGCTCTTCAGCACATCAGCTGCTCCCTCCAGCTTGGTGTCATCTGTGAAATTGCTAAGGATGTGTTCTGTCCCCTTGACCCAGTTGCTGACATAATACTCAACAGGGGGTTTTGGGTGTCCATACATTTTATAAAAATACTGATTAGTAACATTTTATGTTTTTAAATATCCCATGTCTTGCACTGTGGCTATTGTAGAAAGTCAACATGAAATCTCTGAATTAATCCTGCATTATCACAACTCGAAGTTAGAATTATATTTGGAAATGTGTATCAGCGCAGTCCTCTCTGCAGTTAAATATCATTTGTAAAGGTATAAGTTTGCTTACCTCTTGTATCTCTACTGAAGAAAAGTACGGGTTTTGCTGCCACATATTCTCTCTTCCTCAAAAGTTTTACATTGTAGAAAAAGAAGTAGCTCTATTATTTTTCATAACCTGTTCCTGGTAAACTGGATGTATTGATGTTCTCACTTTAAGCATGGAATTGGATTAAGCTATTTCGGGAAAAGCAATCGTTGTTCTGGGATAAGTGTTTCACAGAGAGAGTTAATCAGGATTGACTGTGAGATGTATGATTTATGATGTCCTTTCATCCCTGATAATTCCTATGGGAAAAATAGCTCTTGGATTTGAGTTGCATCTGAGGCATTCACTATTGCTGCAGGTTCCAAGCAAAATCTGTCCTAGAAGGCAGTGGCTGTCTCTGATCTGCCTCTCTGTCTAAAGCATTTCTGACTCCTTTTACTTAATACTGTGTTATACTCTAGAAATATTCCACCATATTAACTGAGCAGATGGTCAACGTAAGACCAGTTTAGATTACTGAGAGAGATTTTTTAAGAAACATCCTTTGGTTTTGTACACACTGACTTAGTATGCACAAAAAATGGTATCTTGAAGACTCGGGTTTAAACAAGATATTGGCTCCATTTCTGTGCATAGGTAGCTATGGTGATATGCAAAATTTTGAATCCATTCTGAAACCTTAGAAGGGAGAAAAAATCAAAAGAATTTTTTGCAAACATTTTGGTCATATATTGACCCAATGCACTTTCGTGAAACGTATGAAGACATGTTTGTATTAAAAACCATAGTGCACTTTTTCTCTTTATTGGATTAAATGTATTTCTGGTTTAATGATAATGAATTTGGTAAGAATAGCTTCATGATATCAATGAATATATTTAAATATCAAACTTCCTGTGAATTCTATGTAATGATAGAAAAGAGAGCTTGGAGAACACTGTTTTGAGTATCTTTGATGTAGTAATTGGGGTATATTCGTTTCACATGACTGTCATTAGGGAAGACAGACAAAATCCTGTCATTGAGTTTTGTAGGTGTGATTCCCACGTATGGACATTCTCTTTAATCAGCGAAAGGGATTGCTGAAAGATAAACTAGTGATAGTTTTGACTTTGGTCTCAACAAAGGAAAGAGAAGAAATACACATTTCTTTGAAGGATGAGTCTGTCAATCCACTTGATGGGAAGTCCCTAGTCCTGTACCGTTGCTAGGTGATGTGGGACAGAAAGGGTATTTGAACCAGCTTTGAAATCTGTGTCGGGATTGTTAACAGTAAATGCAATCCAGTTAGCAGGAGCATTTTGTTTCTGGGGGTCACAGTGCAGCAGTTCACAGCTGCTCAAGAGGCAACGGGTCCCTTGGCAAGGAGAGATTCAGGGTGCGACATTTGCTGTGGGATCGTCTCACCTCCAGAAGTTAGAGTAAATGGCTTGCCCCTGCACCTCGTGTACCAGCTAGGCAGAGGCCAGACTGTCAGGAGCATAATTTATTCCTCCATAACAGGTAGGGAAATACCTGCCTAGGGAGGTGCTTCACTTCTTGCTTGGCTGTAGAGGCAGCTGGAGTGACTGGACAAGATGAGACATTTACCCTACAGAGACAAAGATAAGAAGCAACTCTCAAGTATCATTGTGGACCCAAGAAGTCGTGAAGACCAGAACCGTGTGCTTTAGCTACCAGAGATGGTACAAAATTACTTCAACAGCATAGTAGAAAGTAACTCCTACCCTTATTTGGTCTTCTGTGCTGGGCAGCTTGCACTGCGGAGTTCAGCTGGATCAATTCAGTGGAGTCAGGGCTTGGGAAGTCTGCTGAAGTCCTTCGCTAGCCATAGGGGTAAGTGGTCTGATTTTAAGAGAAATTTGGTGTTTCTTATTCAACTGCCCCTACTACAGCTACTTACCTGGTACTTGAAGTGTTAAGATCTGGTATTTTGAAATCTGGGTTAAATATATGAAGGATACATGCTCTCTCTATATGTGTGTATATATATAACCTTCAACAGAGTCACAACGTAAGGTCCTATTTTAGCAAGGTTCTTCATTTAATTTAAACACAAACTTGAGTGTTTCCTGGAAAACTCTTTGCATATGTAGCTATCTAATTATGCTTCTTTTCCTCCCATCTCCCCTCTCCTGGGATACATGAAGAGCTAGAAAAATACAAATGTAGTTTTGAATGCTTGGAAATCTTACTCTGATGAGCAAGGAACGAAGATGAAATCTGGGTTTCTAACAAAACATTGTTACTGAGCAGTTGTTCATGAATGTTGTAGGAATTACATAAGTTTGGGGTTTGTTTTTTTCCCCTCCCATGTTTCTCGCTAATTTTTTCTATTTGCTATTTCTGTTTTGGATTGATTTAAGGTATATTTTCTTTTGATAGTTTTGTCAAGACAGCAGAAGCAAATAGGGAGGGCTTTTTACCAAATAAGCAGATAGCCCTCTGGCCAACTCTTGCCTCAATTTGACATGGTTAATCTTATTTTTAATGGATTCTAAAGCTCTTAATGCTGCCAATACCATCCTTGTCACCTCCTCTATATTTGCCTGCTCACAATTTGCATCTCCCTCTGGGAATCTGTCAGCCCTTTAGCCACAGAGGCGTCCTGTCGGAAACACTGGCTTTCCTGACCTGCTTTCAGGGCAAGTCTTCAGGCAGCTCCAGTCCTTGAGCTGAAGTTCCTGCTAGACTTCAGTGGAAGGGAAACAGCAAGCTGACAGCTAGACATTTTGAGTAAAAGAGGCAAAAGGGTGCTGCTTTGCCAGAAAACATCAAACCAGACTTAATAAATCATTGTGCTACAAAGGCAACTTTGAGTTCTGTGGGCACTGTCAATGGCCTGCTGTTTACTGGGCATATTCTTATGGGCATGTTCACTAACGTGATAGAGCTTCAGTAGCTCAGGTGTTTAAAAAATTACCATAATCAATATTCAATAGGTATAATTCTTCTGAATGTCTCTCAAAGAGCTCATTATGTTCATAATAAGGTCCCATTCTAGCAAAGAGCTTACACCAAAACCCAATCTGTCTGCTTGTGAGCCAGTATATCAAACGCAGCTCCAAACAGCAGCAGACTTTCAGTCTCGTTCCTCAAAATGGAATTATCAAAATAATCCGATTTACATAAAAGAAGCTAAATTTGGTCCTGCTGCTTGGGTTTTTTCCATGTGCTTTCCTATCAGCTCCACAGGAAAACTTGCTGACACCTTAAAAAGGGCTTTGATTCATAGAGCTTCGATAGTCTTCAAGATTTTGATAAAGGATATTTTGCTCATCTCCTTAGTAGTGTTTGCAGCTAAGTATGGTAATAAGGGAGCAGAGCTGTTCATGAGGGATATGAAAAGCTGACGGTGTGCTTTGGTGTCTAAGTTTGAGTGCTTCGGCTATAAGGACCAAAGAATATGGTCATCAGTTAAGGGCTAAGCTGTTGCTGACAAGTAGAAATGCAGCTGTGACCCTTCAAGGGCAAATACACCCATGGCACAGGTCAAAAAGGTCATGAACCCTCATAGTATCAAAATTATTCTCTTTCACTGAACTTATAATATAAATACCTATTTGAAGTCGGTGGAGTGCATTGCAGGTTACACTGAGATAGCCCAGTTTATGCAGTGTATGCCCTTTATTAATAGGTGCTGGATGGCGGTCAGATCATGCATTGCTGTAAGGGACTGTGTGCTTCAAACTTTGTTAGGTGAGGCTTAAACAGAATAGAAGAATTCAACATTTTACTCATTCCAAACTCAGCAACCCAAAGAGGATGGTCTGTCTAATTTCTTGCCTTTGAAACCTGGAGACAAATCCTGTGATTTGGAAGACCAAATTCATACATTGCCTGATTGGCAACTTATTCTGCACTTCTAAAAACCTTACTGAGCCAGTCCCAGATAACTTCTTTCTTGATTAATTTGCTTTGGAAAAACATCCCATTTCAAATGTGTTTCTTTTTTATTCTGTGATGCATGGCTAATGCGTATCTTAGACTAACTAGGTTACGATCCATCATAGGACATCCTATAGTTGACTATAAATATGAAGGAAAAAGGTTATTTTCTTTCTTCTTTTGTTGAGATGATTGCATTTCATCACCAAGAGGGAAACTGTGAGCAAGAGATTCAGCCAGGGAAAGGAAGAAAGGAATGAAAATATGTGAAAGAGAACAAAACCAGATAGACAGTCCTGTTCCGTTTGAGTTCAGAAAGAATGATGCTCTTCCCAGACAGGCCCTTTAGCAGAAACATTTATCAGTCTGATTTTGGGTTGGAAATGGTTAGAGAGTAAAAAGCAGATGAGTTCTCATCTCCCGGAGAAATTAAAGAGCACTTTGTAACATTCAGCCTGTAAATAGAAGAGAAAGTAACCCATCTAGTAATACACCATCGCTAACTTAGCATCTTCAGGGCATTTCTCTAGCTTTTCTCCTACATGTAAATTAACACAATTTCTTTGTCTATCTCCTTCAAATTCTCATCTCTGGAACGCAACTACTATTTTTATATCCCTCTTCTTGTTTTTCTCTTATGTGAAAGCCTGTCATTAACTTGTTTACCCATGAAATCTTCTTTGTCTCGGAGCACAATCATATTCCTTCTTTACAGAATCCTCAAATAGGATTATTCTGTCTGTTTTCCTGCAACACTTGCCATCATACCCAGCATTTAATGAGGCTCAGCATTTTATGATGGACAGCCTTGTAGTTTCTTTCCAGATAATATGCCATACTTCAAAATGCCCTCCTAAACCTTGTGAAGTATTTGATGAACATATGTGTAACTCCATTGCCTACAAGCAGATATGATACCGATCAGGAGATGCCCTTGAGACTAAGGTCTTGTTGATATCGGATTTCCTGCGAAATCCATGAAAAATGGCCCTTTTCATCATCTTAAGCTTATCATCCCGTTACATTAAATTTAATTTGTATCGGTCGGTGGAGATATAGGTTCTTATTCAAAAGTTATTAAACATTAAGTACCATAAACACTAAACATATGCAGACAGTGGGGGGAAAAGGCTGACGTGAGAGTGAAATGTAAACTGCAGTATATATTTGTGTCAGGTTTGAAATCGTTTGATCTCTACTCAGAATCTGTCATCCCACAGTGGTACTATTTGCTGGCCATTTTTTAGTATTTGTACCAGACTGAAAAATCTTGCCTTTTCAGAAACCCAAGCTTTCAAATGACACTGGCTGTATTCAAAGGATTGAATTCAGCCGTGCAGAGCTTCTTTTCATCTGTCTTTGCCTTCATAAACTTCATTCTGAGGCCAAGGACCAAGCAGTTTTCTTAGTTTGAAAAATACTGAGTGAATTTCTTGGAAATGCTGCAGCCTAACAGAAACTATAGAGTTGCAAAATAACTTGAAGTTGTTTCTCACATGCTTATGCTACCAACGAAGCTGAGACTCAAGCTATTATTAGCTGATAAAAATTATTGAATGTATCTTTCCTTCACAGAAATGTTACGTAGTCATTTCTATATTGGATATAATCCTGAAAAAAGACTAAAAACTAAATATAAATGGAATATATCTCATAATTTAAATAAAGCATGGCCTTTTGGACATGAAGAAGAAAGAGGAAGGCCATCACCAAAATTCCATTTTTCATTTCCTATTGTTTAAGACAGTTAATTCCAGACAGTTGTGTTAATTCAGTAGGCAAAACTAGGCTCTAATATTGAGTTTTAACTAAAATCCATTAAAATAATGGGGAATCTCTCTGCTGAGGCCAGTAGCCTTTGGACAGATTGTGTTATTTTGACAAGCAAAACAGTTTATGTATGCTTAACTTCTGAGGTAAAATAACTGAAAATAGGAATGTGCAGGCATCAGCTGGGCAGCTTTTAGTCTGTACCGTACCAATACAGAGCTCAGAGGCTTTGAAGGATTTACAGTAATGATTTTCTTTTTATTCTGGGTTAATAACTTCAAATATTTTAATGAATAATTAACCAGATCAGAACCTAGTGCCATCATGTTTAAAATGTTCAAAACAACACAAGTTTTCAAAATTGAAGTGTTTGCAAAAATATTCACCTTTTCTAGTATAGGTATTTGCAAAAGATTTTTAACTATTTGGTAATGTGTTTACCTGCAGGATCCAAAACTGCGCGAACTGTTGGATGCTGGGAACCTAGGAGGTCGACTGGAAAATCGAATGATAACTGTCGTTTATGGTCCAGACCTGGTCAATATATCATACTTGAACTTGGTGGCGTTCCAAGAGGATATAGCAAAGGTAATTTACATTCATCTGTGTCATATAAAATTAAAATGTTTTTTAAATATTATTTTGAGGTATGGAGGAATGAGATAAAAGCGGAGATTGCTATGAAATGAACCTCAATTCTGCTACAGACCTGTGCCACCCAATACCAAAGAAGAAATGTGCAATATTTTTTTATTTTCTGTGAGTTAATTCCATGCTTTTTCCCCGTTATGTGTGCTTATCTTCAGAACTTTGCTTGTAAAGCCCAAATAAGTAATGGTACACGCAAATTTTTACTCAGCTATAAGCTGTATACCGTTACTCTCCAAACATCTACCATTATCTTTCAGTAGCTGTCACCCTTTTATGCTTGTTCTAAGTGTGTGCAAGTTATGGATTGTCTGTGAGAATAGAATTTGTGAACAGTTGACTTTTTAAGGTCGACCTATATGAGAGCAGTGGGAATCTACAGCTCTACCTTGTCTACTCAAGTATGTCAGCACTCAGACATTTAAATTAACTTGCACACATGACCATTTGTGCTCATGTTCAAAGGTTAGTTTTAAGCATTGCATCTTGTCTGCTGATAGCCCTTGATAAGAACTGTGAAGTCAACAACATTCCCTTAGCAGAGTATTTTTTCCCTGCAGGTATACAGTCCCTTCATTTCTGTGCAACACACCACATAAAACACAGTTGTGTGTGATATGCAAATTATGACTGATACTTCCACACCTTTTGAGGACTTTTTTTTCCTTCTTCCAATTTCTGTACAAGTCAGTTGTGTTTAATGAAGTGGGAGCTCTTTGCACTATCTATTCCAAACTGACATTCAAAAGCTACTCCTCTTTCCGCTTCCATTCATGTTGGACTGATGACAGCCTCCAGATAACCGCACACAGAACACACTTACATATGGTTTGCATCCTTGAGTCCACTAGATTGCGCTAAAAAAGGTAATTCCTCCTTAACAACAGTAAGGAGTTATTTTGTCACCTCACAGGTGACAAGGATGGTCAGACCAGGTTAAGAAAGGTCATAGGATGAAAGCCTTAACCTGGGAGGGTATAGTTTTGCTCATCAGGTTTCTCTCTCTGCTGATCTTCATTGGCTGGTTGGTCAATTTAGTGGAAACACATTTCCACTGTTTCTTTTGATGTGAAAAAACAGAAACACAATGAGCTTGTGGTGGTCCATGGACTGCTGAGTGGGAAGTGCTGTCCTCAGACTTGAAAACCCACAGCTATACTCTATAGGGGTGGTTAAGAAATCTTAATGCTGCAAAAGTGGAAGTGATAGAACCAACTCTTCAGGAAAAAAAACCCTAAGCATATGGTGGAAAATAGAAAAGCATGCTAAAGCTTTACCAGCAAAAATTGTTAGCCCTTATCAAGGAAGAGGGAAAATGGCTTAAATCAGAAGTGTATGTCCTTCTTTTTCTCTTTCCTGTCTAGCCAGCAATCAGTGAACAATAATCTTATTTGCTAAAACAATGCAGAAATTGGTATTTTAGGGCTGTTTTCTGTTTTGTGATGGAACCTTAAAAGTACTGTAGATAAAATTATGTTTTAGAAAAGCTTGGCTGTTCTAAATCCCGAATAACTCCTACGATCTGAGTAACTAAGAATCTAAGTCTTCCTTGTTATTTGTAGATGCGGTAGACCAAATAAATTCATATTTTATCAATCAGGCACTGTAGCCCAGGGATGGGATTTTCAAAGTATTGCAGATTAGCTGTGCTTGCCCTCAAATAGTGCTAAATATCCTGATTGTTTCAGTGAGAGCAGAGTTTGATCGCTGTTGAATGCATCTAAAAATTCTTCCTTCTTTAACATGTTTTCCAACTCTATATGAGCCAGACCACAGAAACTGGTCCTTATCATCTCCAGGACCCATGTAATGATGCAGAGGAGTCGTTATAAATAAGCATATCGGGGAGCTCTAAGAAGGCACATAAATACAACACATTTTCAATGTCATGCACACAAATTTTGACCCTTCCTCTCACTGATGTTCCAGGGAGAGCAAGTGCCAATGAAAAGGTCCCCCACCTTTCCCTTTTCAGTGCTTGAATATTTTTCAGATTAAACCTTCGTTTGTGATGCCTTATTTTTCAAGTTGTGTGACAAGTATCAGTCAGTCCTCAGAGGAGGAAGGGGTGCCTTTGCCTGTCTTGGGTTAAGATTCATGAGCGTCCACAAACATAGCACTGCAGCAGCCAGGATGAAGAAGTTTATTCTCAAACCCTACTCTGAGCAGATGCAGTTTTTCTGTCTCCATTCCCAACATGAAGAAGTACAACGTGTGAACCTCTGTGTCTCCTCTACAGTATTTCGTTCTCTTCCGAAATCCAGTAACTTCAGAAGTGAACATCCCATCTTTTGCATCTCTTCCCTCTAGCTCTCTTTTGTGCCTCTCATGCCAGCTCTGTTCTCACCACACTAGTCCATTGTGGCTATACAGACCCCTATCCAGACCCCAAGGCAATCTGTTTCTCCTCAGTTTGGTGACCTTTGGATCAGATCCATCACTAGGAGCTGATGAATTCCACCATAAGTAAAATGGTGCAGTCAAAGATGATTCATAAGTTATGCTATACTATGCTTTCCAGCATACATCTTTATTTTTTCAGCTTCTTAGGCATACTTAAGAGCTTGATCAGTATAATAAAATGGTAAAACAAACCGTATAATTTCATGTCCATTTGATATTTTTTTTTAAATAAAATTCACAAGATGCCAAAAGTGTAGAATTTCAGCAGCTTGCTTTGTTAACCTCCCACCAAAAACAAATGTGTGAGAAACATTGCCTTCACACATAGTCAGTTCTGATTTGAAGGAAGTGTTTTCAAGAATGTGTCTTTTCTTATGAAAAAAGTCTCATCTCTTCTGTTGAGATAAATGTCTTACGGTATGTATCCTGATGCATGTAATAGGGGAGAGAAATTACTTCACTGAGCAACAGATTTGTAAATGAATTGCTGCTTATACGCTACCTGCCAAAGCAAAGAACAGCTAAATAATTTGTTAGTAAGGTTCGCAGGCATGATATAAATATGAATTAGTGTTACAGGAGAGGAGATCAAGTTCAGGGAGCTCTTATCATGATGGATCTGACTTGCTTGGAGTTGACTGTTGGAAAGCTGGGTTCTTCTGCTACTAAACGGGATCAGAGGCTTCCAGTCTGCAAACAGTTTGTTGGCACTAGTACAGTCTTATTTCAAAATACTCAGATTTATAGTTTCCTTTTGTATTGCGTCTGTACAGGAGTCTGCAGCTACCGCCGTGATTCAGAGGCTGTTATAACCTTTCCACAGTAGGCTGTTTTCTTTCCACACACAACAGCTTTCTACCCCGCGGAGTGCTCTCACCGAGCACTGCCTTCTGGAATCGCTGCTGCTGGTAAAGGCGGCTGCAGAGTGCATCACGCATGGAGTTAGAGTATGGGCTTTGCTCTGTACCATGCAGCAAAACCAAGGAAACGGAGCCGTTTGGAAGCTAAAGCGACAAGACGCATCTTGGCTCACAGCTTGATGCAAGCCCATCAAAGTCAGTCCAAAGCATCTCCTTTATTTCTTCGGGTCTGTGCTCAGGGCTGTTGTTTCCCCTCCTGCCGAGGGTTCAGACCAGCAACTGGAAAGATGATGTGATCCTTGGCATGTTTTCTCATCTTGGTTTTTTGGCTGCAGCTCTGTGGTGGCTGGAATGAAGACCCTAAAATGGGAGAGGCAATGAGCAAGTATTGCTTGTGACTTGTTGACTTGGCACCTGTATTGTTAGAAATTGCTCAGCCCGCAGAAGCCCCTCAGAACATTTGGCAAGAGCAACGTGATCATTTGAAGAGCCAGGAAAAGCTAGCAAAGGAACATGGCAAGACTATTCATATAAATAATGCTTGTCACAAGCACATAATAACCGAGTTCCCCTTACGTTCCTGTCAACAAGTGCTCGGACAAAGAGAAGGAAGAGCTGGGGTATGGGATACTCCTGAAGTTCCCTACAAAATACTTCAGTTTTAAGCCCAGCAGAATCAGTGAGATCAAAACAAAGTCTACCTAGATGTATTAAAAGCCAACATATTTTTCAATTTCTAAATAAAATTTTTTATTGCCATTAATCCTTGCAGCCGTTAGTGTCACAGGGAGACGTTTTAACTGCTATTATTAGTGCCTAAACAAAGCAGTGTTTACAAGATGAGCCTATTTTGAGCCTGGAAAAATGAGTTGCCAAGGAGAAAAAAAGATGCTTCACTTAATATGCTTTCTGTTCCAAGAGCTCAGCAAAGCAGTAGTGTTGCTAACAAACCCAATTCCTGTTCTTGCTCTTTCTCACACCCCTGTTTTGTTTTTTTTAAATTAGACCAAAGAAGGAAAAACAAGTAAAGAAAAAAAAAAAAAAAGTGGAAGCAGTCACGAGAGGTGGAGGGGAGGAATATCTCAGCAAGAGTAGTTTACCTCCAGAACAAGAAGTCTGTGTCTGAGGGAGGAAGGTTCCTCTGCCAGAAATACCAGTCACGGGGAGGTGTGTTGTCTCGGCTGCTTAGGGGTGAGGTGCTAAATGGGGTGGACCTAGGGATCTGGTAGCTGCAGGGTGTCAAAGGCCTTTATAGCAGTAGGCATATAAGCAGCCTTACCTATTCCTCATTGGGAGCAACTGTGTGAGACTGGTTTCAGGAACAAGATCTGATAACTTTAGGGAACAAATCTTAGCACATTAAAAAACCAAAAAAAATTATAACTTCCAAAACACTCAAGTCGATCACCTAGTCATGCGGAAACTTGAGGCTTTTTAGGTAAAACAAGCCGGTGAGCTCTACAGTGACGCAGCACCATTTGTTTCATTGGAAGTCAATGATACTTTTCATCACTATCAACTTTTGTAAGAATGAAATCACCTTTTTTTTTTTTTATGTTTTCTCAAGAAAAAGAAGAACCAAGGAGAGGGAATACCTCCAAAGAGTATGCATCTGGGAGGGTGTGCAGTGATGGAAATTTTGGATCTGGATTGATAGGAAAGGAAACTCAACTTTAGTTTCAAAGGAAACTCAGACAACTTCATCAAGTGAAAAAACAAACCCCACATGGTTTGCAAAGGCATTGTTTAGTTTCATTCTTTACTTTTTCAAAGGTGTGAAGCAAAGCCAATCCAAAATCACAGTTTGCCATTAAAGATTGCCATAAGCTCCAAGTTAGGAGGGCAAAATGCACTGAAGCTGTTGATGAAGAGTGGCAGGAGAGATCTGCAAAGGAGAGCAACAGAATGAGCAGTTGGAGTCTAAACTTCACATTATAATCATGGGTCAGCCTTGCTGGGAATCCAGGAAGGGTCAGAGACCTAAGGGAAGGACTGTGCAACATGCATAGAAATGAGAAAAATAAGTCAGGAAAATAAAGGGAGGAAAAGTGGGGGAGAGCCATGGAAAGAGCAGCGCCTCCAGGCAGAGAAGGGAGGTGTCTAGTAAGCAGCTGGAGGACATTTCTTCCCCACATCAGGTTATCAAGAGGGAAAAATAATCTAGCAAGGGATAGGACCACAGTGTAAGGATGTACGGTAGGAGGAAGAGGAGCTTTTCTGTTTGGAGTTGCATCTTCTTCCTTGTATATCAGAATAATTTAAATTTATTCCTATATATTTCTGCTGGTTTGGGGTTTTTTAAACATGTTTCTTACGTTGGCTGGTAAGATCTTAGACAGAGTCAGTACTTGCAGTTCTTAATTCGGTATCCACCATAAAAGATAAGGCGTGACATTTGTTGTCTGAATTACTTCATGATCTGTAGAGAGAGTGATGCAGAGGCTCTTACAAGGGGGACATTGAAGCAGGAGACTTGCTATGGTATGGTCTGTAAGACCCCTGTTGGCTCTGTCTTCAGAGGGACTTAAGCCCATTTCAGCTTCATTTTATAAGAATGGAGGTATAGAGGCTCCTTTTTTAATCCTTAGTGTGTCAGCCAGATCAGTGTCCAACACACAAGAAAATGTATTTTTCTGGGGCAGTTATTGCACATCTTCCAAGAACTTGACTATGGTTTGCGTCAGACATTACCCATATGATTTTGTTTTTTCAACTCAGTGGAATAAGATATCTTTAAAAAAAAAATATTTGTAACAGTCTTCATTTTTTTTGCAGCATGAGAAAATCAGGTCTCACAGCCAACGAAGCAAGCTGTAATTGGGAAAATCAAGTTCAGACTTTAATTAGGCACTTTTTACTAACGATATAATTTTCAAAAATATTTTTCATTGTGTAAGTAAACATCTAAACGAAGCCTCATTTAATCAAATTTTCTCTCTATAGGAATGGTCAGATGAAGTGTTCAGTTTGGCAACAAATCTTTTGGCACAGAACATGTCAAGGGACGCATTTCTGGAAAAAGCGTAAGTGGCCGTCGTATTTAATGCTGTGGGTGTTGCTCTTTTCTCTGTGTCATTTTCCTCTTTTCTTGTTAGTCACATTGTCATCTATTGTTTCTCTTTGATGAGTTGTCACTTTTGTAAACACAGGCTGTCCTTTCTCATGGTTTTAAAAAGCCTGTTATCTAAATGTCATTTAAACAAAAATCTTGTTAGGGTTCTTCTTGCAAACTACTAAGTCATAGCAAAAAAACAGAATTAAGTGCCATCCGTCCCTTTGTATACAAAAGTAGCAGCTTCAGCTGTAGTCTGAAGCTCTCCATTTAAAAGGAAAGAATATTCTGGAGTGACTTGCTTCTGGTTTATTTTACCTTTTTTCTGCTATTGATCAAAAAATGAGAAATGCAAGAAGTCCATTTTCCTCAGCATAACCTCTCTGTTTTTCACGTGATTGAGAGGGAAGCCATGATTCCACTCATCTAGATTGCTTTGCACAGTGCGCAGATTCTGAGTTGCTTTCAACGAAGTAGAAGGTTGTTTATGAGACTGTTTGGGGTATAAAAACACACCTCTGAAAGGAAAGAGAACTGAACCTGAGATGAGTGATTCTCAACTGTGCGCGTGCTAAGAGAGTTTTGCGTAAGTGACAGCATTGAGGACAGCACGGCAAAGCCTACCAGATAGTGATGATAATGAAACGGGGTACTTACTGGCCTTTTGGGGTTCTAAAAGGGAAGATACACCCTCCCCAGCCTATGAGTTGGCTGGTTAAATTCAGCTTTTGTCTCCCTAAAACAGCTTTTAATTTCTGCTCAGACAGAGGCTTGCTCCAGCTAAATACCAACCTGGGGCTTACCTTCCTAAAACTTGCCTCCACCCAAGAGACAAGTTAACCCACCCTTTTTCTGGATTGTCTGAGGCTATGCATGCCTAATTTCATTAGATGCACCCATATTTAGTCAGAAGGTTCCCATGTACGTATTCATAGCTTTCCTCCTCCCAGTGTTCATTGTGGTGCAGCTGAAGCCAACAGAAATTTTTGAAGAAACTTTGAAGGTTGAACATACAGGAACTACAGCTTTGTGTCTGATAATGCTGTCGGGACAGCAATGATATATCAGGCAAACAAAATCCCAAATGGATAGGAATATTTAGTATTTCCTTATTGCTCCGTGTGCTGACAGTGGAGAAAGCGAAAGCACTGTGCTAACCTGAGCAGACCCAGGTGTGAGAGCAAGAGCAGAGATAACTTCCTTCAGCTCCATAGTTTGTAGATGAGTTACAGGAGTGACTGGATGTTACTATTTCCATGCCTCTTACCACTCAAATCCCCGGGTGGCCAGCGGACTTTGCTGACAGGTCTGCAATGTGGAGGATTGTGGCTGTACCTAATGGGTGTTTTCATATCAGCTTCACAGGAGGAACATGTTGCCATGCAGTATAGTAAAGCAGTCTTATTTGGAGCCATTTTTCTGTGGAAGCAATATTAATTAAAGATGAAGTCACTGGACACATTGCGTAGATTCAGTAGCAGGCACGCATGATATTCCTGTGTCTTTCCTTTTTCCACTAATTAATAAATCACTTAGGAACTGTTTGGTTTCCAGGGTCTTCTGCACAGATGCCAAATCAGAGTCACTTAATAAATCTTTAACTATGAAGATTAAAAATATTTCCCTATTATAATTACTGCACTAGGCAAAGGATTGGTTGCAGTCCTATCAGAACCCTTTTGTTGAAATAGAAAACCAAATTGCATTAGAGAAGAATTAGAAAGGCTTTATTTCTTTGTGGCATTCAGTCCCTTGCAGCGTTGGAGGTGCAATAATAAACAGTTTGAGCAGCTCTCCTGTGGCTTGGTCAGATGAGAAAAATAGGGTTAATTGGGGGGGGGGGTGTTAATAAAAACTGCCATTTTTGTTCTAAAGTGCTCGTTCTTTCGTTGTAATCACACAGTGTATTTTTGTCTTGGGGTGCAAACCTTGATTTTGGCACTGTGGAAACCTTGGGTCGACATTAGGTCCAGAGTTTGTTGTTCTTGGAGTCAGCTCTGTGCTACTAAAATGAGCCCATTCGGCTGCTACCGAGGGGAGTACCTCCTAGCAAGCTTTTTAACAGGAATAATATGCCTGGTTTTCTTGGATGGATGGATAATGGCTGCAGGGGAAAAAATACTGTCCCACATGCAACAAAGAATTTAGGAGGAAAAAAGGTGGTAAGTACTGGTGGGGATTGTCTGTTCTTCAGACACACATTTTTAGTTTCCTCTAATGGAAGCTCAGAATTCTTTTTTTCTTTTTTTTTTTCTTTTTTTTTTTCCTGTTTTGTTTTATTTCTAGCTTTATTGGCTGTAGAGGAAAACATTAAATGCAACTAGAATGTACTCAAAAGTTTCAAAAAATAGAAGGCAAAATAAACCTTTTTTACTAACTGGTGTGACTTTATTTTATTTTATTTTTTTTTAAATCTAGCTCAGTGCTGGGAGATGGGGGCAAAGGGAATAATAATGATTTTGTTTAGTAACACAATAGCACCAGAGATTTCAGTTTCCAGAAGATCTGTATGAGGACACAAGGATCTGTGAAAATGTTCCTATCCTAGTTGGGGATATTAGCATGTACTTTGGTTTTGAAGTGGTTACTAGTGGCATTTTGGGCTGGGAAGAAAAGGAACATTTATTAGAACCATTCAGTTCCTTTTTCTTTTGGTAGCCCAGTGGGTAAAGTGAAAAAGTTCAAAAAATAAATAAATTAAATAATCCTCTAAAATACTTAAGCATTGCTACATTTTTCACCAGATCATGTTACTGCAAAACTCATGTATAGTTTTAATTATATTCAAGAGGACACGGTGAAGCACTCAAAAGTCAGGCTCTTTGCAGGCTGCTGCTGGTAGACATTATGCTGGTAACCAGTAGTCCTTGCATACTGGGAGGATCGTCAGAGAGCAGCTGTAGGCCCGACTGCTTCTCATTAAAGCTACCAGATGCCTCCTGTTTCAGAGGCTTTGAATCACTCTGTTGAAAGATCTGGACAAAGGACACCCTTACCCTGCTGCCTTAATGAGCATGCAAGAGGAGTCACAGGTCCTGTGATATTGAGATGCGCTAAATACTTGGTTCAAAAGCTGGATAATTGCCTGCCTGTAAACGGTTTCAGCATGTAATTTTTACATTGCTTCACACTGGAAATGTCTTGGGCTTGCCCAGGGCTGCAAAGCATACTGCCAGTCTTGCTGGTGCAGAGACATTTCAGTTGCCAGCGATTTGACTTCCTTCCAGCTGAGGAGTGACAACATTTAGGGTCAAATGGAGAAACCTTCACAGCTGTGTGAGGGGGAGGGCTTAAGGAGGCAGGGATGTTCATGTGCAACATCCAGGGACGGTTTCAGCCCCTGGAAGAGGAGGGGGACAGTCACCTTCCCAGTCTAGTTGTGTAGCCTGTGCGCCACAGTTCAGTCTGCTGATAGACTGGTAGGCAGCCTGAGTGAGAAGGAGCTCGGAGGGATGATAAATTTGTGCATTAATGGTATTTGCAATGTCTTGTTGCAAGACGGAGAGTATTTGACACTGTGGATGCGTTACTGTTGATGGAAAAGTTATTTACTGATTAATGGTATCCCAACAGGTTTTCATATTGGGCAAAAGAGATGAGTGGAACTTCCCACATGATCAGAACAATGGCATTGAGCTGTAAAGGTGGTGGAGAGGTACTTGAAAGTGCTGTAAAAATAAATCAGGATGCTTTTCTCTCCGCAGTTACACAAAACTTAAGCTGCAGGTGACTCCTGAAGGGCGCATTCCTCTGAAGAAGTAAGTTCTGTTCCCCTTCCTTACCACGTAGCCTCCTCTGACTTTGTAGTGTGAATATGTGTTTGAGATCTCAGAGACATGTTGTGAGGAAAAATATATTCAAATTGCATATCGCTGGGCTGATACAAAAAGAACTGCGATGACTTTTTCAAATAGCTCTCTGCTGTAAGAGGGGCTTGTGTGGGGTACAGTTAAACTCACTGTGGGCACCATTAAACTCTTGTGTTACCAAGCAGCCAGCCAAATGGAAATAAATAGCTAAAGATGCGATAGTCTGGGAAGTAATATTCAGTCTTTAAGCCACATGGGCCATCAAGGTGTGTCTGTAAGCCAATTCACTCTGGTTTGTCTTCATTTCGCAGCATATACCGCTTGTTTTCTGCTGACAGAAAACGAGTAGAGACTGCGTTAGAAGCTTGCAATCTTCCATCTTCCAGGGTAAGCATCTGAATTTATTCCTGGCCCTTACAAAGTGTTGCTTGTATTCGGCAGTGTTTACTCTCTATTGAGTTGAGGACAATTTGTTCAAGACTGATCATGCTGTGCTGGCTTTGCTTCTGGCTAGGTCCTCAGCAGCAGGTATTTCTTCCCGACACAGAAGTTCCTGATATCCATCTGCAAATCTGAGTACCTTTGATTTGAAATTGTGTAGCGACCAGGAGTGCCTGGAAGAAGTGCAAAAGGATTAAAGGAAAGGGCAGGGAGTTGTGTGACCTGTCCTGGAGAAAACCTGTGAGAATATTTTAAGAATCAGTGACTGTTGCACAATTTTCAACGCATGATTTCAGAGCAGTCTTGGCTCGAGGTGTAGCTAATGGTGTAATCTGTTTCCTTCTCACAATAAAAAAAAAATTGTAACTTGAGTTAAGTGACAATTTAAACTCACTGTAGCTTATCTAAAAGGTGCACAGAGCAAATGTTGAAATGCTGTAGTGTCAACGCTGTTAATGTGGCAGGGATGCAGCCATTGTATGCTGCTAATCCAGGAGCAATCCTCAACCTGGAGCGTTTGCAGGATGGCACCTCGACCTCAAGAAGGCTTTTTTCAAGAGAAATGAACTTGAGCAGGTAATTCTAGTTAATGCTGGACTGAAGATGTCCTTAGTCTTTCCTCCCAGGTGGAGCTTCTCTTCCAGGAAGCTTCTTGCAAGATAATTCCTACATTTGGAGGTCCAAGAGGTGGAACAGAAGTAGTCTGCAGCAGAGCAGAGCCTGCATCTCCTAATCCTTCATTCTTGTAAAAAACTGTGCTGTGATGTTCACTCAACCTTTGCTTCCCCACTGGTTTCTTAATACAGCAAATTCCTACAGCTCCAGAAGAGCAATGGAGTAAAATCTTCACAAGCCAAGCCTCAGATACCCACTACCAATGACACCTTACTTCATAGGTTTGGGAGCTTAATGCCATAAAATTGCATGGAATGTATCTAAAGTGTTATAAGATTATTATAATCTTACCTAAAGTAAGGTTGTGAGGTTAGCAACATGGAAAGCATAATTTTAAAGATAGGGTTTCATTTAATAGTTAGCAAACAAGATAAGATGTGCAAAAAAATCACTGAAGCATTGCTTTTTAAATCGGTTGATTTATTACTTCTCTTTACTACATATCTCTGGAAAAAAAAAAAAATATAAACATCGCTAGTGTCCTTGAAAGAAACTGCAACCTTTTTCTGCCATTTATGTAAGTACAGTCAATTTAACATACACATTTCTGGGTACTTGTGGCTGGGATACTATCTTGAAAATTATTCATGGTATATAAGTAGAGCCTTTCTTTGGTTGGGACAAAAGAGAAATATCCTTCATGCAACAAGGAAAACTGTGTTGATCATCTTTGAGAAAAATATTTTGGAAGCTAAGTGCTTAAGAAGCATGAAACTCTGAATCTCATAGAGGTAATGGAGTAGAAGAAAATCAGTTCTTCAGCTACAGTTCTTTTCCTTTGTTTTCCTGTTTATTTGAACAAGTAAAATTCTTAACTTCAACTTCTAGCTTTTCTGCCCCATTGTACCGCAGCACAAATGGTGCTGCCATAAAGCAGCACCGGACTCCCAGCAGTGTGCAAGATATGAAGGTTAGGGAATCTTCATCAGTAAAACCACACCAAATTATTAGGAGAATTCATTAAAGTCTCTCATGAGCAGTAACAGCTTAGGCTTTTTGAGTGTTTTTTATTCGTGCGTCATGAAGATCCCTCTAAGGGTTTCCTCTCCAAGCTTCATAGAAAAAACATCATTCTCATTGCTTAGGAAGATATGGGGCTCATTGATCATGAGCTTTGCATGATGTTTTGCTGCACCTCTCAGAACCTGTGGATGACCCTAAAACACGAGTTGAAACTCGCAGCCATGGGTAAGAGAATGCCAAGTCAGCATTGATAGCTTCAGAGTTGGGACAGTCCCTCATATATCTTAGGCAGTGACCATAGGGCAGCCTGAGCTATGCTGCCAGGGGATAATATCACTGCATGGACTTGTCTGTGACGGTACAAACTTCAGCATCTGCTAGCCCTACTCTTTAGCAAATTCCCTGTGTGCATGCTTGCCATGAGACCCTGTGGGACAACATGTAGGCACTGTATTTAGTGCGAGAGGAGGATTTCTCATTGCCTGGATAATTGCCTTCATCCTGGTGTAGAAGAATAGCACCAGAGGGGTTCCCCAGAAGTGCTGAAAATAAAATATTTATTTCATACTTAGGGACCTTAATAGGGGATGGATTCTCTGCAGTGCTGAGCACTCCAGCCCTGATTCGGTCGAGCAGTTGAGTGTGACTGCACTGGGATGACCCATGGACTTCAAGTCAAGCACATTTTCAAAGCGTGGGTTTATTTATTTAGGTATTTCTGGATCAGACCTGGCATGTGTAGAATCTTGCAGGATCAAACCCTATGTGATCTGATTTTCAGCAGCATTCGTCATCCAGCAGATCTGAAAGCAGGGGAATGCTTAAATAAATGTTTAAATGAAGTTTTAAAATATGCCAATGAATGTTTGAGTTTGGCATCTGATTGCCCTATGATTTTTTAAAATTCTTGGCTACTTTTGGGGAAGGGGGGTGTTTTTTGTTATTGCTGGGTATTTTTTTGTTTTAGTCAAAGCTGCCTTGAATAGAATTTGAAGAGCTTTATTTTAGTCGCCTGTTTGGCTGTGAAGACTGGTTTATGCCTTCCAGTTAATGTAGAGGTTCACAGTAAAGCACCAGTGAGCTTGACTGTTCACTTAAAATAAAACAACCAGCTATTGAGTCCCATCTGTGCAAGTAATCTGAATTAGCTGTTGTGCTGCCGAATATGTAGCAGACTGGATACAGATGTTAGAAAAGCAGGCAGGTTACCAGACAAATCATAAATCAACAGTGCTTGGAATTAGTAAAGAGTCTTAATAACAGAATAAAATCGAATGCCAATCTTCAGCAAAGCTGGAAATGAGGGATGCTCTCATGTGGTACAGAAAGTTTGTGTTTTGTTCATTGGTCTCAAAAAAGAGATTAGCGCATAAGGTGTGTGGGTGGTTCCGCTGAGATGTGGATGGCTCAGACCAGGCTGAGGAAAGGGGCAGCGCATTTTAATCCCGTTTGGCAGGCAGGCTTTTGGAATCCAAATATAGCTGTCCGAGGTTGTGCCTGGGGTGGCAAAGGCTTGCAGCAAGGCTTTCATCTCCCATCTACAGCTCTGTGTTTTGTAGCCCACCGATTATGTTACCGGTAGGAAATAATTATTAAAAGGTTCTGTGCTTATGCCTGAAAGTTTGTATGTGTTATCCTGTTCGTAGATAGGTGTTCGTAGATACGTGTTGGGAAACAGGTGTATTTTTTTAATTGGAACCAAGGAGCAAATAAAAGCCTGGATCTTGGTTTGTCAGAAAAGACCCACATTTTATTTAGTGTTGAGTACCTTTAAATCCCCTGTAAAGGAAAAAAATATATTAGGTCAATGGGAGACTGTAATTTTGTGGTAATTACAGAATCAACATCTAAATGCCCTTAGGAGAAGTGCTGGCTGAGGAGCAGTAGCCTGCTGAATAGGAATTTTTGTACAGGGAACGAAGGAGAGCAGGGTGCCAGCTTCAACAAGAAAATTCATAAGGTTTATGAATCCTGGCCTTCAGGAAAACACAAGTATCAGCAGTCCTGCTCTCAACCAAAAGCACCACAGCTCAAGTTTATCAAGGTGTAGTAGGTGCAGTTTCACACATAGTTCTGTGTCGCTGATGGCTGTCACTGAAAGGAGCTATATCCATCCTCCAACTTCAGGTTACAAACTTCACCACCACCTTTGCACTGGATTTAGCAGTTGTGCTGTTGGCGAGTTACCTGGCTCAGTGAGCTGATCCCATGTAAATGCACAGCGTTGTTTTGGCCAGGTAAGTTTTGAACCAGTTCACCCTGCAGCCACTCGCATGGTCTGCCAAAAAAAGGAAGGCACAAGGGCCTAATGGCTGGTGACCTTAGACCATTGGAGCCTGGAGATGGATACCCAGGCGGAGCGAGGAAGCAGCCCGGCTCGGTCCAAGCATGAACTGGGTCCAGTTCAATCCGTGCTTGCCAACAGAAATGCTGAGCAATGGGCATGGTACAAAACCCTCTTGGGCCTCTGCAGGGTTCATAGATGAAAGGAGATAAAGTGACACCTGTGGCATTCACTTAATCATTATTATTCATTTTAACCTAAAGCAGGAAAAATACTGAAAAGTTTCCTTCCGTCTAACAAAGGCTTGAATCGACGCTTCCGGTTCCCTTGGCAACAGCGTTAAACAGGCAGAATAAATAAAAGCAATGATTTCCTCTATCAGCAGCTTGCTTCTGAGATGTCCAGGTTCAACAGCATTTAAAAGCAAACCGCTTTGTGTGCAAGTTATAATTTTCCTCCTCCAGATCATCAGATTCAGGCATTAACATGGAGCTGTGGTGCTCCCGGAGACTATGTGTCATAGCTTCTGCTAAAGTTAGCCTGCATGGAGGAAACTCAAAAATTAGATTTTCAGTATTTGCATTTCACTTTTTTTGTGTTTTCCTTTTTCTTATTTCTTTATAACATTTCCTTTCCACAAAATACAAGCTTCTGTGCCATTTTCCTTTCTCCGTGCACTGATACAGAGGCAGAAGCCAGTGAGCACACCATTACTGTGCTGTGCTGAAAGCAGCTTTGCACCTTCTTGGGGTCCTCATTTCTTCCCAGCTCCACCAAAGAAGCCATCCTTGCTGTCTTCTGCAAAAACACCAGAGCTTGAAGGCAGTGCGTGCAAGTGGGAGGAGGGCTCTTGAGCTTCATGCAAAGGACTGTTTTCCTTATCCAGTCCACTAACTCCCTCCAGTTAAAAACAGTAATTCTATTTTTTCAGAGAAAAGCCAGCATGCATAATGGGGGTGATGAAAGTGTCATCTAGAAGCAGAATTTCAGAAAATGTAAGAAAAAAAGGCTGGTATAGGAGAGCAATTTTATCAATTTCTGCAAAAGAAATCTGATTGCCAAATGCATTGCACGGAGTGTTTAGGACAAAGATGTATGGAAATATGGAAAAGCATGGGTCTTGCCCGGAATTTGTGGTATTGTGAATGTGTATCTTCAGGAAGGAAAAGGAAACATTGCTGCTGCTGTTGGAGAACAGGAGTATTAATAATGACTCAGTGACCCAGTTCATTCCCCGGTTCTTTGAAAGCCTTGGAAAGATGAGTAACGTGCTCGTCCTCTGCAACGCTGCCGTTTTGCTCACTGAAGCACACGGGCTCAGCACCACCGGTCAGCCGCCCTGCTGGGATTGAGCTCAGAGGCTTCATCAGGATTGATATACCTGTTTATGCTATAGGTGTTGGGGTTAGCTTGGGAGATGTCCTTTCTTTCTTCTTTGCAGGTGCTCAGAGAAAGAGGGAACTTCGCCTGGTGGAAACTAAGATGATGAATGTATTTGTATATATATATATATATATTATTTTTTTTTTAAAGATGTACTCTTTAAGCTGCTCTGTTATTCAGGGGAGTTTATTATTCTGCAACATCCAGGCGCCTCTAGGTTGCAGGAAGCAAATCAAAAGAAGTGCAGTAGTGAGTGATCTAGCGTATAAAAGTGCTGTATCGTTCTTTCACTATTTTTTTTCCATTTTGCAGAATGATTCAATCCCTCAAGATGACTTCACGCCAGACGTGTACAGGGTATTCTTAAACAACCTCTGCCCTCGGCCTGAGATCGACCACATCTTTTCTGAGTTGTAAGAAAAGACACCCTTTTTTTTTTTTTTTTTTTTCCCCTTCACTGATTTTCTGGGCTAGGGATGGCAAAGTAGGTTATTTAGACTACAGCACCGTGCAGCAATTGCCAAGAACAGATTTCAATGTCAAGCAGGGCTGTTATTTAACCTTGGATCAAGGGCTCCTTCTCTTTCAGGCTTTTGCCTCCGGTTCTAATGGACAGAATTTTAAAGTAATTTGTTCCTAGGGGGGTAGAACTGCTGGGTCTTGTTTTTCTGTATGGATTAGGACAGTTTAGGCTTCCGTGAAAGTAAGGGAACAAGAGTAATAAGCAGTATCAGCATGCAATAGGCATGAGAGTATGTATAATCACCCCCAAATGCTTAATTAGGAGGTGCAAAAAATGCAGTAACTTTTAGGATTTGTGCATCATGAATTCACACTGTGAAATTAAATTAGCAGCCAGCTACAACCAATTTCATACATTCAGTTACAAGCTATATAACTTGTGTTGCTTCTAGCCCTTGCAGCAAGTTGTTGTACTTCCCAGTTTCAGCAGAACCTGATCAATGGAGTCAGAACATGAAGCAACTTGAAAGCAATTTCCAAAATACATCCCAAGACCACCAAAGCAATTAGCAAACATGTCTTTGCAACAGGGGTGTGCTCACATAGTCCTTTTGTGCTTGTTTTCTCAAAGGTTGAGGTTTCAGAGGAATGCAGCCTTGGCCTCATTTGCTCCCATTGAAACTGGGGGTAGACTTCCCATTGCTGTCTCGCAGAGTAGAAGTAGGCCAGTCCCAAGTGCTGTAGGCAGCCTGAAGCACGCACATCGCCTGGCTTGGAGGTTTCCTGGGTCTCCATTCTGGGTACAAATTGTACCCAAACTCTGCTCTTTTTACTAATTCTCTAAATAGGCATCTTTTTGCTTGCTTTGCAGAGTGCCTAGCATTTTTTAGCAGGTTTCTGAAAAAAAACCAAACACAGCAAAAAACCCAGGCAAATACTGGAATAATGAAGTCAAGGCTGCTGTTACTCAGCAGTAAAACCAAATAGTTGGAGCAGAAATGCCAGCAGAGTGTTTGTGGCAAGCTCAGGATTGAATTCCACATCGTTTTCTCTTTTACTTTTTTAAATTGCTTAGTTTCAGGAATTCAGAGGAATGAAAAGCTTTTAGCATTGCTCTAACTCTTCCCATAGATGCCAATAATGCTGAATGCTTTTCAAAATCTTACTCCTAGATATTTGATGAAGAATGTTTATCATTACATGCTGGCAAAGTAAATTAGTCCAGAGACACAGTGGGACAATGATTTTGTGTACGATAGTTTGAATCTTGTTTCAGTTTCCCTAGGAAGTTACGGAACATTGAACAAGATTTCAAGGAAATGTATTTTAATGGCTTTGCTGTTGCTTTAATTTTTCTCTAGTGGTGCCAAGAGCAAACCGTACCTTACTGTTGATCAGATGACGGAATTTATAAATCTTAAGCAACGTGATCCACGATTAAATGAAATCCTTTATCCACCATTAAAACAAGAACAAGTTCAACAACTGATTGAGAAGTATGAACCCAACAGTAATCTAGCAAAGAAAGGTCAGTGGGTTTTATATTCTTTCTGTACTGGGTTTCTGACTTGAAACAGTGACTCAATTTTTCTACAGTGCATGCTACAGCAAAATTTGGTTCAGAATCAAATTGCATTTCCAACTGTCTGCTTTTGGATCATACAAGCCTATGAGACATTGTGTGGTTCACTTTTAAATGTACTTGACTGGGATCAATTTAGGAAGGATGGGGCTGGTTTCAGTATTTAGTTTTCAGTATGTGTAATTGATAGTTTAGAACAGTTGCTTCAGCAGAAACCTGACTTTCACAGTCACCGTTTATCAGCATCCGAAATGTAAAATTTAAAGAAACAATTGGTGGCACTGAAACTAAGATGATAATAATTCTATCATTTAATAACAGCAATAAGTCCAGCCCTCTGCTTTCTGATAGTGCTACACAAAGTAAGATGTGAGAGTAGCTGAGTGTGTTTTGTGCTATAATCACAGAAAATTCCCTTTTGAAAATCTTGAGTGTTGTCAGTGCTTAACTGGACATTTTGCCAAGACCAATGAGAGAACTCCTGCTCAAATCTCTGCACATTTTTGCTACCAGCACAAGTCTTGAAATAGCATTGAATTTTTGTCTGCATCCTGTTTTATTCCAATCCACATAGCCTAATGATTACCCCAGCTTTTAATGTGTTTATACCTTAGAAATTTTAGGGGCATGGGGATATCCTGGAAAACAGAACTGATACGAAAAAGCTGTTTTGGTCCAGAGATTTTTGGATCCAAAGGAAATAAAAAGACATCTTTCCCAAAAGTCTAGGGGAGGCAATCCCACCCCACTCCCTGGAAGCCTTCTGACCTGGATGCCTTCCTGAAGGAAATCTGTGGCTCTTGATGCCACAATCAATGTCATCTCAAGGCAAAACACTTGTAATTTTTCTCATAAGGCTTCTTATTTTTCTAGTCCAGTCAAATTTAGTGTTTCTGGAGGTTTTGATGGAGGGTTGAATCCTGCTTCTTTGTCATGCTTACGCAAACTGTCTTCTGACGTCAGTGAGAATGCTAGCACGAGTAGATGAAAACATGTTGTGACCTCTACTCTCCTCCGTGCAAATATTAGAATATTGCTCCGTGCTTACCTTATTTCACATCAGCTAGAGGAAAGCCTGGTACCTAAAAGATCATTCTTATTACCCAAATATTGGCACTTCATATAAACCAAATAAAGGATTTATTTAGAAGGAGGTGTGCTAGCAGAACACCAAAGTCAAAATGAAATCGCCTTCTGACTAGCAATAAGGAGGAAGCATCAAACAAACCTCAGAAAGAAGGGTGTTGTGATGATGTTTGCTGGCACCCTCCAAGTACGATCTGTGGGACATCTCCAGCTTACCCTGATTTATGTTGGTGCACACATCTGCTGCAGGCACTTGCTCTTCTGTAGGTGCTTCTCTTCCTGGCTGTGATTTATATTGCACTTACGGAATCGGTTCTCACAGCAAATCCTGACTTTAAGAAGGGAAAGGCAGGTCAGAGAGAGTTAATTCCTTTTGCGTGGGTTTTTTTTTTCCACTTCAAACTTGTGAACTGGGGTCCAGCAAACTCTTACAGAGCTGGCACAACCCGCAGGCCACCTCTGTGCTGCAGGCACCACCTCTTACATCGCAACCTGTCTGGCGGCTGAGCTGCAGCAACCAGCACACACTGCTAACCACACTCCAGTGCAAAATCCCGAGCTCACTGCGTTAAAATTACAGGAGTCAGCTGATCAGGAATGACACGGGGACACAATATTTTCTGTACATCTGCTCCAAGCTGGGAATGCAATTCACTGTATATTAAATGAAGTGTAGGTGTGCTCTCAATCCTACACTCGTAGAATAATTGCAAACAAATGCTGCATGTATGTGAAATGTCACCAAAACATAACAGCGCATATTCAAAATAATGATTTAACCTTTTAATATGGTGTTTTCTAAAAGGGATTGTCGCTCACGCTTTGTGCTGTTGGAAAGGTCTGTTCATAGGCTCAATTGCACGGGTGGCAGACCAAAGTGACACACTTCAGTGACGCTTTCCCTGCCACTGAAACTGTACTCACTTGGGCCACTGAGAGATGTTATTTTCAGTAGACCTGGGGATGCTCAAACCACAGTTAGATCTGGACCACTGTTATACACCCATGGACTTGTTGGCCTTAACTTCCCACCTCTGCCACTCAGATATTCTGCTAAATTTCTTGTGGTGGCATTGCTTATGTCCCCTTTTTTGCCGTGGCCAAAGTCAGTGGAGAGGTAGGGATGGAAGTAGGATGTTTGGAATGGCCCCAGTGCTGTCATTTAAAATAGCAAGGGCAGATAGAAACTTTAGGGCACCCAAACCAGCAGCTAAAGTCAGTAAGAAGGTAGCAGAAGCCTTCATCCAACATAGCCCTCAAAGAAAACAGGACCCAGCACCTCTGTGAAGAGAGATGGGCTTAGGGTTGTTGTCCACATGCTCCCTTCTTCCTGTGCTTCAGAGTGGTCTGGAAGAGGTCCCAGGTAAACAATTCCTCTGGATTATTGGGGTACACCAAAAAAACAGAAGAGAAGCATGGGGAAAAGAGGAGCAGTGTAACGAGGCACATGAGGCAGAGGTAATGATGTGAGAGAACTACATGATAAACAGCAGGATGGGAAACGGAGTTACAGGTGGCCTAAGGATGACTTCATCGCTGTTGTACCCGAGCAGTGCAATTAAATAATTGGACTTTTGGGGCAGTTTTGCAGAGTTTTAGTTCAAGAAGCTAGCCAGAAGATCTGACAACATGGTATATGTATTTGTTCTTTCTTGGCAATGAGAAGTTACTCCTTTGAAGTAAATCACAGATACGGGTCCAGAACAGAAGAAAACACCATAAAGAAATGTAAAAGTTGTGATTAACTGCTTCTTGTGAGTAGTGAGTGATTTGAAATACTTTGTGGTGGTAGAGACTTCAAAGGCTTGTTTGCAAGAGCTAGGCGATATAAATTGCCAGCCTTCGTACCAGTTAAATCACTTTCCTCAGGTTGTTCTAGAGTTTGAACGTTTGCAGCTCAATGTGTGTGTTTGTATGCACACAGGTATATTGTTTCCATGAGCTGCCTTTCTGACCAGCCCTGGTCATTTTTTTGTTTTATTATTATAACAGCAGATTTCAGAGGGGTTAGGGACAAACATACACATAAATGGTGAAGGTCTGTCCACTTTCATGTTTGTTTCTGTAGTATTTCTATATTGAACAATCTATCTGATGTTCAGGTGTCCCACTGAAACAAAGGGATTCATGTTCAGCATCCTGATGGAATAAGCCAAGCTCTTCTGTTTCATATGAATTTTAAAGCGTGTATAGTTTAAACTGCCAGGAAAAAAAACAAAAACAAAAACAAAAAACCAAAAAAAACTTATAAAAGCCTGAGACAAAGTTAGTGGCAAATGTCCTTATTTTTTAGGTATTCTATAAGGCCACAAGGCCTACATTTCTAATCAACTTTGACAAAGTGAGACATATATAACAAACAAAAAACATATATAGTTGTTTTTTGTTTTTTTTTTCCTGTGTGCAGAAGTGCATGTCAAGATGCAAACTTAAACTGAATACTTGCAAATTGCAAGGAGTAAAAGCATGTTTGCTGTGGGAGTAAGATTCCATGTTTGCAACATGCAGACTGTCCTGGCCTCAGTGTAGTAAATCACTTAATCATATGCTTAACATTATGGCTGGTGTGGGAAGAAAGGATAGTTATATAAATATCTCTTATCCTCCATTTACTCGAACATCACATTAATTCTCTGTTGAAGCTCAATTCTCATGATTACCTATTTTCCAACGTTGTTGAAGTGAAATTTCTTAGCAAATAAAATTTTATGCATTGAAAAGTTATTTTAAATAGAATTAGGGATTTTTCCTTGAAAACTTCAACCCAAATTCCTGAAATACAAACTATGCGCCTTCATACAACAGCCTGACTCCTTGCTCCCACTATGCTAGTTGGACAGTTCTAGACCTTCACTCATCTGATGATTTTATCTTCTTCTAATTTCCCATCTAACTGTATTCATGATGTGTGCACATCCACTGTACAACAATATTCTCTTTTAACTTAATTATTCTTTTCTCATAGCTAATTAAATGAATTTCTAAAGAATGGTTGTACTGTCTCTCAACTTTCACAGCACGAGTCAAATGATTTTGACATCTCATAATTCCCCATTCTTCTGATTGCCATTATAACCTTTTTTCTGTACTTGTTGCAGCTAAATTACAGTATTTTGAACACAGTAAGCAAGAACTGTACATAATATTTTGAACTTTTTCAACACAGCTCTTCAGGTACCTGGTAAAATCAAATACCAATGTGCTTACTGGATAAGGACCTTAGGTTGCACAGTTTTGAGTAAAAAGGCTGCCCGTAGTCCTGCTCATTGCTAACGTCGTTTTAGGTGTTGTCTTGCTGGGGTGCGATTGAGCTTTTGCAACATCAGCAGATACATGGGCTTGGCACCTACGTAGGTTAAGCATCTGGAGTAGTATTTTACTGTGGTTGAAGCAAGCTGTTGTGATTAATGCTTTGTGTCAGACAGCAAAGGAGATTAATGCGCTATGTATAGCACAATTCCTTATCAGGTGGAAGCAGAGGGAAGTTCCTGATACTGCTGAGCAGTCTCTCACTGTCAGCAAAACCATGCTGTTAGGGCTGGTTAAGTAGCATCTTGTAATTTAGTTTTTTTCACTCTGTAAAGCATTTGCATTGGGTGGCTGGCATATCTGCTGAAAGGTAGTCCCTTTCAAGGTACCAAGCTGATAATGGGATGTGTGTTAATAAATCAGTTGCCAAGTGATTGATTGGGAATTTCCTCATTTGCTTTTATTTCTAAGAAGGCTTGTATAAAAGTAGGTTGGTCAGGATCTTGTTACATTATGGATGGGAGATGGTACATCAATGTTGAGTTTCAGGTGTCTCTGCAGCATCCAGGCTCCTGGGAACGATAGTCCTTGTTTCTAGAATTATGGGAAATTTACCATTACTATAAATTCAGTGCAAACTCCAAAAATGTGCTGGTTCTTCCTGCTTTATGATGCAATTAATTTCTAAAAGTTTCAGAAGGACTCCATTGCTTTGAGAGCTCAAATCCCATTGTCTCAGTTTAAACCTTTCCTTCTGAAACCAGTAAGTGTTTTGAAAACCGAGTACAGTCTTGGCTCTAGGAGCATCCTGTCTCTTAAAGACTCTTAAGCATGCAGGAGGAGCTATACCATGTACCAGACTAGCAGCGAAGAATACAAAATCAAGGTCTGCTAAAGAAAGGAGACATGAAAAAGCTGGAATTGTGCTGTAGCAATAAAATATATGCTTCCCACCGTCCTCATTGGTGAGAGCAAGACAAGGATTAGGTTATTATTAGCCATTATTTTTTTAGAGTGTTTTTTATTGAGAGAGATTGTCTTGACTGTAGTATAAGCTTTAAAAATAGAGTCTGGAAGTGCTTTGGAGGTTTTCCTGGCCAATGGATCTGTACACCAGACTGTACTTACTAGAAGGCATCTTTGAGATAAGTAATGGCATAAAGATGCTATTTTTTTTCTCTTAAGTATGCATTCGTTTAAATAATATCTCTGCCTGTTTAATTTTAAAGAGCCAAACCTTTAGATCTGAGCAGAAGAAAAGAGCTTTCCTCTTATATTTCACAGCATTTCCTTCTCCAGATTTTATCGACTGTACCTCTTTGGAAATATTGTATGTCAGTTTTAGTAAGGCATGTATGTAGAAGGATTATAGGGGAGCTTGTTCCATGACTTTCTTTGAATTCCAGTATTAATTCTGTTTTGCTAGTGCACATTTATTGGTAGTTGTTGTACCAGGGTTTTCTTAGGTAATAAAATAAGTTATGCAATTAACATTACATGAATATATTTAATTTTATACAGCATTTACTACATGTTTTTCTCATGGCAGCCTTAACACCAGGCAGTATTCACTTCAGCACAAATCTGTTTTTCCTCCCTTAAACATCAATACATTTTAAACATTTTCATCCCACCACATTAAATTCACCTTTTAGTTACTGCTGAAGAATAATTACACGATGGAGTCTTTCGATGGCAGAAGGGGGTCATTTCCTAGGCAACAGATTTTAGTGACAAAACAAGTACTGTGCAACTGTGGCTACATTTCTAAGACATACTTCATAATATTTAAAGCATAAATTCTGATGTATAAACCATGCAGTGAAATGGTGGGGGTTCTGGCACTGAAACATTTGTGGGAGGTATAACAAAATGGTTGAAAACCTTCAGCCTCCTCACCATAACGTTGGAAATTAAGAATGCTTACCAAAAAAACCCATTAACTTTGGGAATTCCAGGGCTTTCCAGCATTCTAGTTGTACAAGAGAAGAGCTCTCACCATTGTTTCTCATTCTCAAATGATGACAGAGCAATAGATCCCAGTCACGATTTATTGCTCTTTAAAATTTGGAAGCCACACAGAAGTCGTGGCCTATCCCATGCTGTCAGCAGCAAGTGCTAAGTTAGATAGCTTGCCAGAAAGCCTTTTAAAATTTTTAAATATATATATGCTACAAATGTTAGTATGAATAAAATATCACCAGTTAATGGTGGAAACTATATTTGTCAAAATGAATTTGCAAAATCTGTTTCTATAATGCACTGTATTTTCTTTTTAGTTGCTTGGGGTTTAGTTAAGCTGTAAAATTCATCTCCAGTCTTGCAGTAGTTTGGAAGATTGCGTCTCAAGTAAAAGACTAAATGTAAAAATCTTTTAGAATGGAAAATCCTCAATTATGCGGATTTTTTGCATCTGCTTTACAGGTAAAGTGCTTTACAGGTCTTTCTAACTTAGCTGTAGCAACTTGATAACAATATGAAACAGTGATGTGGACTAGTAATGAATTTTGCAACAGTGAACAAAGACACAGGTGTATCTGGCTTAGTAAAAAAAGTAGAATTTTTTACCTGTTATTCTTTGGTTGCATTTTAAACGTAGAGGAACTGGCTTGGATCTGAGACCCATGTGCCTATGTGTAGAGGTAGTTTTTGCTGTTGGCACTAGATATTAATGATGTTGATATTAATGAGAATATCAAAAATACGTTTAGGGTTCCAGGGAGGACTATTTTCTTAATCTTCTGTGTATAACAGATACTTTCAAAGAGGCATGAGCTTTGCAGAAATGCATTTTGGGACCTGTACCTGGTGCCAGGAATAGCTCCACTGATACCAGTGAAACTGTACTGAATGTAAAATGGACAGACCTATTGTGGAATTTATATCTGCAGAGCATAAACTAATCATGACAATGTTAAGTTCAGCAGTCAGACCAGACCTGTGCTAACTAACATGGAAGCTGGCCATACCAGTAACTCCTGTCCCATGTCCTGGAAACCTGATAGACCACCTGATGGGCCCCAGGCTCAAACCCTGCAGGCAGAATTAAACCCTGTGTCCTGACAGTGAAGATGGATGAAAGAACCTGGGGTGATGGGACTACAAAGTAAACATGAGTAGATGTTTTGGAGTATACGTAGGGGCTGCGTCATTCCCTTCAGCTGAGCTTTTGCTCAGAGGTGAGTAAAAAGAGTCTTGCATCACTGCTGCATTTCAGGGGTTATGGAGACGGATTTTTCTGCTGCTGCCTGCCTGTATTGTGTTCGACTCAGCCTCAGACTATCAGAGCCCATAAATAGAAAACTTACTCTAAAAGTAAAACAGCTGCTTTGTGCTTGTTGCTGTTTTACTGACTCTTTTATGGGATACAGGGAGGTATTCAATTTTAGCAGCAGGATTTATTATTTGAAGATGAATATCAGATGAAGTTTACTTCTGAAAACATAAAGCAGCATGGACTCAAGTGCTGAAGGAAACAAATGTAGATAAACTTTGAATAAACATTGTAGGGTTTGCGTCTTCATTATGACTCTACAAATCTAGTGCTTTGCAGCTGCAAAGGGCCCGTGAGGACAAAGGGAGTGAAGACCGCTGTGATCCCATGGGTGACATCTAGAACGGGTGGCAGAAGAGTGTGGTTTTCCTGGCTCTGCCACAAACAAGCTCATTGACATTTGGCCATCCCCTTTCATGTGCTGTTTTGGTTTTTTGCCTCATCCTTTCATCAACTTGACTAAATAGACAGTCGGCCTCTGCCTTGAGGAGCTAGCGATGATCTGTCTTTCCATGGGTATGGTATCTGTCATAACAGGGCTGTTAACATAGCTGGAGTATGTGCACTACTATAATACAAGGACCATATGAGGAAGTTTCCCTCATAATGTCAGATGTAATCATCTATTCTAACAATATCCTTTAGCTGGAATGTGGCTGTTGCCTATAAATACATCAGGGTTAAATGCTGGGGAGGCAGAAAGAAGTGGTAAGCTAAAGGACAATGTTGGCAGAAGAACACAGAGGTATCAAGTGGCCTTGAATAAATTTAGGCTGGAAATGAAGAGAAATTTCCTAACAATATGGTTCTGGCACAGCCTACCAGAGGTAGTAAAGAGGGCAAAAAAAGCAATTGTTATTAAGATAGAGCTCAATTTCTTTATGAAAGGTGTTGTCCAATACAGTGCCTGCAGCTGCAGAAGCGAGTTTAATGAGCAGACAAGGAAGTCTCTTTAAAGGGACTGAAGTCCCTTCTTTTTAGTTTATTTGAACTGTGTTTGCAGAGCCATGCCTTTATTCTTTTCCACTTCTCTTTACTATCAAACTCTTCAACTGGAGGAGTTTCTGGAAGTAAAAGTATTAGCCACTATGACAGCTTTTCCTAAGTTTTTCCCCCCCTATAGCATGCTCACACTTTTTTCTTTTGCCATTATACCACAGAACAGTCTTTTTGGCAAGTGCATTAATAGCTTGTATAGCGAAGTACCGTTTAAGAGGAAGAAAATATGTATTTTTAGATGCCTTTTAATGCAACTTAGCAATTGGAAGTAAGCCAACGTTTAACATTATTACATCTCCCAGGATCATTCCGAGGCATTCTACAAAGCATGTTTTTCAGAGGTTTGGGAAGACAGCGACACGTTCCAGTAGTGGCCCTCTTTCAAGTCTGTCAGAAATAACTGTAGTAGTGCTGGGATTAATGGTATTTTTATCTGTCTGTTTTAAAATCTTTCCACTTATCTAGTTGTCTGCCTGTCATAGAAATCTGCCATGTCGTAAAGTGCTCATTCCACTGCTGGCTAGGAACTAGCGTAAAAGTGATTTCGTAGTGTTTTTATAGATTTAATTGGATCTAAACTATCTGCTTTCTCGTATCCTGTAAGAGATGTCCTGTCAGAAACGCTTTCTTTATTACATCTGTGCTGAAAAGTCAAGAGCAGCTACAGAATGGGCTTGTGTCTGTAAAACCCTGTGACCCCAGAGACTTTCTGTCCACAGTCATTTTTCTAGATGGTTGCAATTTGGGCTCAGAGTGTTCAGAAATACCAAGCTTGAGATATCTGCTGGGAGGCTTGTGTGTAGCTCGCTGTGTTTGCCTTTGTTTAATTTGTCCTGATCTAACAAATGAGACCTGCTCAGGTGCTAAGGCCTTTAGCACCTCCTTCTCCCAGATCATGCTCCAGACCTCAGCTGCAGTCCAGAGCAGCAGGTATGTTTGTACGTAGACAGTAGTTATGGTGGAAAAGTGGGTCTTGAGGACAGAGTTCCCTGCCATTGCAAGAACATCTTTTACATCGCTGTGTTGCTCTGCATTATCTTGTCCTGTCAGCTGCAATCATCAAGATGTAGATTCATTGGGGTTTTTAATAGCCAAGGCCCCACTCTTGGATGAAAACCTGGAAGACAGTGGCTGAGGCTTGCTGATACAAAACTGCACAATTCAGGCCAGCACTTTTAAGCAAAATTGAATTTGGACAGGGAACAAAAAAGAAAAAAAGCAGAAAAGTAGGTATTCCTGCCAAGGAGTAAGCTGCAGTCCCACGTGGTTTTCTTGCTAACTTTAGCTGTAGCATTTCTTCACAGTTCAGCTTGCAGATGATGCTGATCACCCTGTTAGTCTTGAGACTTAGGAGAGATTGTTTGCTTATGTACACCAGAGTGGGATTTGCCCCCACTCCTTAAAAATTACTAAATATTCAGATATGGACGGGATGTCATCCAGAGAGACCTGGACAGGCTGGAGAGGTGGGCCTGTGTGAACCTCATGAGGTTCAACAAGGCCAAGTGCAAGGTCCTGCACCTGGGTTGGGG
>NW_009260777.1:91631-142026 GCF_000687185.1 Egretta garzetta
GGGAGACCTGATTGCAGCCTTTCAATACCTAAAGGGGGCCTATAGGAAAGATGGGGAATATCTTTTTAATAGGGCCAGCTGTGACAAGACAAGGGGTAATGGTTTTAAACTGAAGCGGGCTAGGTTTAGACTAGATATAAGGCAGAAGTTCTTTACAATGAGGGTGGTGAAACACTGGAACAGGTTGCCCAGAGAGGTAGTGGAGGCCCCATCCCTGGAAGCATTCAAGGCCAGGTTGGACGGGGCTCTGAGCAACCTGATCTAGTTAGCGGTGTCCCTGCTCACTGCAGGGGGGTTGGACTAGATGACCTCTAGGGGTCCCTTCCAACCCAAAACATTCAATGATTCTATGATTCTATGTGTATGTATGTGTCTGCTAACGTTTTAGAAACTGTTCTGGTTTAAAGAAGGAGCTCTCTGTGGCTGAAATGAGAGGGTGATAACCAGTAATAAACTTCTTGATACTACATACAGGGATCTGGTTTAAATGTGAATGGTAACACAGATGTGCTTGATTCAAGATGCTGGGTACTTGTGTGTTTGTTAGCTATCATGGGCATGTGCTGTATATATACACACACGCTATTTGGAATTACTAAAACACTGTTTTGCAGTATAACAGGTTTCAATAACTGTGCTCCTTAACAGAACACCTCTGCTTACTATAATCTCTGAACTGTGGCCATGCTTTGTTACAGCAGAGGTTTTTAAACCTGTTATGGAGATTTAGATGATCAATATCCATTAAAATAAATGTTTCCAACATTTAAGTTTTAAGGAAGAGAAAATGTTGAGCGTCTAAAATCTTCCCAGCCTCCTGAGTGTGTGTTTTACAGTTTTCTAGCAGTACTAGAGAAAAATACATATATTTCATAGGCTGTAGCCTCTGTCAGCTAGAGCCCTTCTTTCTTGGGTGTTTGTAAAGGGCTGGAAAAAAATGTGACTTCTAATAAAATAAATAAATAGCATGCTCAAGATTGCACAGTGACTTTTAAGGTCTCGTTAAAATGGATGTCTCATGCCATCAGACACAATTGAGGTTGGAAACTTTTGTTTCTTCTCAGGTGACACTTCATCTTCCTTTCCCTTTTGAGATGGCAGTGTCCTTGGAATGCTCCCAAAATTTTCGTTCTGATTGAAAATGCTCTTTATCATAAAAATATGAGGTTTGGTATTTGGCATGGCTTGCCTAGAAGCTTATAGGAAATATTTCCTCCCTAAAGTGGACTAAGTGTCTTGAGCTGCAGTACCTCTTCTGAAACCCATTCAGAAGAGTGGTTTTGTTTGCAAATGTGCTCTTGCAAAAAAAAATTATATCCCAAGTTACTTTTCTCTGTGCACTTGTACGGATGATAAAATGGATATGATAGCTTCATTAGAATGACAAGCATTTCTGATTCAAATGTGTGCTTTCCTTGGTTGATAATCCTTACTCTGCAAAATATTCTGCATCTCAGTGTCCTTGGGCATGTGATATTTCCGCCTGGATTAACCGATACTGAGCAAGCTCTTCTAGGTACACTGCTTAAGCACAACATGTTTACCTTCCCATGTTTTCCCTCTCTGACTGCTTGTCATTAAGTAAGCATTTCTTCTGAATACTGTATAGGAGTTACCATTCTCTGTTTATGTTCAGACTTCCCTGTGTCCCATTACAATATACACATTCAAGGGTAGAGCAATGAATCTTGCTTTATTCCTTTTTTTACTGAGTAAGTTTTCCGTTTCTGTTTCAAGAGCAAGTTGCCAAAGCTTGTTCTGGTTTGTGGCCAGGTAACTGTCTAATTACAGAAAGTGGTTGAGCAAGTATAACTGAGGGTAGAATTGGATCCATTATGTTTTTAAGTTTAGAAATCTGAAATGAGATTGGAAAACAACAGGATATTCTTCTAGTTTGATTTTAAAGGATTTAAACAGTAAGACAACCAACAAATCCACTGCAAGACTGTTTCCTAGCACAATTAGTTGTAGCACTGGCAAGCTTTTTCAAACATTCACCCCAAGTTTTCCATTGCTTATTCTGATCTCATTGCTTGGTTCTGCCTTTGGCCACCATAACTGTTCTTCCTCATCCTTATCATTTACACTGAAAACACTTGTTGACCATTATATTATTGCCACTTCAGCTTTACATGTTTGGTCTTTCTTGTTTTGGCATATATTGTGGCATATGTTAGTATTCATAACATTGCTCTAAATAACCTTCTGTATACAGACAAATTTCTGATGCTAAATAGTTGAAAATTAGAGTCATAAGACTGGGTGCAGCATCAGTGGTCCCATTAAGATCCCTGATGTTGTCAATAGTTAAGCCTAACTTGCATCCCTTAAATCTGTCGGATTGCCTGTGGGTTAGGTTTAGTTATGGATACATATGTTGACATAGTATGATGCCATGCATGTTTACCTCTTTCATCAGTGATGTGATAGTAAAATGTCCTGCCAGTAAATAACATTTTTTTCCAACCAACTTTTTTGATGCAGCTACGTACAGATGTACTGTTGTTGTCTGCATCTCATCTGCTTTTCGGGATGATGGATTTCTAGGCATCTTCTTCCCAATTCAGCTCTGTATCTTGGATTTTTCTTTGCTTGAGTGATTAGCTACCTAGCTTGAATTATTATTTATGTGTTCTCATTTGATTTCTGTCCCATTTACCTGGTTCATTACAGCTTTACCATCTTGTTTTGATAACAGCTCCCAGAGAGCTGTCTGTTCTTTAAATCCTGTGTTGTTGATTCTGATTTTTCAGATTGCTAAAGACTGTATGAAACCAGACCTGCTGCTGATCAGTGTGGCAGCCTCTGGATTTTTTTTCATGCAATTCAGCTTTCAAATTCAGAGAAACTTATAGTCTGACCTCAGTTTATTTCTAACTGTCCTTTCTGCAGATTAGTTTTTCCAGTAAGGAAAAATTTTAATTTAGAAACTCTATTAAATGCTTCACTAATATTCAGATACAGCAATTCAGATGTATTGCCTTTCCTGTACTTACTTATTAATTTGGTAGACTGTCTGACCAGTCTGAATTTTTCCCCTTGCTGATCATTGAGAAATTTGCTGAAATGGAGGAGTTACTGGTGACTTCTGCCTGTGGTGTGTAAATGATGGTTGGTACATAGATATTTTGAAGTATCTGCAGATCCTGACCTGAGGCCCAAAAGTCTTTTCTGTCCCCAGTGTTTTTTCTAAAGTAGAGCAGCACTGATGTTCCCGGGGTAAAGTCCAGTTCTGGCATTTTCAGTCTGGGCTGACTTTGTATCATATTCTCACCTTATGATGACTTTGCTATTAAGGGGATGTTGCTTGCATAATGCAGTCCTGTCCTGCTCTAGTTTGCAGAACTGAATAGAGGCAGAAATTCCAGTTACACTGTAGCAATATAGTAATAGCACGCATGTCTGGAAAGCCAAATGGGTTTCAGCATCACTTCCAAAAATTACTTGGATGCAAGTGCTGCAAGTGTCATCAGTGTGGCTCTGGCACATCGTGTCCCACACAGTGTAAATTTTATGTAAATTCGTCCTTGTGAACTTCTCTGCTGGCTCACAAAGCTAGAAAGTGTAGAGTAGCTAATGCGTGCCCCATGTCAAGAGACACACCAGGGGTATATGCATCCTACTCTGCACCAGGCATGAAAATTTTAATACCTAATGAGCTGTAAATTGCAGTGCTGGTTTGTGAAATAGAATTCCCAATGGGGCATATTGTACAGATCTCTCACAGGATTATAAAGTATCTGCTTTACTTGGCGGTGAGAAGACTGCTCAGTTGTATGGGATTACAGTGAATGTGATTAATGTTACAGATTGCATTGGAATAGACTTGATTTCACTGTCAGACAAAATACTAATGTAATTCTGTGTTGCTGGCTGGGAGATACGAGGTGCCAATTAATTGTCTCTTTTCCTTTTTTGTTTGTTTGTTTTCTTTTTTACTTTAATAACGTCTCTTGGCACAATTGTGCCTTTCAGTTACATTGTAACTGAGTGGATAACAGCATGGGCGTAAACAAATGGAAGGCACTATTAAGTTTGCAAATATATGGAAAGACATGTTTAAGATCCGTGCAGCCAAAGCTGTTCACTGCTTACAAGCAAATGCACATTTTAATTGTCTTACAAAATGTCCACAAATGTTAAGGGATGAGCAAAGGCTGATGTTAAAGTTGCAAGATTGAAGTGCAAAGAAAAGTGTGCAGATAAGTGATCTCTTCTGCTGTCAGTTGCACCTCTCTTGGTTTGTGTCCTACGCTGTCCCAAGACTTTGCCAAAAGGACTGGAAGGCTCCTGGGAGCACGTTAAGCAGACCTAAGTGTGCTGGAGGCCAGGGGAGGATCATGTAAGAATCAAATAGCTGTGCATACAGCTCATGTGTGTAAATAAGAGGGACAAGTGTAGATCAAGCAGTTGGGTTGAGAAGTTTGCAGGATTAGCTGTGTTTTTTTATTTCCTCCAGACACTTGCTGGGGTTTTGACCTTTATCGTGGGCCTCTGCAGAGGGCACCGAACTGGTGAATAGAATCACAGAATATCGCAAGTTGGAAAGGATCCATAAGGACCATCAAGTCCAACTCCCTGCTCCTCACAGGACTACCTAAAACTAAATCACATCAATATCACATCAATATTTGGATGTATGTCTCTGTACAAATATGTAATTCCATAACCTCTGTGGCCAGTGTATTCCACCTGCTCTCCTCAGAGCAGGAGACAGGCTGAGGTTTGCATACTCTTTGATCTTCACCGTGGAGAAAGTTTGCGCTTTCTCTGTTGCGGGGAATGGAGGTATCCTCACTGCCTAAGGACAACCTGGATTCATTTCCCCACTGTGTTACCCCTGCCCTTGTGGTACCTTCTGCTGAGACAGGCACAGTAAGAACTAGATCAAGAGGACACTGTGCAGCAGCCACAAGATGAGACCAGAAACATAAGTAGTAGGCTCATCCTTGGAATAATGCGAAAGCGTATCATGCCCCGGATTTATTTTCTTATTTTTGTGGCTAATCTTAAGCCTCTGTTTGAAATATAAGACCCAAGTGTGCACTGTGCCAGAAGCAAAAATGTGGTTTGTAATGATATGGGGAGACTGTGCCAGCGAGAGAGTCAGCTGAGCCAAACACATCTGCATTTGGTACCTTGTCTCAGATTACTGAACTTCAGTTCTTTTTAAAATAGTAGATCTCCAGTCCTCGTAGCTACAGAAACATCCTTCCATTGTGAAGCTTCTTTTGGAAGCTCAGCCCTACTTTGAACCCGCATGTCTCTTAGCTGGTGCTTGGCACAGTGCTGCAGGTGTTGAGTGAGCAGGGGTTTGTTTACATCCTCAAGTTGATGAGTTGGCAAGCTCCCAGGGACCCACGAGCAGTCCTACATCCAGAACAAGATGCTGGTCATGCTGGCACGCTGGAGAGGTTGGGAAAGCAGGAACTTGTCGAGTTACCTATGTCTCATTAAGCAGCAGGAGAAGTATTGTTGTGTCAAAAGCAGCCTATGCTTTTGCCAGCCCTCGAAACTGCCTGAGAACAGTTTTACGTGACGATATTGTCTGTATCTGCGCTTGCACAGGAAGCTGCATAGTGCACAAGGGACTGCCACAGGCCCTGATGAGAAAAATATGCTAGGTTTCTAGACATAGTCAAAGAGGATTATGAAGAGCCTTGGTGATAACACGTAAATCTTCAAATAGAGGAGCCTCTGAGAAGTATATTCACAGTCTATCCTATCAACCAGTTCAACTGACTGGCTGGAATTCCTGTTTCGTGGCAAATTTGTGAATACCATTTCCCAAGAATGGGGAGATTCCACATCTCATAAACTGCAGAAGAAAACTTTTTGACTGATGAAAATTGACAATGTCTAAGAACCATAGAAGAGAGGATTCACTTGATTACCCATAGGGAATTTTCACTAGGTCCTTTGCCAGTAATAGTATGCTACCTGCCTGAAGACAACTTCCAAGAAAAAGAGTTTGAAATGACGGAAGTGACTCCTGCTGTCTGTTAGAGCTGACAAATGTTGACCACAAAGGAGCCCTGTTTCATATGGGCAAAGTAACAGTTACATTTTTATGTGCTTTTTTTTAAACTGCCATCCACAACATTTACGTCTTTGATCCGATGTAATAGATCTTGAAAGGTATGGGATCATATAACTGTACCTAATATGGAAATATTGTGAAATGCTCAGAGCTTGCCACTTCATTTTTTTTTTTTTTTCCCCTCCCTTGTAACCATTTTGGAGCAATCAGGTGGAGCCAGGAATGCACAAAAAGGTCAAGCTGCCACACAAACACTTCACATGTTTCATGTACTGAAGCTGATCACAGCCTGGGAAATTCAATAGAATCTCTCAGCATACCTATTGAAGATACTGCTCTTCCAGTAGGAAAATATTTCTCCTTCCTACCAAATTTTAGTGAAAAAAATATAAGATTTGGTTGGCTTCACTTGACTGTCAATCTGGTGGTGGTTCTTTGATCTCTGCATGAATTTCACCACCAAGCAGGTTGTATGGAGCAGCCATTCAAGGTGTCCTGTGGAAAGTCTTGCTTATGGGCTGCTTCACACTTTGCTGCAGGTGAAACACTGAATGCTGGGGACATTTTTGGAGTCCCCTATATGGGTTTCCTCTTCCTTTCTGCAGTGAAGGATGAGGTTTGGAGGCAGCAGGTGGGACAATGACTGACAAACTCCCCGCCAAGCAACTGCCAGATGAAGCTCAGTTTCCAAATTAAAAGTGAAGGGGAGAAGGGGATTGTGGGCATGCTGCAAAAGGACTGTTGGCACGTGCACCTAAAGTCCAAGCAGAGCTTAAATTCACAGTGCAGAAAAGTAGCACAGAGATAAAGCCAGAACCAGATTTGAATAGGTCTGTCTGAGTTTGGACTAGATTTGTCTTGTGAAACAATGGCATGGGAACTTCATGGTGTGAAGTTCGAATGGGCAAGCAGGCAGTCCTGACTGCAAGGGTACTTTGCCATGCATTTTGTAGCTAGAAGGTAATGGGTAAAATGTTCGAAAGACATGGAGGAGTCAAGGTCCCTTTCTTTTAGAAGCTTCCTTCCCATTTGCAGAATGGATTTTGGAAGGTATATAGGTGTATAAATTTGGAGAGAAGCATGTAAAGGCATTTCTAGACTTTCCAGTGCCTCTAGCTCTTACAAGTTTTTAATTCAGATACGTTTTTAGAATTACATAGAAGTTTGTATAATTTATGATTTATAGACAAGTGTTCAGCTACACATTTATAATTTTGAGGTACTGGGAATGCCTGTGATGAAGAATACATTAGATGCTTTCATATTTCTCCTCAATACTTGCTCTTTTATTTTATAGACCTGTTCCATTGCACAATAGAAACATTAAAATTGATCTGTTACTTATTTGGCTTGCACAAAACTTTAGCCAGTCACTTATGTGTGCTTTGACAATCAAATATCCTGCAGCTGACATTCATCACAAGTTGCTTCAGTCTAGCGAATCCAGAGAAGAAAAAAACCCCAACCACGTTAATCACAAAGCGCAGCTTATGAGCATCTTCAGTTCTGTGTGGGAGCTGGGGGGGTTTGACAAACTTTGCAAGTCATCCAGCTGTGGCGCATTATGCGGTCGCTTCTTGGCGAGATGTGCTGAGCCAGCGCTCGTCCTGTGAGCAGAAGTGGATTTGCATTAAGTTGCAAATGGAACAATTGATTAGAATATCCTTAATTTTCGCTTTTCTGTTGAATTGGCTGTCAGTGCCCAGGCACTGGCAGCGGAGGCTTGTGGGGCTTCTGTGAGGAGAGGCCCGGGCAGCCCCGCACGGATCTCGCTGGCTCCAGCGGCCCCACCACAGGGCACAGCCTGGCCCCACGGGCACCTCAGGGGAAGCGGGTTTAAGAAAGGGCAAAACGCTGCTGGCAGGGAGGAATGAGGGGAGAAATTGTGAGGGGTGGGAGGACAAGTGTGAGGGGATACGGGGGGACAAGCATGAGGGATGACAGGGTGGGGGGAGGGAAAGCACGAGGAGCAGCCCTGGGAGCCCTGAGGGGAGAGAAGGAGGAGGAGCTGCAGGCCTGGGGCAGGCATTGCACTGTGTGGCAGAAGGCTTTCCAGTGGCACTGGTGGAAAGAGTTAAGTGTTGGACGTTTAAATAGGCCAGCTACCACAGGAAAAAGGAGACATTTTTATGTTTGTGCTGTTAAAGTGTTTTAATAAAGCACTACTGAGTGACCCCATAGGGAAATTCTAACTAATCAGATAAATTAGAGAAGAGAAATTTGAGGGGGAGAAATTTTTCTTGTGCTGGTAAACTCCAAATGCTGCAGAGGAAAGCATCTTCCCTGAGTACTGTAGCTGTTGACATAGCTTCTGTTATGGTTACGGCTGTGTTTGCTCTTCTCCATCTGGCTTTGCCAACGTAGCTAAGAGAGAAGCATCTGGAGTCCCGTCTTTCTTTGCATTGCACTTAAGATTATTTAGTAAGGTCTTGAACCAAATGTTATTGAAGCTGATGGTAGCATTTCAACAAACACTAGTGAGCTTTGGGTCTGCTTCTGACCTAATAGATGACATCAGATCAAATTTAATACAGCAATGGGGAGCGAAAAAGACAAGCCAGTTGACTCCACTGTTTTAAGTGTGTGAAGCACACATTTGAATTTTGAAAGTTTCAGCAAAGATCTAGGGTTCAGATGATTTTAAGGCAATTATGTGTGAGCAAAAAAAGAAAATATGAATGTCTTGTCCCTGTGTTTTTGCCTGCTGTGTTTCTTTTCCCTCTTAAGTTTTTATATCTAATCATATAATTAAATCTAATATATATCTGAAGATGAAAGGTAACAGCTGTAATGGAAAGAACTGATCACCAATTATTTTTTCTTGGCAATGTCTGAGGTAAATCTGTAATATGCTTAAGAAAACTGAGAACAAATCTTACCCATAAATTGAGGCTATTTCATTTTGTATGGCTGTCCACCGAGGATCGTCCTCACCACTGTCGGCTTCAGAATATCATTGACGTTGATCACAAACAATCTACCCTTTAATATCCAAGTTACAAAGTCCCTTGACGTCTGCCATCTCCGTTCCACAGTCAAACTCTCACTGGTGCAATATCAGCTGTAATTGAACTTGCAAATTGCTTCACTTTCTGAAATGCTGACTGCTTAATTATGATGGGGAAAATAGCATTCTACAGCCATAAGCTCCGATAACTGTGTAACTCAGGAACTATGCAATTATACATGTGAATAATACTTGCTGCAATTTGTGTTAATACCAGCAGCACTACACAGAAGGACCACTCTGCAGACCTTGTCTTACTTCAGTGTGGAAGGAAGCAAAGAAGCAGAATGAACCACAAAATAGAGAAAAGGAAGGAAATGTAGGCCTGGACCTTGCTTCCTTTCATCCCAAAGGCGTTCAAGTCAGTAGGGCACCCAAACAGGCCTCAAGAGATTGTGCAGTTCAACTCCCAGCTTAGCCCACAGGTTTTCTACAGGGTATTGTCCAGTCAGTTAATTTATCTGCAGCTTCAGGTCTCCATCTGAAAAATAAGGGCTGCAAGGACCCTGTTTTTCAGGTATACTCTGAGGTTTAAACACAGAAACCACTTTGAGATGCTTGAATACTATGTCTACATGAATCACCCAAGTATCTGTGTAACAAAATGGAAGCCTCTCTTTCTGAACACTGTGTGATTATGATGCCTCAGTTTTTTTGAGGAATTGTGTGTGTGAAAACTGTGTTTTATTTTTGCCTGGAGCAGGAATGACAAAGTAGCTTTAAACCTTCTTGGAGCGCATCCAAAACAACATGGAGATGCTGAAGATGACTCTGGATGAGCTATCTTAAATGTCAGAAGTTGCAAATCACTGTAACATGACATGGCTTTGCTGGTTCCCCCTGTAGCAGCTATCCCGTTCAGATCTTAGCCATTTGTTCCTGTATGATGTTGCTTGTGTGTTGTGAATGTACACCACAAACCATATCTATATCCCAGTGAACTTGGTGCAGAGTGTTTCCCTTAAGTGGATTTGAGCTCAAACTGCCTCTATGATAGTGCCTGATACTGTTTACATCCGTAACGTGTCTCTGTTAGATTCACGCAGCAGATAGGTTGTTCATAAATCTTGAGTTTTATGAGAAACCTCAGTGGTGTTTTTTTCCCCCGATTTTCTCAATCTTATATTTTTTCTTGTGAAAAGGAAAGTACATAGGCCTCTGTCTGTGGATGATTAATTATTCTATAAGAAAGCAGCTGTGGAGCCTGACAAGATTGCACTCAGATTACAGTCTTAAAATAGTGGATGGACTTGATGTTTTTTCTTCCAACCATCTTACAATTGTTGTCGTAAGAATGAATGATAATTGCATTGCTCTGTATTGTCACTACGTTTCATGTCATATGAATAGGTTCATTTAGTGCCACCATCTTGGGTTGCTGTGAAAATGAGGCATCTGAACTTAAGACTGTTAACATCTTTTCCTCTGTGATCAAGAGCCAAATCCCAGGGTCCAAGCACAGATTTTAAGTAGATGCTTTCCATACTATATTTGCATCATGTGGTCGCAAGCTTTACAAAAATGCTGCAGGGTTGCCCATTACTTTTTCATATACTGGAAAAATATGTGTAAGTTTATATGTTTTAGGATAAAAAGGGATTGACCCTGAAAGGAGAGAGTAGCAGAGTTACTAGTAGAGCTGAAGTATTCCATTTTTCAATGCCATAATCAGTCAGCTATGTTTTTTTTCAATAAAGATACTGTGCAGAATATTTTGGGTTGTGGACAACGAGGTCACCAGGCACGAGGCCACTTCAGGGTTCTTCAGAGGTACAGATCTGTTTTACTATAGAGAGTAACTGAATGAACTAAAGCAAAGTGGTTGTGTAAATCTAGACAAAATAACAAAAATACCAGGCAAAGAAATATCTCAAATTTGTTTGGTTAAGTGTTGATCTTCAAATATAGACTACTGGATTTTATTTTATTTTTTTCTCTAAATGTACAAACCAACACTAGCCCTGACATCAACTTTATGCAGAAGGCTTGACAGAGAAATTAATACGAATGTAATAAGCACAGCTCCACTAAGGTGAATGGTGATATTTAAGCTGAGGATAGGACTTTGCTTTCTAATTTGCTAGCAGCATATTCAATGGTCATTTATGCTGGCGCTCCAGTGAGGTATGAATTGGAAAACCAGTATTAAGATAACGTAGCAAAGCCTAGTTCCCACTTGAAAGGTGGTTCATTTAATTTGCTTTGCTTTGCAGTTTGGTTGCATTCATATACACACACTGAAACATATTCAAAAGTGGCCCAGGTGACCTGTTTCTTAGCATGTTGCGCTGTGTGCTGGTTTCCTGGGTTTCTCTGGAAAGCATGCTTGCTTTTGTCTGCAGAAGACCCCTTTCCTTGATAGGCTTCGATTTATTTCCTCTGTTCTTACAGCCTTCTGTAACTCTGATTCCCCTGTGCCCTTGATTATCTGTAGGCAATGATTATGAAATTTTTTTTTTTTTGGTACAGGTAAAGGGGTGGGTATTGCCTGCAACTTACATGGCTAAGAATGAGGTAGTAGTAACAAAGGAATAAATGAATAACTAGATGAAGGCCAGTCTGATGATTATGTGGTCTTTCACACACACCTTTGCGTAAGTGTATATTGAACATAACACCTGTATGCCACAAAACCTGTACTTTAAATTAATTGGTGCTTTCCCTGGATCTGTGTTTCTCTCAGGACAGATATCAGTGGATGGATTTATGCGATATCTGAGTGGAGAGGAAAACGGCGTTGTTCCACCTGAGAAACTGGATTTAAACGAAGATATGTCTCAACCCCTGTCACACTATTTCATCAATTCCTCACACAACACCTACCTCACAGGTACAGTGTTGGAGTGATCTGATTTCTCATGTTACAAAAATTCATAGCATATTTGCAGTGATACCATAAATATACTGAAAGCATCAGCAATAAGTGATGATGGAGCTTAGTCTTCAGGGAAGCAAGGGTAGCACTTGATCGTTGTTCTACAGCTACACACATAGATCAAATATACTTCTATCAAGAGGTGAACAGCCATTGCATTGTTCAGATAAGGTCTGGTCTGACGCCCAGTGAAGTCTCTGGAAAGTTTCCCTCAACTTAGATAGAATTCCAGATTAAGGTCCTTATCTGGGGAGTAGAAGGAACAATGTACTTTTTATGACAACCAAGGATAGCCAAACAAATATGCAAAGCAGATTATAGGAAACATCTCTGTAGCTAATAAATTTGCCCCTAAACATTAAATCTGACAGTTTGTTGCACTCCATGAAATTAACTTTGATTCAGAGATTAGAGAGGTCCCAATATGACATATAGCTTTCTGACAGTGCATTCGTCTCTGACTTTTATCTAATGTCTGAGCTGAAATTTTTAGGAGCGATCATGTTTTTAAAAAGACTGAGCACCCAGAAGCTCCTGTTAATTTGAATTAGAGTTAATGAGTCTGAACTGTATTGTTTACACAGCAAAGTCACCAATGCTTTAAGATTCCAAAAGAAATAAGACGGTTTGGGAACCCAACCTTTGGCACTGGTTTTCTAGTCTAAGATGCTGTTAACTTGTGAGAAAATAAATGTAAATTCACAATTTTAGTTTAGTTTATGTAAGAACAAACATTTTTGGGACGCAGATGTGCACAGGATGTTCGATTTGATGTTTGCTTTGTCTTGTCATGTTTGCTAATGTCTTAGCATTATGTAAAAAAAAAAAAAAAAGCAGTGCTACAGTGCTTGTTAAAAATGTGGCTCATGGATAATGTAGGTTTTTCAATGTTATTAACAGACGTGCCTTGACTGACCGAGTTCTTCAGAATGCCAGTATGGCAAAACAAACATAAACAAAACCATGCAGTGGTGATGCCTGGTTTAAACAGACCATATGGTACTTACATCCGTCAGTTTTGTGTTTCTTACAGCACTTTCTACACCACCTTCTAGTGCTTTCATGAAGTGAATGAACTGTCATTGTTTCCTTTAGACACCATTTTTCAGAGGTTTATATCTTGGCTGTAAAATGGGTTTTGTGCTAAAACTTGTTATACAAGTATTTGGCTTGACAGCTATTTTGCTTCTCTGAATTAAAAGAAATTAAAATCATTGTGGCCACTTTTAACTTATGATTCTAATATGCAGAAATTTATGCTCTTTGGAAGAGTGCAGGCATGTCCAAAGCAAAAGCAATTTTTAATTATGATATTTCACAGGCCTCTTGCCTCCAGTCTGGACTTTCTTCTGTCAGTGAGGATTTGGGCCTGCTTAAGCCAAGTGCTGCAGCTTTATACAGATTTTCTGGAAGAAAACAGTAAAGCTGTTGTACAAATGTGGGAAACACAGGGCCACAGGGAGGACAGACGGTGCAGTTTAAAGTTGTTCTGAACAGATAAAATACTGCTCTCCCCTCTACCAGCTTGAATTTATAGCCATATCACAGATTTTTATCAGAGCTGATCCAGGACAGTCACGTTCTAAAGGTCTAGAAGCACAGAAGCCAAAGAACAAGGAATTAAGGATGGAAATTCATGATTAGTCCAACCCATTCTAAATTTTTAACTGCACAACAAATGACCTAACATACTTATATATTTTAGGAGAAAGAAAGTTTACCTTGAAACTTTCCAAACTCGCTTTGACTTACATGTGAAAGTCTGCAAATCTTCTCAGATTGTATCTACGGATTTCTTTGCCTGCATTTTTAAATAATTTCAGAAACTACATTTGTAAGTGTGATCCTCAGCCTTAATTTAACGTAATGTTGCTGGCCTAGTAATTTGGGAAGAGCAAATCAGAGTAAACTTGGGCGATAGTGCAGAATAAGTTTTAGTCTCTTTCGAATTACATTTCCGAGTGTGTATTTTCACATTTAGAGGCACAAAACACATGCCCTTCCCTTTTAGTGGGTTCATTATGTTCAGTAAATTGTGTGGCAGCTAGCTGACAATGGGATTAATGATGTGATTTTTATCTGTGTATTACAAAAACTGACAGCCTTAGATTTTGCTTTGAGGCTAGACCAGATACAGCAATCACATTGCCGTTTGCTTTCTTCCAACACGGACTTAGTTCAGCTGAAACCTGTAAAATTAACAGTGGCAGACTATTCTTTTTCCCACGAAGATTTCGAAGTCTGCTTGAATGCTCATGGCTTTGGACAGGAAGCTTTGGTAGCACCTCTGCCCTCACTGGAACTGAAATCGCAACTAGTCATGTAATAATTATTAGGACAATAAGAAAACTGTTCAGTCTAGCAAGACTTCATGATTACTGTGCTTAATGCCCTACCAATTATCTCTCCCTTTGTTAGTGTTTTAAACCGAGAAAAATCATGCACAAAAAAAGAACATGATAACATAAAAAGAAACATGTACACACTCTGAATTTATTTTTAATTACCCTGATCATTTTCCTAGCCTTTAGTAGAAACCCTTGGCAGTACATCAAGTCCTGATTATTTATTTAGAAGTGTTACTGCTTTCTTTTTCTTAGGGAAATGTGATTTTTAAGAACAAAGGTAAAAATCCATGAAGAAAGAAGTGATTTATAGTGAATCTAGGCCAGCTTAAAGAAATGGCATCTTTTGGAAACTTTTTTTTACTGTCTCTCATCTTTTTTTTCTCACTGGTATAATATTTATTTATTTACTCCTTTGAACCCTTAATGTGCAACCCTGCTTTTTTCTAGTTTCTCACCAGTCTCACCTCAGGTTACTGCTGTTGTCACAGTGGGGAGTGACTTTGCAGCATGTCTCTCAGCAGCACCCAAAGTCAAAGGCAAACGATTACGTATCATCAGCAGCATTGCACACTTTGGCTATGCAACTTGCCGTTCCATATGTGAAATGCAAAATATGAAAACCACAAGCCTTTAACGCATGATTTGTCTTTGGCTAAAAGGAAAAATAATAGTAGCAGAAGGTTGCAGAGCTATCAGTTAAGCGCATGTAGCCAATGTGGGACTGTACCACTTACCCTAAGCACCTGCTTCCCTACTTATAGTCCAGTACTTTCAGTTGTTTCTAGAAAAATATCTCATGAGGGACATGTTCTCTTCTTCTCTGTTGCTGCCGTGGCCTCTCCTCTGCCATCCTCCAGCTTTTCTGTTCTCAGCGATTCCTCAGTCCTAACTGTTGCTGCTTATTATCTGCATTCAACACTTCCTTGAAGCCTTCTTCACTTCAAAGGTTCCAAGACAGTATCTTCACAGTTTCCAAGATGACAGCACCATATGGAAGGGGAAGGAAAGCTGGGCAATGCCTGCTCTGAGCATGAGTTTGTCGCACCACCAAGAGCTTCATGCCTCTCAAGCTGCGCTGAGCTCAGGTGATTGGTTGACAAGACCCAAGGATCTGCTTTCTTCCAGCCCCACCACGTCCTTCCCAAGGGACTAGAGGGTGGAAGAGCTCCAGGAGCTCTTGCAGCAGAGAGAAGCTGAGCTGAGGAGGAGCCGTAGCAGGCCTAGCTAATCCTTTCCAGCAATCTAAGGCAGATAAATGAGGTTCTTCCTGGCACTGGGGTCATGGTTTATCTTAGCATGAGGGCTAACAGGTAAAAAGGAGGACTAGTGGTTATTGTGCAGCTCTTCCATCCATTAACAGCTTCTGGGGGTATTTTTTTACTTTTCAGCTGTCATTATTTACCATCGTTCCCCTTCAGAATATCATAGAACCTTCTGTAACGCTGAGGAAAAGGCTGAGTTTTCAGAGATGAAGTTAATTTGAGCATGATGACTTCCCAGGAACGAAGCTAGAGACCTCTATCTGCTCCCCGTGGGCAATTCAGCGCAACTGTGGATGCAGCTTCCACGCTTACATTGCTAAATTAACATAGCCATTAAAAAAAAATAAATCAGTGGAGGGAAAGTTGTTGTTGCTTCACAAAGTGGAAAGATGATCTGTGTGGAAAGTCTTAGGTGGAACTTTGAGATACTAGTTCAGTGCTCTGCTCTCTAAGTAAATCTTACATATAAAAAATACCCTGTATATATAAAAAAAAAGTATACATAAAAAATAGCTTCAATAAGATGGTGTTTCCCATCTGCTTGACTCTCTCTTGCATCTTCCTCTGAGGCAGTTTGGTTTTTGTGAGATGACTACTCAGTTAAGTAGACTCTGAGTAAAAATTCCTTGGGTCTCCTGCTCTGTCATGTTTTACATGACTGCTCTAATTTTGATATCTGAGTGTTCCTACTAGCACTATTAAACCTCAGTTCATCTCTTTGTGGTCCTAAGGGCTACCTACCCCCCTTACCTTCTCCACCAATGCCAGTTCCCTCTTTCTGAAGCCATATTTGAAGTGAGGGAGTTTCTACTTTTAAAAGTGAGCAGACACCTTGTAAAAGGGAGAGGAAAAAATCATATAGACTGTCTCCTGATGGAAAAATTAATTATTCTAATAGAGATCAACAGCTGACACCAAAATTTCTAGAGGAAGCTTGCCTCCAGTAGCAGCAGAGGTGAACATAAAGACTTAAAAAAAAAATAAAATTGGTTGGTCAGATCTGAGATGATAGATTCTCAAGGAGAAGAAAAGTCAAGATCATGAAAGTGGTTTGTTTCCTTTAAGTAATGTTTCATTCACTGCTGCTTAGTGAGTTTTCAAGATCCTCTGTGCCTTCTTTTATTTGCCTCTTTAGGCCAACCAGTTGAAGCATATTCAAATAAGAGGTGTTATTTTCTAACCCCCCTCTTTAAAGAGGATTGGGTAACCTCTCTGACTCCAATAGCAGCATTTGAAGATCTTCAAGTAGCTGAAATGTGTAAGACAAAGGTAAGGAGAGCTGGCCACAGGGGAAGAGCTCTGTAAGTAGGTCCCAGTGGATCCCGCTCCCTCACTTCAGTTGGAGAGACGAAGCTGGTCATGCAGTACGCCTTTCTCAAGTGGGTCCCACAGCTAGGACAAGACTTACCCCATGCCGATTCCTGTGATGGACATAGTGTCCTTCACGTAGCTTGGCTGCAGTGTGGGAGCTGCCTGGGCACAACTAGCGGCTGAGCCAAAATGCAAACTTGGAGGCTGGCCAGCCCTAGCCCTCCTGGTGTACGCAAGTGTTGCATCTTCTGCTTGGGTGGGTCTGAATCAATACTGACAGCAAGCGTATCCCTGCTGCTGGCTGGAGCAAGCCTTGACTGCCTGTCCTGCTTTCGTCCAACATAAAGCATTAGAAATAACAGCCATAGAGTGAGAGCCTTATTTTGACTTACATACAAGCAGTAGCAGAGTATGTCACAGTGTGGGGTCTAATTCGTTTGTCCTGTGCATGGCAAAATAGCTCAGAAGGAAAATAAATTCAGGTGAAAGTACTGTGTGTAAAAAAAAAACTTAGCTGCCAGCACCTTCTGTTGTTGCTGGAGTCGAGAGCCAGGCTCCCAGCAGTACGAGGGTCTGAGTTTGCACGCTGCAAACTACAGTGTATGGTCCAGAGTGCTTTTCCAGGACTTGCCTGAAGAGAGGAGGTTTAGCAACTCATGTTTGTGCATGGCAAAGGCGCTTTGTGCACATACAGGCACTTCTTCGTGCTGGAAGAAGGGGATGCTGTGGGTGGGCGAGGGGCAGACACAGCCTCTGTTTCTAGAGTAGTGAAGAGTCAGGCGACTCCAAATACCAGGATCCAAATATCCCCCAATTTTAAAAGGATACATGTCATAAAAGCATAAACAAATTTTAAGTCCATGTATTGCAAATAACTTGCACTTGGAAAAAATGGTAATGGATGAACCCAACAAGGATGCATTTGCTGAGAAATGAGCAGCTTAAAGTTATAGAAGTGTGGAACTGATCTGCATGGGGAAACATGGCTCATATCCTCAGCTTATATTAATTAGCACAGGCTCATTTTACTTAGTGTCCTGTCAGGTATGATTTGGCTGATTGTATTTTTAGGAAAGTGAATTTTTGTCAAAATCCGCTTGTCCTTATCCAATGTGGGGCAATGGGCTAAAAATATAGCATTACTGTAGATGCTGTATGTATTATAGAAGGGAATACTTAATGCTTTCAATTTCCAGTATTAAAAAATTGATCTGTAGTCAGGATATTAAAAATATCATACTGGTAGTATTCCCTTTAGTGTCTGTGTTAGCACATTTTAGAATGCATCTATTAAAGGGATAGTTTGGAATAGATGCAAATAGAGACTCACACAACAGAAGTTTATAAATAATATATGCAAAAATATTTGAGGGGACATTCCTAATATTCCATATTTCAGAAAAATAAGCTATTGAGACTATTAAAGCATTTGCCAGCATTATGCACTCTGACTGGGAGCCTTTCTGAAGATTGAATGTTTTGGAGGTTGAATATTCTCTTATCCTTATCAGGAATCCTTCCAGAACATCTGAGCCTTATTAGTAAGGTAGTGTGGAGAAGTGTCATATAGCAAGCAACGCACATCATGATTTACTTAAGCACTTCTGAAGGTTAAGGATCTTGTAGTGCAAAACACTTAGATGGCTAAGAACGGCCAGTAGTCTCTCGGGAAGTATAGTAGAGTTTGTTAATCATAAAACAGTTGGTTAATCCAAATTCAATATGCTTTGAGGGAAAAGAAAGATAACATGAAAACTTTTTTCTAAGGGAATGTAGTTTTTCAGGCAGCAGAGTTCAGTGGATCCATATAATGAGAGCCAAGTTTTCATAAGCAGATGCTTAGGGTTGAGTACACAGGAATGTGTGCTGTTGTACCCTGACCTGTGCTCATGCTTGTTTGCATCCTCCAAAGAAAAATTGCTGCTGCTTACCCCAGACATTGTGATTGCACCAAAAAGGTTTTTGTGTGAGGAAAGATAACCTGCCCTAATCAAAGGGGAAATGCAGGAAAAAGTTAAGTAAATAAAGAGACATGTAGTCACTCTGCTGACTTCACCTGGCTTTTCAGAACTTTCCAGCATTGGCCATAGTCTTCTGTTATTAGCATATATTTCCCATTGGTTCCATCAGGAGCTGAGAAATCTTATGGATTTCAGTAGGAGTATTTATGATTGCTCTAGCTCTTGTATCGAACACAGATGGTAAACCTAGAACCACAGAGACCATAAAATGAGGATTAAAGTAATCTTCATTATATTATATGCCAGTCTGGATGAAGTATTTATATGTCCCCCATCAGCGAAGAATTTTTAGCATAAATGAACTCACTGCCTCCTTAAAAAGCAAATGAATTCCCTTTGAGAAATCCAGTGAGGTCTTCTCAGGAAGTCTGCTGGAAAGCAGGAAACTGCATCCATTTTCTTCACATCTCAAACAAGCACTAAACCGTTCTTCCATTCCCTTTACCTCTCTGCTGCAAGGAATTTGTATCCTTATGGCTGGAATCAAACCTGTAACAGCAGCTGAAGACACCCTGACTGGATATCCTTGCTTGAATACAACTGGACTTCTTTGGGGGGATTTCTGGTTTTGGTTGGGGGGGGGGGGGGGGGGGGGGGTGTTTGGGGTTTTTTTTAATGCTTCCTGAGTTTGAGAAAAGCTGAGGTTTCCTTGTTTATTTTTAGATTTATATTATGTCATTGTTGGAAACCGGTAGTTTAATTAAATTTCTCCCTACTTAATGCAGTATCACATCAGGAAATTTAACTGACCAACTCAGCACGGTGATTAGTGTATTAAGCATTGATTTGAGACCTTGTAATGGTACCATTAGGGACTGTGCAGGAGGTTTGTTTTATCTTGTGCTAAACGGTATTGCATGTTATGAGAAAATGTGATCTTGCTGTCCTGAGTCGCCTCTGAATTTTGCATTGCTTGTCAAAGGATAACAGTCTTTTAGAGCTAAGCCATCTTATTTTATTTTATTTTATGTATTCGATGCTGTCTATCAGAAGTTTTTGAATTGGCTTCAGTTTGGTTATTTCTCCTCCCTCGTATCAATTTAACTGAGGGCAGAATCCAAACCATGGCATTGACTCTGCCTAGGTTATTTCCATTACGTTCTTATGCTTTTTGTATGCCTTTGAGCATTGTTCCCCTCAGCTGAGGGTAAAAGATGCTGTTAACCCTAATTATTATTAGATTATTTGTATTTATTCCCAAGGCCCAAAATGACTTCCCTTTTTTTTCATGTTCTTGTGCTGTGGCAGCTGGACAGCTGGCCGGTAACTCATCGGTGGAGATGTATCGGCAAGTGCTTTTGTCAGGCTGCCGCTGTGTGGAGCTGGACTGCTGGAAAGGACGAACAGCTGAAGAAGAGCCAGTCATTACACATGGATTCACTATGACAACTGAAATATCCTTCAAGGTACAGCAACACAGCACATTGGTGTAATTGGCTTTAGCTGGGGTGGTTTCTTTCATGTAAAATGCATCCCAAATACACTGCAAGAGTATTACTGCAAAGGTGGAAGGGAAGAGGAATGTGAGGGCAAAAAATGTTTTAAGAGGAGATTTCGGAGCACACACAGAATAATTGGAAGAGAAGATTTGAAGTATTTGTACCTTGCACAGGAAGAGGTTCTTGGTGATCGTGGCAGTCGAAGGAAAAGGGATTATGTGGTCTATGCCATCTGGGGACTGGGCTCAGTGCCCAGGTCCATGCTCCTGTGGATGTCCCTGCAGCAAATCTCATGAAGAGGGAGAAACCGGGTAGGCCACAGCCAGGGATAAGGACCAGGTATTGCCACCACAACTGGTTTTACACAGTGTAAAATGGCTCTGCAGATGGGTCTGGAACCAGGAGCATGAGGAGGAAGGACTGGTTTGTGTTGCAGCTCCATAGCACGTGGCAGGGAGGAGAGCTGAGACTGAAGGCCATGAGGATTTGAACAGCAATTAAGCAATGTGTCAGTATACTCTTTTTCTCTTCTTTGCCTGGTCACTGGGAGTGGGAGACAAAAGTGCTGAACTGAGGTAGAAGACAGCAGCTGTCATGGAAATCTCTACAATTTGTAAGCCTTTAAATTCCTGTGAACAGGCTACTCATGCCCAGTTGGGCAGGTCCCATCCCCAGGGACCAGACATTCATCATTTTATTGACTGTTTAAAAAATGAATAGCGGCGTGTGCAATGTTACCCTTATCCCTTGTACTTGGGATTAGATTTGAAGCACTGGAGGGTGAAAAAGAAAAATTAGTATCTTTGGAGAGTGTGACAGAATATTTGTGCCATTCAAACCCTAAACATATCATCTGTATTTCTGAATTTCATCTTCCATTTCCTTTTTCTAGAATAAAAGGTAGATACTATACCCTTAGCAGTAACCTTAAATTGTTATCTTCTTGTTATTCTTAAAGATGTTTTTGATCCAAGGTGTTAAGAGGAACAGGATGGAGGTGTTTCCTTTAGTATTAAGATTGGTAGTCAGCACAACTTATAATGATAGACCAGGTATCATTTTTGTAGTATGAAAAAATAATTCTTACTCATCTGAGACATGACCTTGCCATGGAGATGTGTTTCTAGATTTACCTGTGTGCAAGAAGACATGGAAAAACATTAATTACTGAATTTGGTTATGTTACAGGTGTTAGGCATGGCTTCTCTACTGGATACAGCTTTGAAGCATGTCTCCCATGCTTGAAGCATGAGTTGTTGGGGGTTTTTTTGTCTTCTAGTTACCTTCCTTTGGCGAAAAAACCCGCAAACAATACTGCCACAGACAAAACACCAAATTTCACTTACACCTGAACACTCCTTTCTTTTTTCAATTTGTTTTCTCTAACTCTTCACTGATTGAGTTAATCATGGGAAAATGTAAAACACAACCTTCTTGTATGCTATTAACTTTCCAGTTATGTTTATATGAAGCCACTTACGTTTATATGCATCGAGTTTGATTGCTGGAAGTCCTTTAATTAAAGAAGCTAGCTCTCAACTCTTTTGGTCGTGACCAGGAATTTAGAACAAAGTTAATCTGTTTCTTAAAAAAAAAAACAACCCTAGGCATTGTGTTTGCAGGAGAGATATTGGAAAGTATTTTAAACCTACTCAGGAATATTTCATCTGTCACTCTTCAGGGCAAATATTTTTTCTCCACACAGAAAAATGTAAAAATGTATTGACTCCTGGTTTCTTTTCGACACTGAAAGTGTGCTGCTTGGCTGAGGAGGAGCAAAATGATAGTGAAATAATGTGTCAGAAGTGTGTGAATCAATTCAGAGCGATCACCAGGTCTTGAATGCTGAATCATTTATCAGCTCACGCTTTTGGCGTGACCACAGCACACAGTGCTTCTGTTCAGTCTGCCAGTTTTCACTGCCTCAGCTAGGCTTTCTCAAGGGCGGAGACAGAAGCAATATATACTCCCCATCCTTAGGTTGCTGGGATTTTTGTGGGGTTTTTGTTTGATTGGTTTTTACCTTGCTTCATGACATACAGAAATCAGGAAGGTTTTCCTCACCTGCAGAATGTAATTTGCTGCCTGGGTGAGATCTATAAGGAACCAACAATATTTTTCATGCCATAAGCAGGAATCTATGCATGTGTAGTTTGTGTATATCTTGGAGACCTGTTTCAGATGAGTCATTCTGCAGCTGAGTAAAGTATGGGACTTAGCATGTTCCTCTATGACTATAGAGAATTTGCATTTACATTTGGACGCATTGCAAGACTAAGTCACAACATACCACTTTCTTCACTGAACCAGTGCTTGAGATTCTCATCCTCAGATTTCATCAGTGTAATCCTGATTTTACTCTTTCAGGTTATTTTCCCCATGCATGCTGGATTTCATCCCTTTTAGCAGTTGAGAAGGCAGCTGGAAATAAATATATGGATTTACTCCACAGCTTGAGCAGTGTGTAGGAGCAAGAAAGGCCTCAGGACTGCTTTTGGCAGTACCTCTTAACTCCAGCCTCAAGTGTTCTTAAGCCCTGCATGATGCTCCGTAACCAAGGGGAGGGTGCAGGTGGGTGGAGAGCATCGAGATGGGAGGGCTCAGTATTTGTAATCTGGTTCTCAGCACTGCTTTTCCCATGTAATGGCAAAATCGCCTTAGATGCTTTTGAGAGTCCCCTCAGTTCTGAACAGCGTTAAGGTGGTACCAGCACTTGGTGATTTACTGGAGCTGGAAAGAAGGTGTGCAGTGGGAATCGCTCCCTCGTGCACTCCCCCATGAGAGAACCACTGCTGCAAAACTGCAGCTTCCTACCTGCCTTCACCCAGCCTTCTGTACCATTTACTTTTCTTTCAATAAATGCTTTGCTTTGCGGCTGTCTTTGAAGACTAGGAGTTGAAGCTCATGAATGGTTAGTGATACATGAAGCATTTAAATATCTGGTGATTGCAGTTTATTAAAGACAGTCATTCACCACCCGTGTGTGCTGAGAGCGCTAGTTTCTCATCTTTTAAGAGATACTACAGCAATTTGTGCATGAGCTGTGGTTTTTTCTGCATACATGAAGACTGTAAATTTTGTTTGTATCCTAGCTCATATCAGCAAATCTTGAGATGGCTCGTGCTTTCCTTCCAGCCCTGGATTCTGCAACGCAACATCAGAAGAATGTACCAGAAGCTCAGCTTTCATTTTAGGAAGTGGATTTCTTGCTGTTATGCTTCTTAGTTGAGCCTTTAAAAGTACAGAAAATGAACAAAAGGAATCCTTGGAGGAGGCTTGTTTAAAATAAATAAATCTTTTAGGTTTTAGTAATCCTTATGATTTGGGAGGGAACAGGCTTATGGGTTCTTATAAACTCCAGAGTTGGAGGTTCTTATAAACTCCAGAGTTTGACAGCAATGCATATGGAAAGTCTTCGGTGTTTTATGAGTTCTTTTGAAAAAAGATTTTTGTTCCAACAGGGAAACATTGAATCATTTGTAACAGGGAGTGCATTACTGTATTGTGCTCCCCACTAAAATTGGAATTATCAAATGATTCCTCTACAAGATTTACGGTTGTCCTTTTCCTTCAGAGCTGAAAGAAAACTTCTCTAGAAGTTTCAATTTCTGAGCCCTCTGTTTGATTACTACACAACCAACTCTTTTAACTGAGTAATGGGGCGGGGTTTATTTTTTTTTTTCTTACTTTTGCCTTAAATGGATTTCTCTCATCAAAAAAAGAGGGATCTAAAACTTGTGAGTCAGAGTAACTAAGGATTTTGTGGATATGTGCTTGTGCTGATGCATTTGCCAGAGCATGTTTATTGTTATGCAAAATAGTTCATGAAAGTCATAGCTTCAGGCATGGAACAACTCCACACAAAGACCAAGTTTTACATTTAAACTATTGATTTAGGCAGACATAAGTCATTTCTTGAGAAATGCAGTGCTTGAGGCTCATCAGACATTTTGGAGATTTGATTACAGATCAGGTTGAAAAATCTGGTTGCTACAAAAGCACATCCAGAGCTTTCTGGGATGTTTAGAACAGAAGGTCTGATTTCAGGTAGTTTGGGTATGATTTCAGACCTCTGGGTCTTTTCTGTCTTCAATGACCAAAACGCTGTTTCTTTAGAGACATAAATTTGTAACTGTATATATTTTGATTCTTTAGGAAGTAATAGAAGCTATTGCTGAATGTGCATTTAAGACATCGCCCTTTCCAATCCTCCTTTCCTTTGAAAATCACGTGGATTCGTAAGTAATTACCATGTTTTCCTATATGGTGTTATGTTTTTTATAAGGTCTAAGGACAGTATGATCTATGCATTTGTGGTAGTTTTATTATATGACATGATCAGCAGCTCTTACCCCCAGAAAACTTGTATTAGCCTCAGTAACCAAGATGATCAGAATGAATCAGGCATGTTCTTAAAAGCCTTCCTGAATCAGAACCTTTTGTATGAAAGAGAAAGTTTGAATATTTATGAGACAGATTGTGTTAGCTTTACAGTCTCAGTATGTCCTGCTGGACTGTTTGTTTACTTCATCAAAGAAAAAGAAGTAATAGACAAAGAGGCGATATTTCACCTGCTTATGACCCTATTCTCCGCTAAAAGCATATTCTGTGTGCAGAACTTGGTCTGTTTCTCATGTGTTAGGAGTAGAGGCCAGAATCATAGACTAGCTGGGATCGCAAAATAGGTGGTATGGATAGCCAGGAACTGTTCCATTTCTGCCAAAAAATACCAGTTTGCCTAAGCAGTTTTCTTTTTTTAGTTACAAAGAAAGGACAATTTTTCTGTGTAAGAAAAGAAGAAATAAGTGAGAACACTTCTCAGTTTGTCCCAGTGATCTATTTTATTATTATTACTGATTTAGTTCTGATTTTTCTTTTTTGAAGTTTGACATTAACTTTGGTTTTGAATATAGAGACCACATGGTTCAAAGTGTGGTGACATTGACACATAACATGTGCCTTAACTTCAGTTGCCTTTTCTCCTTTTGTTTTCTGCTGTGAAAACATTTTCAGTACTTCTGGGGCCAGTTTGGACTTCAGAAACTTTTTTTTTTTTTTTTTTATGTGAAATAAAAAGTAAGCTTTGGGGCAGCTATGAATGATTTAATACAAATCAGAAAAGAAGTTGGCACTTGCTTCTTGAAGAGGAAAAGGTTGAGGGCTAACTGCTTTTCCATTGTTTTAGGAAGAATATTCTCATCATAAGGCAAGGAACTGGTAGAAGAAGTTACGTAAGAATGTTTTTAAGAACACATGTGACAATACTGATCAAAAATTATGTAGGTAGAAAAATTTAAAATCTGAGAGCTAACTTATGCTACCTGCATATCTTACAGTACAAGTTTACACTACCTTTTGTGGGCAAATGTGTGCTTGCTCTGTGCACATTTTAAGGCCACATGATTATGATTCAAACAGCTACCTGTTAAATCCTGCTTAGTTGGTTCTGTCTTCTTCTAAAAGACCACACAGGTACTGTATTTAGTTTCTTTAATTGGTCCCCTCACTCCCTTCTTTTTGATGTAAGTTGTATCACTTCGGACTTGCTTTTGCTTACCTACTGCTGTAGGTTTTAACTCACAGTGCTCTTCTCAGTGCTTCCAAATGCAACCTCTGGTCTTTAGAAAAGACCTCAACCATCATTCTTCAATGTATTATATTTTGCCTTCAATCTTCTGTATTTGTTAAAATATAAAATCACTCTGTTACTATAAGGCAGAGAAAAAGCAACATCCAATTTATTTTAACCAGAAGGGTTACATTTTTCTTCCTTTAAAGTCATTAAGACTTAGATCTTCAACTATTCCAGGGTGATCTGTTCTATTCTAGGAAAATAAAGAAGTAAAAAAAATGTATCAAACTGTCAGATATAAGTTATGTACAAAAGTGGCTTTAAAACTAGAAAATGAAACACTGTCAAAATTAAAGGTGGTGTGATACTGCAGGAATGTGTCAAAAAGGGAACAGAGTTACCGCTGCATTACTCTCATCTATAAAATTTGCCCCACAGAAACCATTGGACCTTTCTCTCCAGAGAACTCCAGTCATGGAATAATGAATTATCCCTAAGTGTATTATTTGATGTCCTTTTCCATGCATTGCTCTGACGTAGGTTTTTAGCAAAACAAGTCTGCAAAAACAATATCAAGTATTTTCTCTTTCTGAGGCTTTATTGCTATTTATTATTTTCTGCTGCAGTAAATCATCAGACTTAATGTGTATGATTTCTAATTTTGCTTTGGCTGAAAATAATTTCTAGTTATTTTACTGACTGCTACAATTATCCCTTAATTTCTTCACTAGTTGCTAGAGAAATCTGCAATTAGTCATGCCACTCACAGAAACCTTCACCTAATTTCAGGGAATGCTCCTTTTGTCTTTTCATTTACTTGGAATGTGTTTTTTCTCCTAGATCTTAAAGATGGGCTTTGCCCTAAGTATTCACAAAAATTGAGAAGTATTTTTATAGAATTGCTGTCAAACAAATCCTGTGACATCAATTCCTATTTTTGGGTGACCAATTTTTTCTTCTGATTGTCAAGGTGCAAGAGTCAGTATTCATGTGTGAAATGCTGGTCCCATACAAATCAGTAGAAATTTTGGCATTGGCTTGAACAGAAATATGGCTTTAGCCTGTGCTCTATATTCATGGCCTTTAAACAGACTGCAGTTATCAGAGGTAAATAAGTTTTACGTCACCACCATAGATACGATAGTGTTAGTCAGCACTGGACTTAAAATACAGTTTTTCTTCCTTTTGGTCTATGTTCCTGAGAATATTTTTAACACTTTTTGTCCACCTACAGAACAAATAACTTATTAGCACATAGTGTTAATCATCTCCTTTTGCTTTCTTTCAACATTTTTCCCAGAAGGATTCCTCTCTAATATCTTTATAGCATGTGAAGAATTTTCGTTTCCTTTACTATAAGTCCACTATGTAGTATGTTCATTCTTGCCTGGTTTCATACAATAAAAAGTTTAGAAGAAGAGGCAAGCATATAACATTTATAATACATAAAATATTATGTATGCCATTATTTATATTGAAGTCAAAACATGCACACTGAAAAATGACAGTACTAAGAAAAGATGTGGTTCTATAAAAAAATAGTGAAGTGCCCTGAAAACGTTGGAAAGACCTCAAGAAGACCTTGACGTTTGAAATGGGGCTTGCAAGAAGATAAGCAATCTGCAAATCTGAAAGCAGATGCTCTATAATTAGAAATGCACTGATGACATAGCAAAAAGGTTAAGTGATCCTTGAGCAGTATCCATATAAGATTGCTTCCAAGATTAAATTTAATTACAGTTATTCGTATTGCTGGTTTCTTGCTGGAATTTTTATTTCAAATATTAACAGGATTTTTATCACTTTTGCTTCCTACACTTTAAATTATTTTACAGTCTTCTGGGAAGTATCCATGCCTTTGTCTTACGCAGAAGTATCTCTGCAGAAGTGATAATAATATAATGTTAGGAGCAGCAGTCGTGCAGTAGTGCCAAAGAGCCTCTGTGATTGCCCTTCATAATAGGCATAATACAAACACAGTAAAACAAAGTACAAGCAATACAGTAACGGTAATGAAAAGCTTTCTTAATATTCTTTTTATTCCATATCTCCAGGTATCATGTTCCCGCTTTATCTTCCCTTGCCCTGGCACATTTTGGGGGCATATATAATTAGTCTGTGTGCCACCCGTCCACGTCTGCACAATGAAAATCATAAAGCAGATAAAGTCAGCTCTTTTGAGCCAATCAATTTTCATTACAATGAAGGAATGCTGAGAGAATTTCCAATAACAGTAGATGCAGACCAGGAAATACCAGCTTTTTTGTTCCATAACACAAATGGGGAAATATGGTGATGTAAAAAAGTTGATATTTCAATCTGTTTCTCTGGTTCATAATTTTGAAAGAAGGGAAAATAAAAAGAAACTGATATATCCAACTTTTAAAATACTGTAACAGTAATACATAATCTATACTATCACTAATGATCTATCTCTTGTAACTGGGAGGAGGTGGAGGGGGAGAGAGAGAGAAAGCACACAAAAAATACCACCCGGTTAAAGGCTGGTGCTCCTGAATATTCTTTATTCCTTCTTAGGAGCTTTTAAAAATATCTGTGCGTATAGTCCAGTTCACAAAGACAAGTAATTTTGTAGTGTCGAGATTTTCTTACTTTGGCCTTGTCTGCTACTGCAAGATTTTTTTTTTTTTTTATAGTATTAAACCCCAATAATTTTTCACATAATTTCCCTTTTCCTTCTTTGTGCCTCTGGGATGCAGTGACATTGGAATTTATATGCCAAACCAAAATAATGTTGCATTACATTTTTCTCTTGCAAAAATGGAAGTTCTCACTGTGCTTCTTTGAGGTAAACATGTACTTACAGAATATCAGAAGAATTTGTTATATCTGTGGCAATAGTTTGAAATTTATTAGGTTTAACTCTTGCATATTTTTTTCGTAATCCTGTCAGGAGTTCTTTTTGGAGTTGAGGTGCCCATTTAAAATGCTGATATCACATCTAATTACTATGATTTCAATAATTGTGCATTTTGGATTCAAGGAGATGTCCTTTGAACTTTCTGGGTCCTATGAGCATGGGCCTATTCAAAATACACGCTGGCAGAGAGGACTGAAATAAAATTCACTATAATGAGCCCTAGACCTGTACCAAATATGTGGTCCATGTGCTTGCTAGAGCAAGGTGCCTTTATTTTCCTTGGTACCTGATGATTAGAAATAGCAAATGCGCTTTCGTAGCCTGATCTGTTCTTCCCGTCACCTTCTCCCTCATGGGTTCTTAGTTCCACTGCCTTGCTTGTCTTCATCTTAATTTTCCATCCTCAGCTAAAACTGGCTTTTAGCTTTTTTTGCAGAATTGGCTGCATCCAAAAGAAAGCACTAATAAAATGCTGTAGTTATTTAATCTGCATGCAGCACTTGTATAGCTTTGTGGAATAATCTAAAGCCTCTCACAACACCTTTTGTCAGTGACTGAGCTAATGACCGCTTCACCCCATATCTGCTTCAAGGGACATCCAGAATGCTGATCTCAGGGAAATGACATTTTCTGATTCAGATGCCACCCGGCCTTTATCTCTGCTCTGGTTTGGCCTTGCTGACACCAGGAAGAGCTCCAGTGGCAGGTGCTCAGTTAGTGGCTAATGACAAACTAGACACAGCGGTTGTTGTAGGCTTCGTTTGCAAGAGAAAAGTGAGCCTTCCTTTTTTCCTATCTACCCAGCTCTACTTTGTCATGAAAAATAGCTCCATGGTAACATAAGCACTTATATCATTTGTGTATCTCCCATGATATGCAGATCATAATCAACAGTAGTTGAGGAAGTTACATTAAGCAATATATATAATAATATATATAATAATATTAAGCAACTGTCCTTTAATTGAGACTTCTCAACAGAGTATCAAAAAAAGGAAACTTTTAAAGATACTGAAGCTCAGATATTACAGATTTTAAGCAGGCACATATAACAAAAATACACAGTCATCTAAAATTCGAAAGAGTGACTGTAGCATTGAGCCGCATTTTAAGATGATTTGAGTTATATTTCTGAGTAGCATAACCTATCTCCAGCCCTAAAACTCCCATCACTGTTATGCAGAAATTATTTCATTCTTCGGTTGCACTTTGGGAAAATTGATTATAAGTAGAGTTTACTGAGGTTCAATTTACTTCTAGAGGATGTCATGAAAACCGTTGAAGTAATGTACTATGGTAAAATTTGACACTCTATGTGATTTTAAATAAAATTTTAAAAATTTTTTTAAAAGGGATCTGACCACAAACCCAAACAAGCTAAAAAGATTATTGAGCAGCTCCACTTAGCTGCTTGTTACTGCATCCAGATCCCCGCTAAGACGGCTGTCCTGATATGTTGGTCCCAGTTATATGCACATAACATGCATGCGGTATGTAATCATATGCATATACAATGCAGTTATAGCAGCACTTACTACAGCAATTCTCCAAATTGACGTAATGCATCTTAGCAGCAGCACAATTCACATCTACGATACCAGTTCTGCCAGGGAGGATATGTCAGGGGAAGCACTTCTGAGTGAGCAAACCCAGCCCGGGAGGCCAGCGGATGGGTCAACACTTTGTCGGGGAGCGCAGCGCCGAGCAAATCGGGTGGGAAAGCGGGCTGCATTGTAGCAGAAAATCTGCAGCAAAATGAAGTGTGTTTTAGAAATCCGCTGCTTCTCTCCCAGTGCCTATAACTGATGCAGCTTTCTGGTTTTGAGACCCAAGTAGTGTCTCTTGCCTCTTCTTCTGTATGGCTGTGCCTTACAGACATGCTGCATGAGGTGATAGGTACCTTGGGCTTGGGAAATATAACAGAGATGCCTGCACAGGAGCCTGCTTTCTATGTAACTGTTTTGGGTTTTACACCTTAGGTCAGGTATTACAAAAAGAGAACGGAACCCAAATGGGTTTGGGGGTGTGTGTGTGTGAGAAGAAAGCCAGGCATGTATATGAAGTAACATAAGGAGAAAAATATTTAAACTTCAAATAAAAATGTTGCCTGAAAGAGGCGAATTCATGAAACAGTTATTTCCGTAAAGGTAACAACGGACAGCCTCATTTTTTTATTTTTGTGCTAAGTGCATCGGAAAATACACCTCAGTGTTAAAAGTTCAGCTTCACTGTTATTCAATTGACTAGTGCTTTTACTTCATGTGTGATCCTTTTGATAAGCTCTATCAGAGGAATAGGAATAATTGCATGATATATCTAGGTCTCTCTGAAAAATTCACAGCAATTGGATCAGGAAATTATATCTAGTTTAGGGATATTAGATATTCCATTACTGCTGCTTTCACTGTAGCACAAGTAGGACTCATTTCTTTCTTTCTTTTATCCCCTCAGCCCTAAACAACAGGCAAAAATGGCAGAGTACTGCAGATTAATATTTGGAGATGCATTGCTTATGGATCCATTGGAAAAATACCCGGTAATACGGTTTGATATTTATCAGGCCACAAATGTCTGTGTGAATTTTTATTTAAACATTTCAGTTCTGTGTCATTCTTCATATTCGGCCTTTCAAAACAGAGTCTAAAGGAGGGGGTCAAACAACGTCAACTGTTGGTGATTTAAGCATGTAATTTCTGATGCAGAGATTATTCTGATACAGTAAATTGTAATCTTCTAAATGCAATTGATTCTCATAGCTGCCACTTTATAATGTAGGCTTTCATATTTGAACTAATACTTGTTTCGGTTATTACTGTAGACATTTTGTAAAACATTTTTCTTCTCATCTTAAGTGTCCTTACTAGCCCTGTTTCATTTAATGTTGAGGTTGCCTCTTGTGCAAAATACATTTCATTTTAACAAGGTTTATAGAGGTTACAAATCATCTTGCACCATGTGGGCTCTAAGAAATTGCCATAAGCTCGTTTCTTTTGCTGTAACAAATTTCTCTTCCTTTTTCTTCAAGCTTGAACCTGGGGTTCCTCTTCCAAGCCCTATGGATTTAATGTACAAAATTCTGGTGAAAAATAAAAAGAAGTCACATAAGTCTGCAGATGGAAGTGCAAAAAAGAAGCTCTCAGAGCAAGCTTCCAACACGTGCAGTGATACATCTAGTATGTTTGAACCTTCCTCCCCCGGAGCAGGTATGAATTGAATCTACAAATATGTTTCTTCCTAAAACACAAATGCTTAATTACAGCTATAATTCAATCTATTTACATTGCTCTAGAAAGGCAAAGGTGTGGGCCTTACTCAGTAGGAGACAACGCTAAGTGTCATTGATCCGGGAGTCTGTGAAGGCTCACAGCTGAGGAATCAGTTAGGGAGTGATCTAAAGCTCAGTGATGTGTACTAACATTTACCTGCACTGCTTAGGAAGCAGAGCAAGCTTCCAACTCCTCCACCCTTGGGTGCCTTTTCTATGTGCCCAAGCCCAATACCAAGTATAAATGTTTTCTTTTTTCTGTTGCCTCTGAGAGTTGTCTACCATTCAGTGCCCTTTCAGACTTAACCGATTGCACAGGAGAACCGCGGTGTTCTGCAGTGTCTTAAGATTTAGGGTATCTGTGAAGGAGATACCTGTTCCTCAGGCCTGTGAATGACATAGCTGTTCCTCAGGCAGGCAAGGCTTAACCTGCTGTTGTCTTGTGTTCGTTGGGAACACATCACAGAACTCTGTGCAAAGTGTTATAAGATGTTCTTCTCTTCCAGAGATGCAAACAAGCAAAAATAATACTGCAAATAAATATTTGTTTACCATCAGGAATTGTAGGGAATGTAGCCAATGAAGAGCAGTACATTATATTTAACTTGTTCATTGTTAGCAGAATTTTTAAAATCAGAAATGAAATAGAAAAGTTACTATAATTTAATGCATATATTCTGGTGGTGCCTGTGAGATCTGCAGGGGACCATTGTGAGTGTTGGTATGCAAAAATTAGTAAGAGGTGGTCTTTGTCCTGAAGAGCTTATAAACCAGCTAGAAAAGAGAAAAAGTTTAGAGAAAAAGGTAAAGTAAGGATTTGCTCTAAACCACAGGACCAGACTAGAAGCAGGACAAACAACAAAATCAGTATATCCTGATTCCCAGCCCAATGTCTGCTCCCTGCACTAGAATAACTTCTTCCTATTAAGATTGAAATTTTGGATTGCTAAAAGTGTAGACATTTATGCCCCAGTAGTAGAACATATATAGAGCAGATTGAAAGCTCTACTGCAGTATAAGTTCATTACTATTTGCCATTAAAAAACCTTTTTTACATTGTTTATATTTTTTTCTAAACTCTGATTAATTGAGATGAAAATTTTCAAGCTGAATTAAAAAATAATCCTGCTCTATTTGTGGATAACATTGTTTATCTTATTAGAAGCAAAGAGTTTTCAACTGTTCTGTTAACAAACTTTGAAAAGGGCATGCTTTAGAGTAGGGCTTGGATTTCAAAGTAAGATTCATCCTGGTGTCAGGAATTATTTAATACTGTTTTCTTGATTTGCTTTAGACATATCCCAAGCAACAGAAAAGTAAGTGTGTGTACGCCAGCTGACTCCTTCCCAATGCTTGAAATCAACCCTGGGTTCCTAACTCTACATTTCTGTTACCACCACATGGTGAGAACCCAGTAGCAAAGTATATGACTTTTGCTTTCTGAGCACCTGATCTGCCTAGAGGGCCACAGCTTTGTCCTTTGGGAGCATCTCTGTGAGCTTTTATAGGAAAAGACCTAGGCTGTGAATCTAGGTGTTGGTGATGATGCAGGGCAGGGTGGTCAGTCCCGTAATAGGGTGTGTAATTTTACAAATTAACTGTATTATGTCTGTATTGCTGATATAACAATCTCTGTTAACTGTAGCTTGTGAAGATGAACACTTACACATTAGAAATCGCTAGAACTGAGATTGCAAAATTGATGTGGTCACTTGGTTCACCTGTGACTGCCAAAATATATTACTTGTAATCCTTCTGTCAGCCATCATTTCTCCTTTGGAACCTATGCCTCTTTGGGAGAATACAGTTAGTCAATATTTTTTCTCTCTCTGTCATTCAGTGCTTGATCCTAGATGTAGCATCCTCATCTTGCAGTTGAATTTCTGTGGGGGTATCCAGGCTGCATATAAGCACTTGACAAACAGCAGTGAATTTATCTGAACAATACCTGTAGGAAGTGAAATAATATTAAGCCGATTTTATCTAAGGACAGCGGAGTCTTAGAGAGTTTAAGAACAGTTTAGGGGGGTGACTGACAAGTAACATCCAGGATCTGATTTTTCAGTAATACTTTGAATTTTTAAGTATTCAGAGCACAGCTCCAGAGATTTCAGCTACAGCTTACAGCTATGAGCACGCAGCATTTGTGTAAATAAGATGCCAGATTTCTGTCTGTGAACATTTAAAAAAAAAAAAAAATATTCCCCATTTTATAAGACTGCTGTGGCAAGACCCAATGAAGATCGTCATTCCATGGGGCAGCGCTGAAGATTCACCGTGACACCCTTCTTTTCACTGCCTCGTTCCTTATGTGCATCTCCATGTTGGCAACATGTAATGCTGGAGCACTGCAAGCATTATGCTCCTCTATACCCAGTACCAATTTCTTGCTGGAGCACGAGGGGAGTAATGCAATTAAAGACTCACCAAAGGAAGCCTAATTCTTAACATTTCTTAACAGGAAGTGTTTCACTACTCCAACCTTAATATAATCTTTACATTTAGCAAGTTGGGCGTATTATTCAAATAACTATTGTATTGTATAGGTCCTGTCAGAATTACTGCTGATCTCAAGGAGAAAGTTGTGCCGATTTAGCCTTCTTGAGATTTTAAATTAGTTTTTCACAGCAGTGCAAAAAATATGGTGATTCGTACTTCAGTTGATATCAAGCTTCACTGTGTCTTACACTGCTTGAGGTCAGATTTAAACCCAAATAAACCACTCTTTTGATGTGTTTATAAAACATACCATGTAAAAGCTAGGTGGTGGTGATATAGTAGCAATAATTAAAACAAAATTCTGAAACAGGCTTTGCGGAATGGCTTGCGAGATGTTCATGAAACTCATGTAAAAAGTAACTTCAATAGGGTAATCTGTCAGTGGAAAAAGCTTTCCCTCAAGGTACAGCAAAGCTGGCAAAGCAGGAAAAGAATTTCTGAGATAACACTTGTGAGATAGATTTTATTTTGGTAAACAAGCATCTTAGACCTGGCTGGTTTTAGCACAATGAACAGAAGTAAATAAGCAAGATTTTCAAAGAAGTTAGATTACACTGCAAAAAAGATCAGTGGCAAATCTGCAGGTACATACATTGTACTGAAAGTAGGCATGTACTGAAAGTAGCCCAAGCTAGCTAATGGAACAGTATTTAAATTGTCAAGCAAATTGCTAATTTCTTACTGATAGGATGACATTTTTGTCAAGAGTAGTGGGTACTGCAAGGGAAGAGTCACAGGAAGACGGAGAGAGAGGGTGGAATTGGCTCCATCATTTCATGATGACTAAATAGAAAACTGGATAAAATGTTTTAGGCTCTGTGTATGTAAATGCATTGGTACATCCCTGCTGCATGTCGGCTGAGGCCATGGCCCACTGTTACAAAGTAAAATGTTTTAGCAAATGGAATAAAGTTCATTTTTTCCTTTTCAAAAATCAGCAAATGCCGATGTACAGCTTGTGGGGGGAAAAAAAAAGCGATTCCCTCCCACCCCCGCCGCTGGTGGGTGCCTAAACATTACAGAGCGAACAAGCTGCACCAGCAAGTAACCACATTTATAATCCATTCTGGCTGTTATTCTAAAGGGGTCTGAGAAAGCAGGTTACCAAATTCCTCTGAATTTCGAACAATGTATAACCTTTCATTTTATTAGGCTCTCAATATCTGTCACACTGCTGAGGCATGGTGAGAATGGATAATATTTAGCACTCTGCTTCCTCAGCCCTCAGTAAAAAGGATTTGGCTTGTCATTCCCAGCTCTCCTCTCCTAATCTTCTTCCATTCAGTATTTCTGTGTCAAACCCCTCCACCCATAATTTGGGGTTCAGCCTCCTTTGTCCACTTGTTACGTTGCCCAATGAGCACTTTTATGCCTTCCCCACACTGCCCCACTCACTAGGGGCAGCACCTTGAAAACGTACTTGGAACTACCCCGTTACGCCACTGAGAAGTTTCCTGTGCCCTTCTGCCTGTGAGCAGTTGACAGTATGTGCATTATAACTTAACCTATTGTGGTAGGGAGCAACATTGTTTTATTTCTTGATATTCTTCTGTCTGCCTCTGTCCGTGGGCCGGCTCTCATCTCATACTTGGAGGGCAAGCCCTTGGAGCAGGGCTCTATTTTCACTGTATTTGTATGCCATGTAGCACAGTGAGGTCCTGTCCTGACCTGGGTTTGTAGTCCCATCTAAATGCAAATAATAATTATGGCATTACAGCTAGTTATCCCTTAGACAAGCTCATGCGTACATACTGGACTTGACCTGCAGCACAGCTGCAAATGCCAGCCCACGTGTGTTTATGATCCAGTGTCTGTGCCTTCCTGGGAAGGGATGGGAGTGATGGCATGGGGCTGATCCAGCCACCACTGTGGAAGGGTGAGCGTGAAGGCATCCGCGGCACAAACATCTCCTCAGTCTGGCCAAGGCTTGCTCTGACTTTGTGACCCAGCAGTGTAATGGGAATAGAAGGCTGGGTTTAAGCGTAGGACCATGCTCCTAGGTGAAAGGCAATGCAGATGTAGTTGTGCTTTCTAAAACACTTAGTAATTTTTACTCTGTGTAAAATCCTGTGTAGTATTTGTCCTGATGCAGAACTTGAAAACAAGATCTGATCTCCTAGGGAGTTTTCCTGTTAAATATTTTTAAATAAACGAATAATGTGTTGCACACTTTCCTCCCTGAACACTTCTAGCAAGAACAAGCTATCATCTACCTGGTGTCTCAGCAGTGCAAGTTGGCTGAAATCTGCCCATGCCCCCCATTTTGTGGACTATGCAAAGTGTTATTTTGCCAGTCTGATTAAATGAATTGAGAGCTTCCCATCCAAAGTTTGTCACTGCAAATCCTGTGAGAGCTCGGCTGGCTCTTTGCAATGTGGTGAGGTTCCCTAAGCCATCCCTTGAGCCTGTTGAGCAATCATGTTATTTTCTTCAATGAAATGTTCAGGAAGAAATGCGTTCATGAATAAAAGCCTGACATTTCAACATCTGCATCTGGAAGGAAACACAGCCTGGGTAGTCATCATTTGGTTGTGAAAGGCACACTCGTTATTTAAATCATATGTGCTCTCCATGTTCAGAAGGGGCCCACTGGCCTGCTGGAACAAAGAGGAGTTTCTTTATTGACTCAGTGGGCTTTGGATTAGACCCTAACTTGACAGGAGGAACTGAGACCGGATTGCCATTCTCTGGAGAGTTTGGGAATGCTGCACAGTGGTTAGATTTTTGTGCTGCCAAAATAAAATTGCCACTGCTGAAGAAAGCTGAAAGGTTTGTGGAATAAAATCTTTAGAGAGAGTTGTCAGTCTTACAGGTGTGGATAGGTGACTGGAGTATAAGTTAAACCTTCTTTTCCAGAGTCTTCTTAAGACGTATCGTGTATTTTGTGACAGCCAGACCCACAGGAGGAGTTACTAAAGAGAAAGATAAGCTTGGTATTCCTTAATGGTTTAATTTCTGGTGCAACCAAATCAAAACATTTTGGAGGCTAGGGGAAGCATTCATTAATTAACAGTAAAGAATCTGTGTCTTGCCCATAGGAATTTGATAAGTACACCACGATTGGGAGCAAGGCATAAAATATGTTTTATTTGGTCCCATTTACTCCATCAGTGCATTTTCAGGGAAAGGATGAGCCTCATACATCTTCTTCACATTATTTGATTTGCACTGCCCTCAGCCGGTGCATTTGAGCTATGCCACTGGAGCCATAACAGTAAGGCACACCAAAGCAGTCTGCGAAGGGAATTGAAGTCAAGCTATTGCGGTTAGGTGCCTGTGCCAGATCCTCCCAGCTGTGCTACCTCAGTGCATGTACTGCGATACATTCCAAACAGATGGATTTTGCTGAGCAACCCTCGATACCACAGCACATGAGAATCTCATCAGTTTTCATGCATGATTTCTTCACCCCGTGCATGCTGTTATATGTGTGCTTCCCGAAGAGGGTGAGGCATTCACCGAAGGTCCTGCAGGGATCCTGCAACAGAGAGGGAGTTTGAACTTGCATCTCCCAAACCCTGGGATTGAGCCCCAAGCATGGGAACATCTCGTCAGAGTAGTTTGTGATGCTATACCCATGCACCAAGCACACTAAGCACACCACAACGCTCTTTTCTCAGTGCTGATACCCACCCCATGATTTCCAAACACTGAGCATCCAGCAGCTGCAAAGGAAGAGTTTTTGTTTGGTTCGGCAATAAGAACTTATCAAAAAGATGGATGAATCCCTCGAGACGGCGTATTGATTTGTGCTGTGACAAAAAGCACATGTATAATGTAGTCTCCTATAAGCGGTGTTAGTTGCACATCTTTCTTGAATTTATCACTGGTAATTATAACTATTGCTTCAGCCAGTAATTATCTTCTGCTTACTTTTCAGGAGAAGCAGAGATTGAGAGCGATGATGACGATGACTATGATGATGACTGTAAAAAGTCGTCGATGGATGAAGTAAGGGTGTAGATAATGTTTTATGATGATGGGTGGGTTCCGGCAGTTGTGGGTTGTCTTGTGTTACCAGGAGTGGGACTACCATCTAGTGGAGAAAGGGAGGCAGAGCACTGGGAAACACACCACCAACTTTCTGCAGTTGGTTGTTAATTGGTTTGGAAGCACATCTTTGCTTTGTTTATTTATATTTTGATTTACTGAAGAATAAGAATTAATAGCACCACAGCTGATCTGTTTTAGACAACTGTTTGTGGTGTACTTAGTGTTGTTGGAAGAAAAACTTGATATAAAAAATGTACAGCTATATTTATTATTTGTCCAACAATATCCACATAAATGTATTCAGTGCTATGCATGTGTAAAGGTAATGCTGTCCCTTCCCTAGGAGCCATGTAAACAGAATGAATACAGCAGCAGCTTAATTAAATATTTAAATTTTATATCAATTTTTCTTTACTCTGTGAAGCTCCCTATGTGAGGCATTGACTTCACTAAGCCAGGATCAGTGAAAGATATTACAGTTGATAGAAAACTGGGCTTTGGTATTTGTGGCCTCTGATGGCCACCATGGACAGATCAAACAGCAGCATTTTCCCTTCTCTGTCCTAGGGTACTGCGGGAAGTGAGGCTATGGCCACAGAAGAGATGTCTAACCTGGTGAACTACATTCAGCCTGTGAAGTTTGAGTCATTTGAAGTATCAAAAAGTAAGTAAGCTAAGCATGAGCAGCATCTTATACTGGAAATTACCAAGCAAGTGTTCAGAAGAAAGTTCTGGAGAATTGCTACTTGGCTTCCACTCACTTAGATACAGGCACACAGACAGAAAATGTTCCCTTGGTATCCAGCCAAATAAACCCATATTTATTTTGAAACCTGTATTAGTCTAAATACCAAACTTCATCAACAGCAAACACATTGCCATTTCAAAAACATTTTTGAAAATGTTGTCTTTGTTGTTCATGACTGAAGAGTAACTTAAGCAGTTTGAGAAAGGTGGTCATAAATATTCCTATGGATTAGAGCGAGCGCTTTATATTTTGCCTGTGCTACTTTTATAGAGGATTCAGGGTAAGTAGAGTCTGCCCTTCCCCATATGCAAATTCCCTCTTTCCTGCCTCTGTGTGTTGTATAGAAAAGGCCATAATTACATCCCCCGCTGCCTTTCACAGAAGATGCCTTGCTAGGAGTGCACTCAGAGGCATCCTCAGTAAACACTGCAGCATCTTTTCCTTTCTTGGTGCAGAACCCCCTACTGTTTGTCTGCCCTTTTTCACTTTATTTTGACAGGTTTCAATATGCTCTTGGAGCCTTTTAGTTAAAGAAGTGTATAGCATTTTAATTTTTTATGGATTTGTGGAGGCCTTGGCGGAGGACAGGTAATTGGTGCCTAAGTCCATACCTGTATACAAAATTTTGCATTTACTCATGATGAATAATAAACATGTAAGAAGTTCATTTGTATGTGGCTGTTTATACAGACATATGCACAAGCACTCACAAAATCATGCAGAGAGCTATGCTGTTTCCCTATAGCAGTATCCCTTTGGGTGCTTCTATCTAACTCTAATGAGAGTTACAAGAACACAGTGGGAAGGAGATATTCCTTCTGGAAAGGAAGCCATGTGAATCCTAGCAGGACAAGTTGATGCAGCTGTTATAAAATTGTCTTATGTAGATTTCTTCTGTTCACATGTCTGTGCCTTTCCAAGTTTTGTCTTTTGTAAAGAACTGCTCATGTCCAGATTTTTTATCCTAAGTCTTGATGTGACCTTTGATCAATCATGCTGTTTCTGTGAACTCATAATGTTAAGGAATTAGTATTTCTGGTGTTTGTGTTGAAAAAAATCATTATGTGGTAAATTTGGCCAGTTCATTAAAGCAGTGGCCTTACATAATAAATGTTGCTATCTGGTTAAAGCAGTGGGCACTATAGCATGACTTGTGGGTTCTGGTCTTAGTCCTGGCCTGGCCTCACTGCTGGTCCTTCATTAAATTAGTGAAAATGAGCTGAATAAAGGAGGAGTTAGATAAGGATGTTTTTTTTAATTTGCTACCTCTCCAGTTGTTGCCCAGATTTTATTCCTCTGACTTCATTTCCCAAAGTTTAGAGCTCCATACTTGTCTTTTATACAGTTTCATCATTTCAGTGTTACAGAATTTTTCTAATTTAATATTTTCTAAATTCAGAATTTGTTTTGGTTTGTGATCCTGGCCTCCATGGTGATAACAGTACCTCACTGCTTCTGGCATTCACACATTTTAAAAGTGCATTTTCTGGTCTTGCATCCAACTTGTTAACAGAAATATTAAATAGCACTGGATCTGTAACAGTCCCGTGATTGCCCTCACTACATACGTTCCCTCTCTCTGACAGCGCATAGCTGTAACTGTATTTTTTCAAGTTTTTCAGACGGTTTTTCAATTTGTTGTTTGTCCACTCCATAGCGACTTCCTCTTGATAAGATATCATGATGCAATGTATCACAAGAGAGAAATGTCTCTCCTGCACAGTCTTTTGTTCAAAGTCTTAATCCTCTCCAGATACTACAAGGAAATAATTGTTCTTATTTTAATTAGGAGTTTGATTAAGCCCTGGACATTTAGTAACCAAATCGTCTAACAGCTACCAGTTCTGGTTTCCTACAGATGCTCTACTTTAAGATAAGGCTGAGAATGTTACTACAACAAATTCTAGCACCTATGTTCTAAATATAATAAAACCACTATATCTGTGTGTTGCTTATGCTATCCCATTAGCAAGGGGGAAGGATGGAATAAGAAGAATCTCAGTGCCTTTATAAGGAGCTGAGATGAAGGTGAGCTGGCTAGAACAGTCTGGAGAAAGAGAGGATATTGCTTGCTGGAAAGGAAGAAGAGTGGTAGGAGAGCAACCTCTAGGGAATGGCAGGAATCTTTCGCCGCTAGGAGATAACAGCTATGAAGTAGCTACTATGGAAGTAGCATGATGGTTGCTAATTAGAAATAGGGACCACAATGAAGTCTGAGTCCCAACTCTGCGAGAGGGAGAGAATCACTTTTGGAACACCATGGTCACCCTCTGACTCTTCAACATACACTAAGAACAGTTTGTGGTTCACAGGCTGGCAGCACATTTTCCTCTCGTGTTGGCCTAAACAATCTAGTTGCTCATTTCTTTGGATCCACTGCTTCCTTTTTGGCTTTCTGTAAGGAAAGCGCCCACCTGTTTCTGTCCTGCTTCTCTCTGCAAGACAAGCGCTTTTGTTCAATTTTATCCCTCTCCTGCAGCTTCGCAGTTTGACTTCAAGGAGCAGGCCAGGCTGGCCTCCTGGCCAGCCCGGGATTACTGCACCACAATTACTTCTAAAACTGGATGAGGGCAAGCCTTTTCTCTGCCTTATTGTTTGCTCCCAATAAAGTGGTGAGGCTAGAGCGTTCATGTTTCAACACAGGCATGGTTTCCCTCATTTTTAGAGACCAGTGCTGAGATATCTAATGGATATGACCTTCCAGCGCTCTGGGGCATTCTAGGCAATCTACACAGCTAATTGTGATGAAATGGAAAGCTGCTGTTTTACAGGAATCCTTACCTTCTGTACAAAAGTGTAAAGGAAAAAATAAGCTAGAAGGGTCTTGACGTAGGCTTTCTGCTACAGTATGTCCCATGGGTACATTGAAAGGCTGTGCACACATCGGGCAAAGGTGAGTAACAAATGATACACAAATTAATGTTTACTCCTACTGAGTTATAAGCTTAGGAGGAGCTTTTCACCACTGCCAGGTGAGAAAGTTTGACCAAATTAAAGAGGTTGTAGAAGCTCCATATTAGTTTGAGGTTAGGTCTGAAGACTTGCTGGGACACAGGAGTGTACCTTCAGGCTTGATTAGATAGCAATGTTTCCATGGCTGTTTGAGACAGATGTGACCTTACCCTGACATACTGAAGATAATGAGAACTGCTGTAGGCACAGCTAGCACACTGCTTAGTTTAATCTGATACGGACATTAGTTATTATAGCTTCAAATTGGCTCAAAGCCCTTGCATCTGTCTGCAAAGACAATCTAGAGATCCAGCAGGGTCCTCTGTGTTCTCTACAAAAGCTGCTACAATACCTCTGCATCACACCTGTGAGCTTTGGGCTCTACCTCTGAAATATATCAACATGGTATTTTGCAAGCAAGCAAACACGAGATATCTCTGCCTGTGCACTGACTTTCTGTTGCCCGCAGCTGGTACAGCAGCAATCTCTGGCAGTACCGATGCCCTTAATGTGAGCAGTGCAAAGGTGAGTTCTGATGGGGCTCTTGAGTATGCGCACAGTGAGCTTACTGCTGTCAGCAAACGATTGTGTATGTAAATTCTTTGAGATCAAGGTGAAATGGTGATCAAGGTGATGGGTAAGGGGACTGAGACTAAACCAGTTCTTTGCAGCTCATGTATCGTATATTGTTTCATGCTCTAATGTGTCACTGTTTTTATTTCCCCTTTACACTTTCAGAACGCAACAAAAGTTTTGAAATGTCTTCCTTTGTGGAAACCAAAGGGCTTGAGCAACTTACGAAGTCTCCTGTGGAATTTGTGGAGTATCCTTGACTTTCAGAAAGCTGCTTTCTTAGCCTTTCTATATCTGAGATCTGTTACAGGGCTTTATTGAAATTTGGAGACAGGAGCTGGGGAAATAGGAAACCCAAATGAAATTTGTAGATTTGACTGTCTTCCTAGATGAATTAATTGGCCTGAGTTCTGATGAGCTAATTTAAAAGCTGGCATGAGTCCTTGTGCTGTGGGCTAGGACTAGAGGGAATAGGCATAAACTACATATTGAAGACCTGATACTTTGTATTCTCATTGTTAAATTTATCATCCTATATGAGGCAGTATGATTTATGGTGAGCAAATTGTCAAAATGTGGCTGATGGTTTTTTGCAAAGTCATACGAGACACCTTGCTTTCCCATCATACCTCGAGTTCTAAGAGCACTGAGCTGGTTTATTGCCACACTTTTTTTTTTTTTTTCTTAAGGGTTTTTTTATAACTTTTAAAGAAAAGCTAAGGAGCATTCTATTTGGACCTTTTGATGTTTCTCAATGTCTCTCATCATGGCTGCAGTTAAGAATGAATGGTCAAGACAAAATAGTGCCTTGAAGAAGATTAATGGAAAACTATTTCCACAGATAACCTGCAGCATGTTCTCATCTCTGAGATTTGTGGACTCAACTATAAGAAGTGCACACACATCATTTCTGTCTGTATGTCGAGGCTAATTCTAAAGCTTATTCCGGAAGAGCACTTTTTAACTGAGCACCTTTCTGCCAACCAGAGGAAGATTTGCTGTTTACAGCTATTTGGCCTCTATAATTCAATCTTAGGAAAATCCCAAATTAGTAACCATAATGATAAATGGAATTTTATGAATGCTATCTTTTTAATGCATATGTCTGTACTATTTCCTTGCTTATTCTGAGTACTCTGTACAGGAACAAACAGCACCTTTAGTTACCCCGTATTTATCATACCTCCTACAAAATTGTGGACATCTGGAAGCATTATGGTTGCAAAAATCCAGTAAGGAACCCACTGCCATTCTGTAAAGAACACCTGCATTTAAATATTGCAATTGCACTTCTCTGCAAAGTGATTATTGTCTGTATCTTAACTATCTATTGTACTATATCTTAACTACTCAATGTTTAGATACAACAAAATGCAGCTAAGCCGAATTTACCCCAAGGGAACACGTGTAGATTCTTCCAACTACATGCCACAAGTCTTTTGGAACGCTGGCTGCCAAATGGTTGCTCTTAACTTCCAAACTGTAGGTGAGTTATGGTGGTCTCTAGATTTTCTAAGCTGTACCTTACCACTTCTCTGTTACGGTTTCTGATCTGTAGGTAGGAAAGGCTTTATGCATCAAAAGATGTCTAGTGATTGAGTGATACTACAGAGCTGTTAATTAACAGTTTTAACACAGGTTGGGTTGGTTTTTTTTAAACTAGGAATAATCATAATTACTGTAGCTAGTATAATACACATATATAATGCCCTCCATATTGTCATCATTTGTAAGTGGTTACCACTGAGCAGCATTTCAGATCAGGAAGGGATTTTTTTCAATTGTCTTCCAAAATCTCAGTATATCAAGACATAAGGGACTTAGCAAATTCCACTTCAAAAGCAAGTGTTTAAGAAACAAAGACGTTTGGGCTCCTAGATGCACAAATCACTTTTGAAGTAGAATATGCTGTCTTCTGAGGCTATGTCTGTTCTGAGACATACAAGTATTTCTACCTACTGCATCCCAGGACATATCCTGGCAATGTTCTGCCTCTGGGCACATGGTACCATGGTATCATTCCTTTTTTCCTTTCAGTTGTGCCCATGTGCTTTCCATGGAAAGCAAAACCCTACACAGACTGGGAGTCTGCAGAGTAATAAAACCCCCTTGGGGCCAATTTCAACCAATTATCAAGCAGCCAGTGTCTGATGTTAGAAGGGGTTAGAAACATAAGTATTCTGCTGGATCGGGTACAACAGTGCAACACTGAGGGACTCAAAACCTAAGTTATCAAGGGTTCTTTTAAAATTTGAAAATTTTATCTATTGAGTAGTCTCTGAAAGATGTCTTACAGATGTCTTTTTCTTGTCAAAAGAATCTAGGAGAGTGGCTGCAATCACATATGAAACCTCTTTTAAGAAGCAACAGTGTGCCATAAATAGCTGTTTATATTACAGTCAGTTTGGAATTACAATAAATAGTATTATTTTATTGCTTTTTAAATTGTTACTAACCAGAACGTTATTCTTACTAATGTTTTTATCACCCAGATTTGTCTATGCAAATAAACATGGGAATGTACGAGTACAATGGCAAAAGCGGATACAGGTTAAAGCCAGAATTCATGAGAAGACCAGACAAACACTTTGATCCATTTACTGAAAGTATAGTGGATGGAATAGTAGCTAACACGTTGTCTGTCAAGGTATGTAAGCAGCTGGTAAAACTGCTCTCATAACAGTCTTAGAAGTCTTAGAATGTAGATGTATTTCTGTTATGCAGTGGCTTAGCAAATGACCATACTAAGTCAAGAAAATAAAATGCATTTCATTTCATGGAGTGACGTTTAATTTTTAAATTGCAGAGGATCTTCTGCCTCGTGTTTCATATTATAGCATAAATGAATGTACTTTTATTGTATGTATTCTTTTCCATAGAAGTAATTGGGAAGTGAATGGATTTAAGAGTAGCTTGGCTGTGTTTTTAGCAACAAAGAACTGAACTTAAAACACACTGTTATGAAATGGTAGGTTGCACTGGATAGCTAGAACAGCACACTGTTTAGTATAAATAAATTTTCTGGTTCCCTGTAAATTCTCCAGCAGAACTGTGGAACCATAAATGTCAGCTGCAATTCATTGCCCACTTGCTTTTCTTCGTTCCTTTTTAAGGACCTCTAATGAAGTTCAAGGACCACCAGGAATCTGCAAATTGAAAACTACTTGTATGAATGTTTAGAGGGATAGATTGCATTGGCTATGACAGGATCACAAATTTATACTTGGTATATCTCTAGTTACAAAAACATAAACTTCCTGAAATCCTGTTATTCCTTTAATGGACTTGTCCATTAGAACAGTGTCTGTATTATAGGATCCACCTGCAAAATATCCTCCTGTTTTCTTTTAGAGAAAGCGAGTATTTCCTCTCAGGCTGCAGACACAAGTGGAGCAGAGCAGTGCTGGGAGGGATGTGAATGAAGTAATAATGCGATGATGTGCATCGTAAAAAAAGATGACTGTGTGGGAATCACCTTTCATGGTGACTTGTAATCGTGGAAGCTTTCAGGTCCTCCTGTGCGTTTAGAGGCACTTTCTTCTGTAATTTTAGTAAACAGAGGTGGAAGTCATTCAATAGCTATTAGGAGACGCACGGCATTTTTAACAGGAGTGTCGCAAGTCAGCTGCCTCTGCCTGCTTGGTGAAGCCTCTGCTGGTTATAATGTCGATGCCCATACAAGATATTGCTGAGAACAGATTAAGATTTGCTTTAGGCAAGCCTGAGTTTGTTGTTACTGCTATATTCCTGTGCCTCTTCCATTTCTGAAGTAATGGCAGACCTTTCTTTAGCTTTTTAAAGGTGATAGTTTTGTTTCCTGTTAAAAATAAGAACTAGAAAAGACTACCTATTTTATAGTTGTCTTGTTTTCATAGTGAAACTCCTCGCCCTCTTAGAAGAGCCTTTATTAGAATATCAACTTTTTAGCTTGTTTTCTCCCTCACAGTTAAAAACATAGGTAGTTTCTCTGCTGCTTATACCTCTTTTCTTCCAGCATTTTTTCAACCTGTTGTTGAAAATGGATAAAAATTAGAGTTCTCAAAGATACTGTGTTGTGGAAATAGGCAGCCAGATTGAGGAATGAGATCTAAACAAGTATTCCTGCCGAGGGAAGGGCAGCAGCATGACCTCAACCACATTATCGCTCATAGGGGAATTCAGGACCAGAGGGTCACAGGAAATCAGGCCTCATAAGTTGTTTTTCTGTGTCTGCAATATTAAACAGTGGGGGGTTTTTGTTTATTGTGGTTTTGGTTTTGTTTTGGTTTTATTTTGAATGCATGCTATCTGATCGTTAATGAGAATATCCATCTGCATTTCAGTCACTTATTTCCTAATCCACCAAAGTGGTCTCTAGTGATCCTCCTTTGTTTTGGTTTTAGATAATTTCAGGTCAGTTTCTTTCTGATAAAAAAGTCGGTACCTATGTAGAAGTCGACATGTTTGGCCTGCCTGTAGATACAAGAAGAAAAGCTTTGAAGACCAAGACCTCTCAAGGCAATGCAGTTAATCCCGTTTGGGAAGAGGAAACCATAGTGTTTAAGAAGGTTGGTGTAACACGTGCTTCCCAGACCTGCATTGTGCTTGTTTTATTCCTGTCCAGTAGAGTAATTCTGTGGCTTAGTGAAACTTTGCATTTGTTAGAACGAAGATAAAGAGATTCCAAGAAGTTGTTTCTTGAACTGTTTATTGATCATCACTTTTGGTGTAATTTGCTACTCTAGTCATGCCAGCTCCTACTAAAATAAAGGAGTTTAAAGTCACCTTGATTTTTCCACTGGCACAGCTGGAAACAGCAGACACTTCAATAGACTCATCTGTGTGGCACGGTGCAGTGCCATGCTATGAATGAGCAAGCAGAGATCTCAGAAGCAGTTTAGCTGAATTACCATTTTGCCTTGGCTGAACAGCCCTGCTGAAAAGCAGATCCTGTTAACCTGCGAGCAAGAGGGTGTGAATACAGCTATAACAATCTGGCTGTCCAAGCTAACACATTCAAAGCAATCTGTTATCTCTGCTTAGCGCTAAATTGGGCTAAATAAATACAACCTAGGTGATGAAACCACATAAATCCCATCCACTTGAAACGAGGCGTAGGCTCCTGAGTTACTCATGCAATTTGAATGGTATTACTCAGACTCAATTTTCTAAACTTCAAGGGAGCAGAGAATATTGAGTGTGTTTTAGGATTGTGCAACGTGAATATGTTATTATGCTCCACAATATACTCGGCAGCCAGTTTTCTAACAGGATTTCTGGGTTTTGCTTATTGGGCGCTGTGGTTAAGTGGATCCTGAGTCCAGGTGTTTGCAAAACAATTTCTTTTGTATTTCTTTAGGCAAATGTAGTTCACAGAGATGTTTATACAATTGGTACTTGCAGCCCTGCTTTCTAGGGAGTACAGCCCTTTTCCCTGAATATTTGGCCTTCTGAATGACTTTCCTTTGGCAGCCTGCCAGAGCTTAAGTTTGGAAACATCACCAGCATTTTTCTTCTGTAATGAACTTCTAATTAGTCTACTTCATTTCTCTATTTAGTTAACGATCCTGCCTGACTGCCTCTGTGCTCAGAGAAGCAAAGATTACTATTTTTAGTAATCTTGGAAATAAATCAGAGAAACTCTTCGTTTTGGATTGTTGACTTTTTTTTTTTTCTTTCATTGTCTAGATAAATTTTAGCATAAGTTCTGAAAGAATGCATGTCTGTGCCTAGGGTAAAAAATACGTGTATTTGTATGTATAATTGCATTAAGTAAGAAAATGAGATTAATTATGCTACACTTTTTTTTAAGTTATGTTAAAGATTCCTATCTTATTGGGGTAGTTTAAGTAATTTTTTTTTATTTCTTGTTTTCTTTTTTTCACTGTTTGGCCTTCTTTCTTATGCAGTGCCAAGACAGCATCCAATGCTAGTAAACATCCTGCCTGATTAAACCTCTTTAGCCCAGCCAGTGAGTGTGCTGCAGCACTGGAAAATTCTGCTGCGGTTGACATGGTTCATGTAATTCATACATTCACACTCTGCAAAACAGGTTGAGTTGCTTGTTGAGTTTTCAACACTAATATGCCTATCAGTGACTTTTCTCAGAAGCAAGTAGTCCCATTGGCACAACCACAAAAGAAAAAAAAAAAAACACATAGGGCTGTGAGTAATAAGGAGAAAACAGAGTGACTTTCAAGTGTGATAGGAGTTGGGCTGCCAAAGTCCCTTGTATCATATTGAAAATGTAGGGGCAAATTGCTGAGTTCAACCTACAATGCACACATCCCACTTCAAGTTTCTTGATTGAAAAATGTTTATTTGAGAGTTAGTTTGACACACAGGTACATACAACCTGACGTCTTACGTGGTAAGACCTTCTTACGGATGTGTAGATGTTACTATCTGCTAGACTGAAGTTTCTTTATGTCTGCTATATAGCCTATGTCTGGAAGGAGCTGTTTCATTCAGAGCAGAAAGTTAATGCAACAATATTGCCTTCTAGGTTGTTTTACCTTCCCTGGCATGTTTGAGGCTAGCAGTGTATGAAGAAGGAGGGAAATTTATTGGTCATCGGATATTACCAGTCTCAGCAATTCGACCAGGTAAACCTTTTTCTCCATTGAGACAGACATTATATAGTGAAAAGAAGCAGCAAGCCAGAATCCCAGTGTTGTAAATCAGCAGCCACTCTGCAGATTTATAGCAACTGGGGATTTGAATAATGTATCTCAACTTTGAAAAGGAAAATAGCATATTTCACCAGAAATGTAAATTTGTAATGAATCAGGAAAACCAATAGAATTAAGCATCAGAGGTATGATTGGCACTTACTGGTCTCCAGTAGATCAACTGCGTGTTCACAATTTTATGCTAAAAAGTGCAATTGTACACTTCTAAGAGGAAAGAGGGCAGCAACAGCCAATTTTGATGTCATCTTTGTGAAAATGGGAGATTGCTGGGAATGAAAGCAAGATATGCTCCTCTAATGTAATTTTTACATGCATGCAAGGACTGACCTATATGCAAGCTGTTGTATCTCTGCAAAACCTTTAAATCAACGCAGAATTACTTTCAGCTTTATTGCTGAAAAGAAGAAAAAAAAAATCATTACTGGTCTCTTCCAAATCATATAATTATTTCTATTATAATTAGTGACCACTTAACTGAAAATTGTTTGTGCAACAACTCAACCCTTATTTTCCAGGCCAGAGACTTGTTAGAGATCGTGTTTCAGAAAGATGCAGTGACATTGGCATTTTGAGCAAGAGAAGTGTTCGACTTCAGCGCCAGCTTTTCCAGTGAGGGGAGGAAATTAAATTAGGGCAAGCATATGGGCCATAAACATGCTCCCAGCTTCACTCACACTGGGAAAGGAAGAGTATCTGTATCTACCCTGTACCTTATCTAGCCAGTCCCAGCAGCAGCACAAGACTCACATATCCCTGTATCTAACAGTTGTTGTCCATACCTGATCTCAGCCAATGTATAAATCAGCCCCTTGTCTTGTGGCAGGTGATATCAGGGCTATTCTAAGAAATGCTCCAAGCGGTTTTGTCTTAGCTGGCATGGGTCACATGGCCTCACCACAAGCGCAGACAGACTAGCCATGGGAGGTGGCTGGTGGGCA
>NW_009260777.1:142060-146011 GCF_000687185.1 Egretta garzetta
ATACTTCCCTTGTCTCTACCCTGCTCTTGCCCATGCATCTCTGGTCATTCTGGTGTGCCAGCTCTGCCAATCTCTACACCTTTTTTATGAGCCAACTCAGTTTATCAGTCCAGCAGAAAACTCCCCACTTTTCTCCCAGCTTAATGGATAGAATTGCCTCATGGAGGATCTGCCGAGCAACAGAGGAAGATAGATGATAGGAGAGGAGAAAGGGAGATGTGAAGTATTTCCCTCTTTTGGTGAAAGTGAACTCTTACCACAGCTGATCCCCTTTCGTGACACCCACCCTTCGTGCAGCACAGAGTCCATTCAGCAGAGCACTGAATCATGTACCTACTTCTAAGCTTGGACTTTTTAGAGCAATTGCCACTGTTTTAAATCATACAAGGACTTCTGAGAGATTTTACCCGCAGGCCTATCTTCTGTCCTTTTGACTCCTGTAATCATGAGTTTCTAGCATGTGATGGAGAAGAGCATGTTGATTTTAGTTTGAGCACATGCTGAAAATTTCCTGGAGAGAACTGCGAAACCTTTGTAAGATGTAATTTCTCGCTTTTCTGAGACATTATTGAAAACTGTATCATAGTGTCACACAAATCCACAGAATTACCATTATTCCCAAAGCAAGGATTCAACCATTACTTGGAAAGTAATGGTTGGACTTGGGGTTGGACTAGATGACCTCTAGGGGTCCCTTTGAACCCAAAACATTCTATGATTCTGTGATTCTATGAAAGGGAGTTGTGCACATCAGCCAAGTGAGGATCCCCCCAGATAAGTGCAGCGTGCTCATGACTTGTATCTTGACACCACCTGTGTGTGAGACTCTCTAATCATGCCTTAGAACAGCTTCAGCCATGGTGTGGTAGGCACCAGCTTGTGAGGCAGAGGATGCAGCTTTGCAGCACTGTGATGCTATAACAGTTTGCTGGGACTGAAAGTCCCTTCCTCCCACCCCTACCTGTGCACTTCCATCACTGTCTTTAAACTGGCATTAATATGTCTGACCTTATGGTGAGGCATTTGGGGGAGCTAAATTGATGGCAGACTCTTTGCAGTTTCTAAAGGTCGCTTTTTACAGAGTTTAGCTTGCTGAGCCACCTATCTACAAAGTCAGAAAAGTGTCAGCCCACAAGAGAGGTGATGGTGGTAGGTGTCTGGGAGAAAGGGTTTGGGGTTGCCCCATCTGTGGTGCCTCGCCATTAACTTGGCAAAGCTGCACTGTAATGTGCATGGTTACTCTTACAAGACAGCCAGCTTTCAAAACAGTCTGAAAATCCTCTTTTTTTCAGATATATTTCTAAGGTTGGTCACATGGTAGGATCCATACACACACACACACACACACAGACACGCACACACTTTGTAGATATAGTGCCATGTTGTCTGTTTTTTAAATTAGATACTGCGTTGTGGATGGACTATTGCATCTCAGTTTTTGTTGGCTGTTCAGATTCCTGAGTATTACAAGGGTCACTTTTGAAAATTAAATAAGAGCTCCAAAACTTCTAAAAAAAAAAAAAAAAAAACAACCCAAAGGAAATTCCAGCCAAAGGTAATAAAATAGAATGCCTCAAAGATTATATAAATGACATTTTTAGCATTATTCACAGATGTGAAAATAAAGGGAAAATACTATTTTAAACTGCAGTGTCATGTGCCTTTCTAACAGTCCCTTGTCTGTATACTTATCTCTGAAACCCTTCAGGTGAATCTTTCCCTGCCAGAAGTCCCTGGGGTTGCTTGCTCAGTTGGAGTCACACTATAAATAACAAATGATAACACAATTACATTGGAAATGCGTGTGGAAGAGTTTATGCTCTGAACTGGTTGTTTCTCATTTTGCAGGCTATCACTACATCTGTTTGAGGAATGAGAGGAACCAACCTTTGACGCTGCCAGCTCTCTTTGTGTACATAGAGGTCAAAGACTATGTACCTGATACTTATGCAGGTAATTCTGTGACATTTTCCTACTGGGAAATTAAAGGTTAATTAAAACACAAAATGAACGTGGTGTAGATGACTTGCCATATTGGGATAACAGTCCTGTGAACAAACCTCTGTGTCCGATGGATCAGTAGGTCTCATTACTTGTACAAGATGGCCTGATTTACAGGGGCCTGCCTGAGGTTTAGGATTAGGGCCAACTCTTATTTTCAGCAGACCTTGTGTGACTCTAAAGGAGGAAATACCCCAGGCATTTGCCATTGAAACACAAAGGAAACTTTGCTTACGTGACACAGTAGTATCTAATTTCATTGCATTTGATGTAGAGCATTGTATTTTGGAATGGGCTCTAAACAAGGATTGGTTTAAAGACCATATGTACATCTTCAGTGAAAAACCGTATTCTCTACAGCTGGTTTGATTTTTGAAAAACAAACAAACAAAAAAATCCCAACTTTTTTACTAATGCTTCTCTGTGCCTCATGTGAAGCAGGATCCTAGTTAGCTCATGCTGTAAGCTTTAAAAATCCATCATAAAACTGCAGAAAATGCATATCCACAAGAGCCAAGCACAAACACGAAGAGGGTTCGTATTAGAGTATTTGTGCATGATGGTGTACGCCCCTCCACTGTTGTTTCTGGGACCTAGAAGTACCTATCAGCAGCAGATCTGTATGAAAAATACAGTCTTTTTCTTAAAACCTGAGGACCACTGGAACCATGACATAAAGGGTTTGAAAATTATTTATTTGCATTATTTCTAGATGTGATTGAGGCCTTATCCAATCCAATCAGATACGTAAACTTGATGGAGCAGAGAGCTAAGCAACTGGCCGCGCTGACTCTGGAAGATGAAGAAGAGGTAAAGAAAGAGGTAAGGGAGGTTTCAGAGTCTCTGCAAATTATGTTATAGTATTTAAAAGAACCTACTTTGCTTAGAAAGACAAATATTAAAAGTCCCTGGGAATTGTATGTGATGATTACTTGAACACCTGTAAACATCTCACCTAGAATGAGACTAGGGCACATTATAACCAAGAAGCATTGCACTGTGTCTGTGGTTTCACTGAAGGCAGTATGTTGTGCGTGTAGCGAGTTACTGCTCAGAGGTAAAGAGACACTGAAAGCTGAATGAAAAACCATGTTATCTGTATGCTCATTTGCAACTTTGTTACATAGTAAATTAAATCTTGGTAAGTTGTTGCCTGTTTTCCAGTGATGCTGAACTTCCCCTTAAAAAAAAAGACAACTCTGAGCCAGTAGCTTTTCCTGAAAATACTACAGATTTTCCAGAATTTCAGGCTCTGTTTTGAGAGAAGTTGTTCTGTTCTGAAACATTTCTGCATCTCAGATGGTGATGTCTCTATACATTCTCTATGAGCAAACATGCCCTAAAGAGACCCAGTATAATCATACAATAACTTAGATGGGAAGGGGCCTCTGGAGTTCAAGTGATCCAACCCTCCATAGATCTTAGAAAGAGAGATGAAGAGGGAAGAGATTGTAGAGTAAATAAATGTTCAGGCCTATTCTAGCTTAGCTGAAAGCCATGGGAGCCACATTTTCAGTTGTTAGGTATCACAGAATCGCAAGGGTTGGAAGGGACCTCGGGAGATCATCTAGTCCAACCCCCCTGCTAAAGCAGGCTCTCCTAGAGCATTCTACACAGGACTTCATCCAGGCGGGCCTTGAATATCTCCAGAGAAGGAGACTCCACAACCTCCCTGGGCAGCCTGTTCCAGTGCTCTGTCACCCTCGAAGTAAAGAAGTTTTTCCTCATACTCAACTGAAACCTCTTATGTTTCAGTTTGCACCCATTGCCCCTAGTCCTGTCGCTGGACACCACTGCAAACAGACTGCTTCCATCCTCATGACTTCCGCCCTTAAGATATTTGTATGTGTTGATAAGGTCCCCTCTCAGTCTTCTCTTCTTCAGGCTGAACAAGCCCAACTCTCTCAGCCTTTCCTCGTAGGGGAGGTGCTCCAGTCCCTTTATCATCCT
>NW_009260777.1:146237-149551 GCF_000687185.1 Egretta garzetta
GCAGCCTTCCAGTGTATCAGCCACTCCTCCCAGTTTTGTGTCGTCAGCAAACTTGCTGATGGTACCTGTTTGGGTATATGTGGTTACCTACTGACTAACCTGTAAACCATGTTTTTCTGTTATAATTGGAGATGTTGGGCCTAGAAATGCATAGCTATTATTTTGAGCATAATCAAGAGTACTAGCAGTGCAGCTTTGGTTTCTGGATAAACTCTATGCACATTCGAACATTTAGTCTCTCTGTTTCAGACATTGTCATTGGGACGTCTTCTAGCAGCATTTGAAAATATCAACCTTGTCTTTTAAAGATTGGTTGTGTCAGATGTTAGGCACATCATGTGAATTAAAAGGCATGCAGAACAGGTCTCTAGCGAAGATGGAAAAATGCTTTATAATCCTAAACTGCCCTCAGCTCTGGTGCCTGTCTTCTTCAATTCTCAGATGTGCAAAGCCTCATTGAACTAGATTTTGTAACCAAGAATACATTCCCAAAGCAGACCAGATGAGTGAAAGTCATTACAATTCAGTGGCCAACAATTTACTCTTTGTGCAGTGTCACAAGTTCGGCTGAATGAGGACACTGTGAAATGCTCAATAGTATCCTAGACATTTATCTAGGACGCTCTACACATGAGATTCTATTTTAATAGCAAAGTCTTTTTTTAACATAATCCTTTAAATACCTTAGAGGTCATTTTTTACTTTTGAAAAAGTACAGATTTTCCTGGTCTGTACAGGCTTATTTGTTAGAAAAATTCTGTCACAGAGTATCTCCTATAGCAAATGGGAAGAAGGAAAGATGAATTGTACTGCTCAGGTAGTGCTATTATATGCCAAGGAGCCTGAAAGCTCATAGGATAAAGGAGCGTGTTTTGGAGTAGCAGAGAAATATTTGTTAAAAGAAAACTGTAATGATTGTAGCGGTGTGTTTGCTAAAAATGTATAACCATTCAGTTAGATGCAGTAGCAAGGGACAGGTACAAAATTGCCGCTTTAAGTAGCAATCTAAATACACCATTGCTACCTTCTATTTATAAACGCCCGTTCTGGGTAAGGTATTTGGCAGCTGGGCTGTACTTGGAAATCCTGAATTGCCTGATTGTGTTATGTGATGATAATGTTTTCTTCATCAGTCAGCAGAGCTGACTCTTTTGTTCACTTACACTGGCCCACAAGAATCACATCAGTTAATATTTGCAAGTACATTCACTGCCAACATCACTAAATAAACCCAAGTATGTTTGTCAGAAATGTACACCTAAGTGCACCTGGATTCAAATTTCCTATGGACAGTTTCAAATTTGCACACTATAAATGTTTGTGTGCAAAGCTGTGCTGTCTTCTAGCACAGATTCTATCTCTCCACTCCTCTTTCTCTTTAAAAAACACATTTATTTATCTGGGCTGGGTTCTTGCAGCTACCACAGGAAAACTGAGGTCTTTTCTTTGCTACCTAGAAGTCTAAACTGCGTCTCTGTAAGAAGTTCCCCAGGCTTCTTGCAAAACAGCAGTCAAATAGGCTACCTAATAGTGAATTGTTTTGAACGAATAAATTAGCCTTTCTTTAGGCTTCAAATTACACTGCCTGTTAGTTATCAGTGCAATAACATAAACGAAGAACGCTGAAGCACTGACAACATTTACAGCATCTTTTCTGTATTTATTTGCAATGTTCCCATCATAAGCGTAACGTGAATTCCTACCTTTAACGTTCTGGTCAGTACATAACTTCCAGTTCTTACTTTCCAGCCTGGCCTTAGAACAGCTATATTTGCAGAATGGAAGCATTGTAATACCTGCAGTGTGGGTTTTGCACCTTTAACTGTACTTTTCTGAATACATAGGAAATCTTTATGAGAGTACAGGTAAAAAATCTTTCCCTGCCTGGTGTCCTTTACAGACAGGAGGAATAAACCATAAAATTTGCAGCTGGGAGTTTCATGGGATGAATTAATCCCAGCCTAAAGTAGATTGGTATAAGTAGCTTGTACATTTTTATCACCACCGTCACAGGAGTAGAAGCGTGTAGGGGTCTAGGAAAAGCCAGCCAGAGTAAAATACATTTTGGCTGTGCCTGCTGGTATAATGTTGCTGGGGCTGCACCTTAATTCCCACTGCAAAGTCCAGGAGTCGAGAGGCCTTGCTGGCTGCTTAATGTGCCTGACATGGAAGCAGCAGAGTGTTTGACCTGTTGTTTCTATCCATAAAACAGTGTTGAAATGGAAACTATTGTTTTGCATGCCTGGATATAAATCAAATGTGTGTAATCGCTCCAGTTGGCTTCTTTGGTTAAATAAAATCATTTTGATAGGGAAAGTAAACAAAAACATCTCTAGGAGAGCAGCTGCACTTAGCCTATCTGATACCACTATTTAAAATGAAAATTCAGGCATAATTTTGCAAATCATAATGATTACACTAAGTGACAGTAGCGGAAGTTAAGTTGATCTGACACTCCTTATGGGGAGACCTTGCTGATACTTGCTTATACTTTACCAAGGAGGATAGAGGCAAACTGGTTTAAGAGCTGCCCTCCTAGTCTTAACCGTGCAGCACAGAGAAGATCTCCCAACCCCAATACACTGCAGCTCCTTTTCTCTGTAGAAATAAATACAGACCATATATATAGTACCTGTATGGGTATGTATCTTTCTACTTACTAAATACACTGTCTTGCAAAAGACATGGCAACGTGTGGAATATAAACCATTTTCTGTGAATATTAAAACTATAAATTATAAGATTGGATTACATCATGTTTTAAAAAGAGCCTAAAATATTCTCCGCTAAGGAAAAATCATGTTTACTTTAGCATTCTGTGTGATGAATTATGAGAAGAGAAAGTACTTTTTAATGAGATTAGACTGCTTGATGTAGTAAAAATTACCCTTTATTCACTTCCTGATCCTGTCTCACATTTCTGCCTTACTTTCTGAAAACAGATGTTTTATGTCTAAAACTGACAGGCTATATTAATACTTTCTCAACAAGCTGTGATGCAGCATTTTGCACCACATAACAAACCTAGTCCCAAAAAAAGAAGATAATACCCACATTCCCATGCGGTGACTTTTGGGGCACAAACTTGCCAGAAGTTAGGAATTCTAACTTCATTTGTATTAAATGCTGATGATCTATGTACCGAACATTGGTTTTATTAAACTAGTGAATTGCGTCCTGTGAGGAGTATATTTTAAGGAGAATTGAGGGGATATGTCTGTGTGGTTTTGTCACAGCTACAGCTTTTGCCAGTCACGTTGTTCTACTGTCATAAATGTTGGCTACATCATGTTCCTCCTTATTTTATTGCAGTC
>NW_009260777.1:149915-151355 GCF_000687185.1 Egretta garzetta
TCTTTCCCTGCCTGGTGTCCTTTACAGACAGGAGGAATAAACCATAAAATTTGCAGCTGGGAGTTTCATGGGATGAATTAATCCCAGCCTAAAGTAGATTGGTATAAGTAGCTTGTACATTTTTATCACCACCGTCACAGGAGTAGAAGCGTGTAGGGGTCTAGGAAAAGCCAGCCAGAGTAAAATACATTTTGGCTGTGCCTGCTGGTATAATGTTGCTGGGGCTGCACCTTAATTCCCACTGCAAAGTCCAGGAGTCGAGAGGCCTTGCTGGCTGCTTAATGTGCCTGACATGGAAGCAGCAGAGTGTTTGACCTGTTGTTTCTATCCATAAAACAGTGTTGAAATGGAAACTATTGTTTTGCATGCCTGGATATAAATCAAATGTGTGTAATCGCTCCAGTTGGCTTCTTTGGTTAAATAAAATCATTTTGATAGGGAAAGTAAACAAAAACATCTCTAGGAGAGCAGCTGCACTTAGCCTATCTGATACCACTATTTAAAATGAAAATTCAGGCATAATTTTGCAAATCATAATGATTACACTAAGTGACAGTAGTGGAAGTTAAGTTGATCTGACATTCCTTATGGGGAGACCTTGCTGATACTTGCTTATACTTTACCAAGGAGGATAGAGGCAAACTGGTTTAAGAGCTGCCCTCCTAGTCTTAACCGTGCAGCACAGAGAAGATCTCCCAACCCCAATACACTGCAGCTCCTTTTCTCTGTAGAAATAAATACAGACCATATATATAGTACCTGTATGGGTATGTATCTTTCTACTTACTAAATACACTGTCTTGCAAAAGACATGGCAACGTGTGGAATATAAACCATTTTCTGTGAATATTAAAACTATAAATTATAAGATTGGATTACATCATGTTTTAAAAAGAGCCTAAAATATTCTCCGCTAAGGAAAAATCATGTTTACTTTAGCATTCTGTGTGATGAATTATGAGAAGAGAAAGTACTTTTTAATGAGATTAGACTGCTTGATGTAGTAAAAATTACCCTTTATTCACTTCCTGATCCTGTCTCACATTTCTGCCTTACTTTCTGAAAACAGATGTTTTATGTCTAAAACTGACAGGCTATATTAATACTTTCTCAACAAGCTGTGATGCAGCATTTTGCACCACATAACAAACCTAGTCCCAAAAAAAGAAGATAATACCCACATTCCCATGCGGTGACTTTTGGGGCACAAACTTGCCAGAAGTTAGGAATTCTAACTTCATTTGTATTAAATGCTGATGATCTATGTACCGAACATTGGTTTTATTAAACTAGTGAATTGCGTCCTGTGAGGAGTATATTTTAAGGAGAATTGAGGGGATATGTCTGTGTGGTTATGTCACAGCTACAGCTTTTGCCAGTCACGTTGTTCTACTGTCATAAATGTTGGCTACATCATGTTCCTCCTTATTTTATTGCAGT
>NW_009260777.1:151367-194582 GCF_000687185.1 Egretta garzetta
TTCCTGCTTGATTTAAATGAAGTTGTTGGCATTGGTTTTCAATTTCATCGTGTTTCTGACTACAGTATCTCTCTCCTATCATTTTAGTAGAAATAGGCTGTTGAGACAGAAATCCTTTTGCAATATACAGTATGTTGTCAGGGCCAGGATAAAGGAAATCAGCAGCAGGAGCAGCACTGAAGAGTTAGATCAAAATGTATTTTGCTTCTGTTGATGCAGTGCAGGCTGATATTTTGCAAGTGTGGAGTAATCAAGGAGAAAAAAACAACTGTGGTATCCTGCCTCTGCATGTAATGTGATTACCATCAAAGAGTGAAATGGAAGCAGCTGAAGGAACAAATCCAAAACAGCCCTAAGACACCATGGCAACTGCCCCCTCACAGGGACAGCAGGAAAGCGGGCTTGACCATTTCAAAATTAAAATTGCTTTGAATGACCTTCTGTTTGCTTGCTTAAAACCTGATGCTCACAAGGAAAAAACGTAAGATGTTCAATGCATAGTACAACATACGCTGTAAGCCTGAGCCGTTAGGAAACTGGAGAGAAAGATTGTGGAAAATGCTTAAATATTTGGATACCACAGATGTATTCATGCAGCAGGATGGAGGTACTGTTTACATATTATCCTTGGAGTGTAATTACAAGAATGTAAGATCTTGGGAATCACAAGTATGTCTCTCTTCTGTAAGAACAGTGAATAATGATAGTGCTGCGTGCATCTATGAAATTTAGAAGTAATTTTGTGTACACGTTTTGTTCACAGCAGGGATTTGAGTAGCATTTTCATGCCAGTTTCTACATTAATTCTAGAAAGGTTTTATGGCAGAGAACAATGCTTTTCAATAAAATACAGATTTCACATCTGGTGCAGCTAATATATACTGTACTGAAAAATGTCCCTGTTGAGTTATATCCACTTAAAATGAAAATACTTTTTTCAGAATAATACATGCTCTATTTCTTCTTGAAATTTAGCCAGTAAAAATGAACCACCTGGATTACCATGGCTCTTAAGGATATCTTTTTTTTGTTTTCCTTTAGAATGATTCATGTATAACATTTACAGATTTTTACATTTTAAAAAAAGGCTAAACTAGACCTGCAAGTAAATAATTTTAAGTCTGTTAGTTGTAAAGAGTAATGTAAATCATGACGTATTTTCAGATTGACCATGGAGATGCACCATCTGAAGCTAACAATGAACCTAGGCCAACACCAGCAGAAAATGGAGTAAATTACACTGCCTCTCTTACACCGAAACCAGCAACTCAGGTTGTCCATAGCCAACCAGCACCAGGTAAAAAAAAAAAAAAAAAAAAAAGTCGTCCTGTCTTTTCCAAATAAATCTAAATAATAATTCTTCACATGCTCTGCATTTAAAGAACAAAGGGGCTGGGGGTATGGGTGTGTGCTTGGTTTATTCTTGTAAAACAGGTAAAAATTTTCCCACTACTTCAGTATGCTATTAGGGCCACTCTTCTTCAAATACACAAGTATCTTCTGTTTAACATGGGTGTGTGCATGGTTTATTCTTGTAAAACAGGTGAAAAATTTCCCACTACTTCAGTATGCTATTAGGGCCGCTCTTCTTCAAATACACAAGTATCTTCTGTTTAAGAGTTGCTTTTGTCGTGGAACTGAAGTTTATTACAGGCAAAAAATTTTCTGGGCTTTTTGGTTTTTTTTGGTGGTGTTGCAAGTGCAGGAATCACTTTAAATTGTTTTTACAAATATGCCTACTTTATGCATGTAGTTACATTGTTCCACACACAAAATACAGTCTTAGATACATATTTTTTATTGACATCTCTCCTATAACCACAGGGTTTATAATTTTATGACTGCAGTCTTCCTAGGCTTGATCTAACTGACTTCCAAGGAGCTGGATTCATCTTGTGTACAGAAATTTTCCACTGACATGATACTATAGGGCAGTTGTGCTAACTGTCAGCCTAATACCACTTAAATGACTCATATGAGTGGTATCAGTGAGTCCAATAACCTCCTCCTCATAAGTAAGACAACAAAGCTCAGGTGGGTTTTTGGAAGGTTATCATTTCATGTTGGTTCACAGGGTTGATGTTGTTTTCCTTTTTGCTACTCTTCTGCTCAAGAAATGTGCTTCCTCACATGATTAATAAATGCCATGTCAGTGTATGTCTTGTGTCACCTGCCATGTTTTAATATGCAATCAAGGAGCACAGTCATGACTGCTGTTTTAAAAGAATTAGAATCAGTCATCTCTTTTACCTCTAGGTTCGGTGAAGGCACCTGCAAAGACAGAAGATCTTATTCAGAGTGTCCTCACAGGTAATAAATACAGAATTTACACTGCACGAATGATTGCTTTTTTGTCAAGAGAAACATATTTTTCATTAAATAGGCCATCTAGCTTAGACATTACTTTGAGAGATTAGGACTGCAGTAACTCATAGAAAATGAACATACCATGTTTTCCTCCTCAGTTTTGAAGTTATTAAATGCTTGAGCACATGTTTCATGACATCAGTATTGGGTGCCAACAGGGAATTTTTAAAAAAGTCACATTTTTGTAGTTTCACAAGCGCAATATTACCACAATTAACAATATTAGCACAATATCACCATCTAAACCAGCATTATTGTGAGAACGGAAGATAAATTTGCACTGAATGTTGTGAATAGTAGTGAATCTATTTTATCTTCATTAGCCTTGCAGCAACCATTGCTCCTTGTCATGGTTTAACCCCAGCTGGTAACTAAGCCCCACCACAGCCACATGCTCACTCCCTGCCAGTGGGATGGGAAAGAGAATTGGAAAAGTGCGAAAACTCATGGGTTGAGACAAAGGCGGTTTGATAGGTGAAGCAAAAGCTGCACACACAAGCAAATTAAAACAAGGAATTCATTCACTGCTTCCCATCGGCAGGTGGGGGTTCAGCTGTCTCCAGGAAAGCAGGGTTCCATCACATGTAATGGTGACTTGGGAAGACAAACACCACCACTTCCAACATCCCCCCCTTCCTTCTTCGTCTCCCAGCTTTATATGCTGAGCATGACATCATACAGTGTGGGATATCCCTTGGGTCAATTGGGGTCAGCTGCCCTGGCTGTGACCCCTCCCAGCTTCTTCTGCACACGCACACACACCCCCCCACGCACCCAGCTACTCGCTGGTGGGGTGGGCTGAGAGGCAGAAAAGGCCTTGACTGTGTAAGCCCGACTCAGCAATAATGAAAACATCTCTGTTGAAAACATCCCTGTTTTCAGCACAAATCCAAAACAGCCCCATAATAGCAACTATGAAGAAAATTAGCTATCCCAGCCAAAACCAGCACACTCCTACAAAACTGAAATTACCATTACGTTAAGAAAACTGGTCTGTTGGTTAGATCGTGCCCTACTGTTCAATTGGGAGTTATGTCCTCCAGCTTGGAGTTAGAGTTTAGACTGCAAATATCATAACTCAGTTTATTTTATAGTCATTCTCCTACATTATAGAACCTATTCCATGTCCAAGTCTTGTAGGCCTACATTTAGATGTGGAAAACAGGTAAGACCCATTAAATTCTTCGTGTTGATTGCCTCTTACTCCATCTCCTGCATGTGTGGTAGAAAGAGGCTGGCCTAAGTTGTGGAAGTATCTGTTGTCTGGGAAGGGGTCTTCAGTCTGGCTTCCCCAGAGCTGTGACCCCAGATCATGCCAGTAACCATTCCCTCCAGCAGCTGTTTTTTGATTTTGGTTTGGTTTTGTTTTTTTTTTTTAATTGCTGATTTGGGATGTGCCCATGCAGGTCAGGCTAGCAGAGCATGAGCTCAAGTTGTGATCTGGGTTTACAGAGCAGGACGTCCTTCATAGCCGCTGCTGGAGTGACAGCACTGGAGGGCAGTTCTCAGCACTTGGCTACCGATCCTTTTCTGGACTGGCAACCAGATGGCCATGACTCCTGATGCAGGGTCTCCACCAAGAGAGAAGTGAAGCCTCTCCTAAGATGCTGTGAGGATACCGGGGTAGATGCCTCCAGCCAATGCCTGGGTCAAGGCAGGAGAGCAGGCAGCTGAAGTGCTGTTTGTGAAGGGTGTTTAGGCATCAGCCCGTTGTGTAGCCCACCCAGAGAGGAGGGAGGCTTGAAGTGTTGGTACAGTGGGTACAAAAAAGATCTGTGGTCATATCTATATAAGATCATGTTTTTATATGTTGGGCTGATGGGAATCTTTTGCGTCTGAAAGGGGTTGAGAAAAGAAAGTACCTGTTGGGTTTTTTTCTACACATCTTGGTGTTTTAAATTTTCATCTCACTTCTTACTCTTACATCAGTTAAGTTTGCCACAGTATTTTCAATCTGATTAGCTTATTTCCAGCTCGGTCTACTTGGTTAGTTTAAGCTAGCACACTTCACTTATCAGCAGTAAATAAGCATGCTTTGTTTTATTCCTGCTAATAGCAATTTCTGGCTTCTCTGATTGAAATTGTACCTTATTAGAAAATTGAAGTGGCTTTTGTTATTATCCTTGTAGAAGTGGAAGCACAGACTATTGAGGAGCTAAAACAACAGAAGTCTTTTGTTAAGCTTCAGAAGAAGCACTACAAGGAAATGAAGGACCTTGTAAAGAGGCACCACAAGAAAACCACTGACCTTATCAAAGAGCACACTGCAAAGTATAATGAAATCCAAAATGACTACCTGCGACGAAGAGCAGTTTTAGAAAAAACGGCAAAAAGAGACAGTAAGAAAAGGTACGTTGAATGTAGCTTTCCCGCTCTTTGTATTGGAGATCTTTATTCAAGTCTTCTTTTATAGTAGACCATAAATATGGAGGTGACATTAGAGCACAGAAAAAAATCAAAGTCAGCGAGATTCCTAGGTAAAATGAAGTCAGGGCCTTTGATACGGAAATCATTAGGAAAAGCCCTTTCCACGATGTGTTGCTGCTCTGCTAGAAGCCAGATAAGTTGTTCACCATGTTATACCTTTTTCCTGTAAATGAGGGCACACAATATTTATTTCAGGACTTTCACTGGACCACTGGTATGGGTAGGTGACTCAGCTGTATTGGCAACAGCAACTGGTGGTTAGGTAGCAAGCTTAATTACAAACTATAAGAGGGGACATCCCCTATGTACTGGGACAGTTCAGGAACCAGACCACAGTGTGAGAGAACTCAAACCTATCTGGATAAAGTGTTTTGCTTTCATACTTAGGTCAACTGCAGCACTTTTTATCAAAGCATCCCGTCTTCTCCCATGCTGACCTCTTTTTGGGGAAGGAGTATCAGTTCCATAGAAACTTCTGCCCCACACTGAATAATACAACTCTATAACATGGCTCCTTTTTCAAGCAAGGAGAAGTTTTTACAGCCAGCACATATGGTCATCCTGCCCATATTAAGCAATTAGTTTACTCTGGGCCCACCACAGTGTGCTGTCTGGTGGTGGAAGACACCCAAGTGTCAAAACAGGAACAAAACTTAGTCCTCTTTTACGCTATTTATGGGTAAAGCAGGTATTCTGAATTGGGAATGAAGAGCATTGTCTCCAAGTTAGAGCCCTGGAAAAAAGTCATACTAGAGTGGAAGACATCAGATGTATAATTAGGTGAAAGAAGCACCTGAAAGTTATTAAGATCTGACTTCTGTTTAAATTATGATTGATCCAGACCACTTGGGAATCTCTTAATGATTGCTTGGCTTTGCATCTTCATGCACACCCCTTCTGTGCTAGGTCTCTTTCTAAATCCTGCATTGCTCTATCTCTTTGTGTGTGCTGATACAGTTTTTATATTATTTGTTTAGATAATAATAAAAAAGGAGACTTGTATTTACCAGTTTGAAATTCAGAGACTGTTATGACTCATTAATCTTTCCACAATTATTGTCTTGTTTATATGGTAAGGAACTGTATGTTAATAAAGATCAGTTTTTAACTCATGGCAAAACACATACACACATAGGTACAATCAGCGTCTGATACTGTGACAGTTGAATGACAATCAGGTAGGGGTACCCTCCTAAATTTATACTTCTCCCATTAGTGCAGCATTTTCATTTTAACATGATTTTTTTTTAAAGCAATTAGATAAGCACAGAAGTCCTTTAACTTTTACATTAAACTGATACAGCTGCAGTTCTTAAATATGAAGACATTGAATGAACATTAAAAAAATTACTTGATAGTTTTTGGTAGGACATCATCAAAGAAAAAGGCTGCAAGCATGCTCTGGCTGCTAACCTTGCTGATAGTACCTCTCATTGTAAGTGACTGGGACTCAGGCCATAACTTGCTCCTAGGAAGGAGCTTATTTATGCCTGCCTGATGTCAGAATGTCATTGGGCTTAATAAGAGCTTAACACTCACAATATATCTATGTTCAGCTGGCCTTAACTGTTGCCAGTTTTCAGACTTCCAGGTTCTACACTTAGGTTTAACAAACTCCCTTAATGACTGGTTGTCAACTGCACAGACAATGTTATTTTATCCACTGTATTTTCCATCATTGATGTGCATGACAGGTAGTGGCAGACAAAACAACGACATGTTTATTTTCTCTAGCATATTCTATTCAAATTTAAGCAGAAAAACAAACTGAATAAATAAAATTACTCATTTATCTTTGAGTAAAAAGGATTTTGTTTTTTTTATTTTGTTATGATCTGATCATAAATCATTCATGATATCAGGCAATAAAACCCTGCAGTCTATTATGTGGAGCTGTCACAGTGATTTCGGAGATGTGAGGTTTTATGTGCAGATACAGAGAAATCTGAAGGTTAAAAAATCTGAGGCTGAATTTTTAAAAAGCAGGAATATTTTTTTAGGGATTTTCAAACTTGCAAGTATATATTATCTCAAGCAGAAGACTTCTAGGAGAATATCGCATCCCAAGGAAAAAGGTGATTTTTATAATTTTAAATTATTACTGAAGCTATTTGCCTTTAAATGCAAAGTATAAATCACTACTTCATCAGGAGTCCCTGTATCAGATTCCCATACAAATGTATTGTCTCTGGTCAGAAGCAATCCACATTTCATGCCCTTGTCTGAAATTGGGCCAAGACTCAGTAAAGCCATTGTCTATAGGAAGTTTGAAGTATTTATTTATACACACAGAGAAGCATTTTGCTGGTATTGTTCTGAAGTTTCCTTAATGATTTTGTCCCTTAAAACACATCCTTAGTATTTTAGCCAGCATTTAGAAATAGGCCTTATTTCTTTTTCCCAAAAATACAAGAGAAATGTCAGCTTTAAAATGCATAGTGTAATGGCACAATATGTTGACTTTAATATTCATTAATGCTGTCTTCTGGTCCTGTATTTAAATTATCCTCACCTATCACACTGACACCTCTTAGCAGAATATTCAAATGCAATAAAAATACAAGAAATAAAAAGAGGCTACCTTGGTTCGTATCCTCAGGCTGATGAAAGCAGCTTCACATTATTTCAGTTGAAGTTACTATAATTGACAGCAGCTGCAAACTTGAACCTGGGAGAGAAAAAAGGCGGCCAGCGTAGCGAGTTCTCCGCATTGTAATCTCTGCAAATTTCTGAGTAGCAAACTCATTTTTCTCCCAGTGTTGGCCCTCTCTGTTCAAGATTTTGCTGTTTTTTCTGTCTCATGCACTGTTCCTGAGGTTTCCCAGGCAACTGATTTAACACCTGAGTATAGCAGTAAACAGCAGCAGCAGAGCAGGGACACAGCATATTTTTTTTTAATGTTTTTCTTGAGTTTAGCTTACTGCTGGCCTGAGAATGATACCACTTTTGCTCCTTATTTTTCTTTGAACGCTTTAGTGTTGTCATGCTGCATCTCCTTTCACAATTACAGCTATCCGTCCTTCTGCCTTAAGAAAAGTAAACAAAACAAAACTGTTCCTTAGTGTTGCTTCTTAGCTTCCTCATTGTATTTTTCCTTTGCTCCTATGTACCTTTCTGACGTTTACTCCCCACTGGGGTGTTAACTTTTCCCCTAAAGCCAGCAGCCTGTAGAGCACTTTCCCCTGTGTGTGGTATGTGTGGCATTTCCTGAAGCGGGGGGGTGGGGGGAATACCAAATAAAGGGATGTTCCTACCATTTTAAGCATTTTATAAATGCAGATGTAAAGTTATGCTCTTAAATTTCTTGCTAAGTGTGTGCAAGAATGACGCGGTTTTCAAAATACTTAGCAGGACTGCGAAACTTTGAAGTTCAAGTTACAAGTCTGGAAGTGGATAAACAAGTTCCGTGGGCATCTGTTTATGGGAAATCTTGGCAGATGCATTTATAGCTCATTTATACTAAGTCCAGTTCACACCACCATGATGAGTTAGTAAAATGAGGTTTAAAAGCAATAGCCATCCCATTAATGAACTGCTAACACTACTTTTTTCCTACAAGATGAAATTATTGGACTTACTAGAGCTAAAAGCATCTTCTGGCCCTGCATGTGGTGCTGAGAAACTTCTTAATGGGCTACATATAACCAGCTGCCTTAAAACCAAGGTTTAAATAGGGGGCAAAGTGTACACGCCTGGTGACTTACGACTTCGGTGGTGTGCATGTGTGTCTTTGCAGATCTGAAACAGGCAGCCCAGACCACAGTTCTTCAACTATTGAACAGGAATTAGCTGCACTCGACTCTGAAATGACCCAGAAGCTAGTTGAGCTGAAGGAGAAGCAACAACAGCAGCTGCTAAATCTCCGACAGGAGCAGTATTACAGTGAAAAGTACCAGAAACGAGAGCACATTAAGCTGGTACGTTTGTTATGTTGTCTGCTTTTCTTTAGCCATCTCCGGGTAAGTAATGAAAGCGTCGTGGCATTATAATTAAGCGGGGCTTCCTTTTACTTGAAGTCCATTTCGGAGCTTGATTTCCCTGTGGTCTGCTGCAACTTCAAGGGGTTTTTGTGTCACTTTGTCACTAACATTTCTAACAACTTGGAAAGCTTCTGATGGAAGGCAGAAAGGCAACGGGATTATTAGTACTGCTAACGCAGCCCTTACCTCTAGTTATGTCTCAGTTTATCGCAGCTTTCAGATGATGTTCCTGTTCTGCCACTTCTTTAAATGTACAACACTCAAGGAGGCAGGATTAGCTGGAAAACAAATTGAAACACCATGAAAATAAATAAATGAAAATAGATTCAAACATTCCCCAGGGCAGAGAGTTGTGCCAAACAGTGTTCCTGTTGCAGATAAATGCTTTAAGGGGATGCAGGACATACATACTCTGTATATGGTGGAGAAATATTTTGCATCCATCAGTCCAAGCCAGCTTGTGTTTTTACAGCTGGAGTCTGGCTGACAACTATAGCAGGATCATAGGCCCTCTGAGCTGAAATAGAGGAGCTTGGGCAGATGGCAGCTGATGCTGATGGATATTCTCAGGCAGAAAAGAACATTTTTAAAGGGTGTTACGGGAGTGTAAGCTGTTCCTCAACTCCAGACAATCCTCTCACTTTTTTTTTTTTTTTGTATTATATGATGTTTTGCCTCATTACTGTTGGATGAAGTGATTTGTCTACTCTGCCTTGCCATCCAAAAGAGCAGGTCAGAGGAGTGATACAGGTGGATATTGCTCAGCAAGGCCTTTTCACAAACTCATTCCCATGGATCGTAGCATGGTGCTGCAGTTCCCAAGCAGTGCCCTGGTTATCACCAGCTGTATGTGAATCACTTCAGCATTACCCAACAGGAGCTGCTCCAGTGTGGATGCATGGACGCGGTTACCTGTGCTGTGAGGAGAGAGCCTGCATTCAAGTAACAGTTGTTGGCTGCATTTAGTTTTTATGAAAAGAAACCATTTTGGACCCATGTAGTTGAGTTTATATTATAACTCATTGCTCATTTCAAAATGGGAGATGGCATTTCTCAAAGGAAAGTTACATTTTCAGCATTGTCCAGTTAGGTATTGTCAGGATAAATTCATATTTTAGCACAGAACCTTCATCCAGTTTTCCCTCTGAGCTGTGCAGGAGTTAATATTCTGTTTAAAATCTGCTTTGCAGCCAAGAGATTCTATCTGATGTCTTTCTCTTAGAGGACAGGCTAATGTCAATATCTTTCTTCTTTTATCTAAGGAATGAAAAGCTGGATCAGACTAGCTAGGCATTATTAGAGAGTCTCTGGTTCATCATCCTGAGGATTATTTTACAGAATCAGACATAAACTAGAAGGGATGATCAAACAAAATTGGTCCCATGTACCACTTTAATTCACCGTTCATTGAACTTGCACACAAGCCCTGTCCACACGTCTTCTCCCGTCAGCATCACCACCACGAGCGCACTTTTTGTGAGCAGTTCCAAGGTGGATGAGATTGGACCCAGCACTGTGCAGCAGATTTCGAACCAATGACTCAGATTTTTTCAATCCATCGTTCTGTGATCAAAATGTAGGCTATGCTTATCTATAATTAGCTTTCTTAGCTATCACGGATGAATTTTCAATACCCACCTGACCACCCTGAAATCCAAGCTGTTTCATGTAATACCGCTCAATGCAAGAGGAATGTTTTCAGCACTTGCAGAAAACCTTGAATATTCAGTGACACAGGAGTTCAGTTTGTAATTTATGTTGCGTAAATTCAGCCTGTGACCATTTATGAATTATCATAGGCATTTTAATTCCTAGCAAAGGTAAGGTCTGCAAAGTGTATTTACGTTTAATACTCTGAAACTCTGTCACCTTGATGTACAGAGAAGTAGTAGTTTCTGTGTAAGTTGGACATATGGAAGTCTGGCTGGGCTTCACAAGTTAGGAACGCATTTACACTGATAAGAATGTTTACTGGCTTTTGATCGTTGGTATTTAATCAGGGAATGGTGTAACACTTTCATGTCTGCTACGGACTTTTGAGGAGACTTAGATGCATGTATGATGTTTAGCCAAAAATGTGTATTTTTGTTTCTTGGGTTTGTTTTTTTTTAGCTTATTCAGAAGTTGACAGATGTAGCAGAGGAGTGTCAGAACAGCCAGCTAAAGAAACTGAAAGAAACGTGTGAAAAGTAAGGTGCTATTCCCCTTGTAATTGATTACTACTATGTGTGGGTTTTGTTTAGATACATTTTGAACTTGCCTTTATGTTTTAGAGAAAAAAAAGAATTGAAGAAAAAAATGGACAAGAAGAGGCAGGAAAAGATCACAGAAGCAAAGTCCAAGGATAAAAATCAAATGGAAGAGTGAGTATATCCCTAGATCGATATCCTTAGATGTTATGAGGAGACACGTGATTTTTCACAACTGGACAACCAAAGAAAGGTCTCAACCTTAAATACAAGGCAGCTTTTAGACAGACCATAATACCTCAGCGGAGCAGTGGAGCCCTCCTTACTTCTGCTGATCCTAATTTAATTTCCTGGGACTAATCTAATCTCCTGTTCTGTTAGCATTGAGAGCCTGGGTCAGCTGCAAAGGTGCTGATGTGTGGTATGGGGACATGCCTATGAGCGGCATGACGGAGTGATTCACCAGGACACTGTTAATCCAGACACTATTCCTCTGAGTGTAAATAGGCTTAGGGGCTTCAGTTCCTGCAGGGTTTGCTTTCACCTTAACTTAGGGGGTTTTTTGAGAGTTATCTTTTCTTCTTAACTCCCTTAAAGCTGCTCTCCAGAAGAAATAGCAGCAACAGACTGGAAGGTTTGCTCTACTCTTGTGATAAATTCCCCTCAGATGCTGTGCTACTGATTCTCCTCTAGTGACACTCTTACACAGTGTGCAGTCACTTTGGTGGAAGAGAGAGGAAAGCTGAGCTCTGAGGGTGCAGTTTCTGTGCACAGGGACAGGAATATTAATTTCATTTATGCACCACCAGACAATACAAACTATAGTTGTGCAAGTTGATTATATTCTTCCCAAGGGCACGGTATCTAGGTTTGTTTGTCCTCCTTCATTTGTTTTGGCAAGCAGCTCAAAAAGAAAATGGAGCATTTTAATCTTGCACTGTTTTCTGGAATATTCTTACCAGTCTTTACTTTAGTAACATTTAAGGACAGTTAAAAATACTGAGGAACAAAAAAAAAAAATAAATTCCAGAATATCTGAATTTTACCAAGTAAGAGACACAACTATGTTTGGTTTTCTACATGTAAAAAGGTTTATACAGGTTTTGGAGCCTCTCAACATAGAATCTGTGTATTTGGTAACACTGAAAGAAGGTCACACACACTGAACTGCATCAGATAATTTAAGAATCATTATTATAGGATTTTAATAAACATCCTAGAAAAAGATAACAAAATGAGAATAATTGATTATGAAAAAAAGGGAGAAAATATGGTTAGAGCTGGTCAGAGGGCATGGAAGTCATATTAGAAAAAAGTAGTTGGTCATTACAAAAAGGTTGTAGCAGAAGAAATCAATTGCAGTAGGAAATGATTTGCTGAGAGGTTAATGAGACACTAGTGAGAAAGGCTCAGAAACAGACAAGTAGAAATTATTTTTTGTTTTCCTTTTATTTTTTTCTCATTTTTTCCCAAGGGCTTTCCTTTGCCAGGCTTTTCAAAGACCCCTTGGGAAAGATCAGATGGGAACTACATGGGAAACTCAGCTTTCCTCTGTCGAGTGACATAGTTTGTCCTCATTCTCGCAGTAGGACAGAAAGTAGCGAGACCTTCTGGCAAATCCCATTCAAGTCATCCAGGCTAGGTTGTTGTTTATTTAAAGCCTTTACACAAATTTGGGAAAGAATATTGCACAGAGATAACACATGGTTTTTAACTGTTACTTATTTTTTTCTAATTCTGACACACACCCAGGGATTGTGTAACTACCTAAGACCATCAGATTTTAGTGCCACCTGAATAAATAGAAATTCCAGTAATTAAGTTTTAAGAGTACCGTCCTGAATCTGGTCAACACAAGTATCCACAAATTGTTATTTTATGTGCATTTATCCCTTTGGGGGATCTCATCTTCAGCCTTTGACCAAAGGTTACCTAGTAACTATCTCACCAGGTCACTTAAAGTTCAAGTATTTGCTCCAAGTTCAGCTCTGTGTGGTTTACATAGCGAAGCTGGGGACCAAAGTCGAGTCTGCCCTGCTCTTTGTGGGAGCTTTGCCGTTGTCTCTGAGATGTCACCAGCAGTATCTGCTTGCTGACAGAGACTAATTTCTCCGCTCTATAATGTGCCACAATGTGGCAGTGTGCATCTGCCGATGATCATGCGCTCTCCTAGACTAACATGTGGGCCTTAAGGAACACCACCATCACTTTGAAGACATGGCAGTACCCTGTGAGAAAAGCCTGTCATGAAAGAGCCCGGGGTTTGGTGTGGTAGGTCATGGGGAAATCTGAGCCCTTCATACAATAAAGATGCAGCCTGTTACAAAAGGCACATTGAGGAAGCCAATAAAAGTTAAGTAGGCAGATCCATACATTCAAAATGCAGCCTTACTTATTTTGTAAGGAGTTGTGGTGGATTAAAATTTAAATATATTGGTGTGGTCTTATTGACTACAATAACTTGTTGATTGCTTCTCCCCAGAGAGAAGACTGAAATGATTCGATCATATATCCAGGAGGTGGTGCAGTACATAAAACGGGTATGTCAGGCCATATGGGCTTTTTTTCATTTTGGGGGGTAAAATGTCAGCTTTCATATTTTAGGTCACATTGAACTGCAGATTCTAAGCTTCAATATAAAGATTCTGCAAGTGTCAATTTTTAACGGATGCAGTGTAGGCTTCTCTTCATGTTCCAGTTAAAGGAAAACTGGAATTTTGGGTAGATCTTGATTAATTGTGAGTCAGTGTTTGGGGGATGGTGCTGAAATTTTAATACAGTTATGAATTCATCTTTGAATATGCTGTGTTTATTCATGGAAAATGTACCAGTTTTTTTTTTAATTGGTTTGCTGTCTCATAAACGCAAAGATTGCATAAGGAACTCTGAAAGTCAATAAACATTTAATTGCAGAGTATATTTTAACTGTAACTACATTTGTACAGTTACTGAAATGAAAAAAAAATGTTCTATGAGCTCTGTAAATGCAAGTCAAAGAATTTCATTACAGGCTTAGCTTTTCTGAAGCTATAGGTGGTTTACACTGGGCTGAAAGTGTGCACTGCAGTATTTTGATATGTGAAATCGCTATGAAACACATGCCACTTGAATTTTCTCTTAATTTCAGTGCAGAGATAGTTCAATTCAAAAGTTGGCCCATTTTTGCTCACAGAGGCCTTGATTCAGGAAGCAAGCTAAAGAATTAGCAAATTAAGTATGCTTAACTCCTGTCGGAGTCAGACATGTGTCTGAGTGCTTTATTAAGGGAGGCCCAAAATTTGTCAGCATGTTCATTTAGGACTCTAGAATACAAATCCTCTTCTGGAAAAAGGGTTAATCTCACACAGCTTGTATAATAAGAGGAAAAATAATATGATTTTTAAAAATGCATTATGCTTTTAATAGCGTTAATTAGAAGTCTACAGTAAGTCAGACATTTTTGATTCTAAATCCCATGTGTGAAATCTGAGATATATTGTCCACATACAACTGTTAGAGCAGTTGTGCTCAGGGATGCTTGTGAGAATGGTATGTAACTTTATATTAGAATTATTCATAGTTTTGATGATAGCATTTTCATTTTGATGGATGAAATATTTGGGGAAGAGGTGGGAAGGTGAGGATGTGCAATCTCTGGAAAAAGATTCTCTGCTCTTCTCTTACAGCTGGAAGATGCTCAGAGTAAAAGACAGGAGAAACTTGTAGAAAAACACAAGGAGATTCGTCAGCAAATACTGGATGAAAAGCCTAAGGTAAAGAGTTTTTGAACAATATTATACTGCTAAAAAATGTCCGTCAGGAAAGAAAGTGTTCTTACAGCAGGTAGGCTGATGTTTAAACATGAGAAAGTCCATTCATAGCACCATAGCCATTGTCTCTAATATTCAGGGTGAAAAAAAGTTAAGTAGCAGCCTACTGTGGAGCACCACGTCAAGTCCAGATGTCATATAATGGGGTTTATTTTTTAGTACTCATATTGTTAAAAAGCTTTCAGTGTAAATGGTGCTTCTGACCAGCAGAGTGTGCCCTTCCCTCTATTGTGCTTTAGCAGTACAAAACCAAAACACAGTTTACATTGAAAAGAAAAAGAGATATCTTTTTAGCATGCTTGCCGCAGATATTTGTGATAATTGATGAGGATATATTTTTGTGCAAAACAATGAGTGTTTTCATTATATTAGTGCTTAATATTCTGTGTTGCTTGCTGGATTTCTTCTGTTTCATTGTGTGTGCTGCGTCTACATGTAACATCCTGAAATACAGTTTTTCATCCTAAAGATTGCAAGCTGATTCTTCCTCCTAGTGAAGCTGGTGGTAGTTTTGCCATTGACTTCAGTAGAGGAGGTTCAGAGTCCTCCACTTGTACTCAGTTTTCCTCTAGGAAGACCTAGGTAACTATATAATCAGACTTGTGTGTGGACAGAGACTTGTTTTCAGCAGAGTTCATATCCAAGCGTGATTCTTCACAGCCCATTGTGCCGTGTCTGCTTTCATTTTTTCTGCACTTACTCAAATGTGTTTCATTTCTTGTTTGTGTTCACAGTCCTAATGTTTCCATGCTTGTATTACGGCTTGAATTCTAGCATTGGGTGTCAGCTAATCAGTGTTGTCATGTCATTTCTGTGAAATATCCAGAGAATAAATTAGGCTAAGGTCTGAATAGGTAGAAGTTTACAGTAGTTTGGAAAAAGAAAAATGTTTGCATTTCTGATTTTTCTACTCATCATTTTAAAATGTTTATAAATAAGCTGGAACTTTTCGATGTCATGGGCATTTGGGTGTAAAGACTGTACTTAATACTGTGTTTCATATTTGGTGCTGTAGGATCATGAGCTTCTCAGGCACATGAACTAACAAGACTGGAATTTAAACACTGGAATTTTAAATTTCAAAGAATAATCTGCTAGTACTTCTAATACCAGCGTTTCACAAATACTTGGGCACTTAGTTACTTCATTATGTCTGTGTCATTTCTTCTTTTTTTCTTGATTTTTTTTTAATTTATCAATTGACTGAGAAGTAGCACAAAGCACTGAAAAATTGTCGCTAAGGACTTGGGTTGCGTTTTGAAAGATTGTGCTGGACCCGTAGCGTTAGACTCTTCCATCATCTGTCCACGTGCCAAGCGTTAGGTCATGGCACAGAGCAGCTCCAGACCCCTTCTCTTCCTCTGCATCTGGCCATCAGTTAAAGCGCTGCAGTAATCAGCCCTCCTCCGTCAGTGCTCACAATTTCTCCTGAGAAAACCCTCTGCAGTAATGTGCCTCACAGGGCCTGGCTGCAGATTTTTTTTTCCTTTCCCACATACTGAAATGGGCAGACTTTGCTGAATTTATGATGGAATGTGCCTCTTGCTGGCATGAGAGGATTTAGGCAAAACATAATTACTCATTTTACTAAGTCTCTTTTTATGTTTTCCTTCATGTTCATATTTCATATCCATATTTGCTTCCTTAGTGACAGGGCGTATGATATAAAATAGATCAAATGATTTCCCAGCTGAGAAGAACCAATGTATTTTATGCAAACAGCAGCCTTTCTAGGGGCAGCTTTTTTAACAGGCTAGTCTCTCGTGCTTCGGTGTTCAAACGCCCACTAAAATTTATGCTAGCTGTGTTAAAAGGGTTTTCTGGCAGTATCAACTCAACCCCTAAACAAAGAGTTTAATATATTAAGAGGGAAAGAATTTGTATTATTTTTACCAATAATTCCTTTGGAGACAGATTTGCCATCATCAGTCACTGTCATTTGGTTATTTATTACGGACTCACAGTTCGTTGTGTTAGGACTTTGCGTGCAGAGCTCTGTCATAGTCAGGAAGAATATCGTTTCACAAAGTGTGGCCAACAGACTGGCACACCAGTGAGTTTTTTGGTTTGGGTTTTTTGTTGGTTTTGTTTTGGTTTTTTTTAAAGTATGAGTTTGCAGCTTTCTTTGGTGTGGTGCATGTAGGTCACCAGAGGCAAATTTCCCTTGGAGTGCTAACATTTTAGACAACAGCTTTTAGAAACTGCACCAACTGGATGAAAATTAGTTCCCTGTGCTGGAGGCAAAGGGCTTGCTTTTTGTTTAAGATATCATGAGTTTAGATGAAAGTACTCAACTCAGAACTGATTTCCACCCTTAAACTCTGCCTCTCCCTCATATATATAATTTCTTTTTAATGTTTGGATGCAAGACTGTTTTGCAGCTTTCATTTCCAGGGCTATTGTGTAACAGAAAGCTTTTTTTCTCATATGAGAGTTGGAGACTTTACTTCCTGAACTGATACTGTTAGGCAAAAGATTGGGAATAGTTCTTCAGCTGCTGGTGGTCCTGCTGAAATCAGAGTAGGCATTGGCTTTAATGGGCCCAAAATGTCATACTGTATCTCTGTAAGTAATGAAGATATCTTTATGACAAACTAGTCTCCAATGCTGTAGAAACTAGAAATTGAGTATTATCATAAAATTCTGTCTGTGTGTGTATGGAAACAGGCCAACCATTCCCACAAAAGTGGAAAATGAGACCATCACCTAATTAAGAAGTCAAATTCTGACTGAGTCTAAGTGAAAAAATTTCTAACTTGCCATTTTAGTGAAAGCACAGTAGAAACAAAGTTCAAATGCTCTCCTGCCACTTTCTCTTTCCTGACAGCATCATTACTGAGCAGGGCCATATGTATTTTCTTTCCTCTCTGTCTTTTTTTTCCTTACATTATCTATTGACAGATTTATTATCAGCAACAGCTTGTATTTCTTTTCTTCTCCATTCTAATTCTTTGTCTCCTCCTCTTAGTTTTTGATACCCATTAAGCTTGTACTGTCCTTATCTTCTTCCCCTTGGGCATCTCTTCTGCATGCTGTGGAGGCTGCTGTAGAAACAGTTCTTTACACCCCAGCACTGAATTCTATACATTAGACCAGTGTGATTTTAGCTTATCCATTACAGTGTGTGTCCGGCACTCATTATCGAAGCACAGAGGAGTGCATCAAGAATGGTAATGATCATTGCATCTCATTTTTTTTTGTCTTTGACAGCTTGCGCATCAAATTAAACATAAATCAAGTGTATTTCCTTCCCCCCACCCTTGCCTCCAATTTCATTGTAATTACAAAAAATCAATACACGTGAGACATGACAAGGAATTAATTATTTTTCTGAGAATCACCTCAGTTACAGTAAATAGACCCAAGCCTCCTCTAATTGAAATCAATGAGACTTTTGTTATTCATGCTCAAGGGTCAGAGTTGTTACACTTACATCTCAATATAACAGCTGGGACTCCTGTGCTCTTGCAGTCAGCTCCTGCTCCCAGATGAGTTAACTGGACTCTTTCTAGCTTTAGCAGCCTGTATTCTTACAGCCCCCGCTGCCAAGGAAGGTGTAACTCATGTGGTTCCTCATTTTGTAGCCCATGTTCATGTTTCTACTCTACTGTTTGCAACCCCAGCTTAGCCAAGGCCTGCCAGATAGAATGGGCTCCTGTAGAGATGTGGAAAAGGGCACTATGCAGGGGGAGGCTTTCTCTGCGGGAAAAGGTGCAACAGATCTCCAGAGGCACCATAAGATGTGCAAATTCTCCTCTGAGTGTTGCATCTCCTTGGGCTTTCAAGTGAATGAAGAGAATACAGCCTTAAGGTATAAAGTTCCTTTCCCCCCACAAAAAGTATAATGGAAACAATTTTTTAAGATTATAAATCAGCTCTTGATAATGGGAAATAAAAGCATGTGATGCATTCTAACTCACTTTCAAAGGACACACATTTGTTATCTTGCAGTTTGACATGCGTTATTAATTGTACTCAATGGGAGTCAACACTTCTACATCCAATCAATAATTAATATTAGCACTGTACCTAAAAAATTTATAGGGACATAAAATGATGCATATTCAAATGGAGCTGTTACAATAGGGTCAGCAGAATCACCACTCTAACTTTAGAAAGAAGTCAAATACAGCAAATGTATTTTACAGCACTGTTTAATTTGATTTCTGTTAACCTCAGAGCCACTCTATTAGCTCATCTGGAAGAGAGCAGCTCTTAGGAACTTTGATGACTATTCCAGTGCCCTTTCAGCTCACTGCATAATTCACAATAACAGCGCACTGTCCACCACAATCCCTTTTTTATCCTTTACACCTCTGTAGGAAGCCAAACTGTCTTTTGGGCTAGCTGCACTTAATTCAAACCCTTCCAAATGCATTCCAGTTCAACCACAGGCAACTATTCAAGAATTTTGGGGAAGGAGTTTGGAGGAAAAGGTTATTTTAGTTTACTGAGTTTCGTGGGACTTTGCATTGCATAGATTTGGATTGAATAGGGGGAAGTTGCCCTCCTAAAGTAGTATTCAGGCTCATTTCAGAGAGACGTGAAGAAAAAAATTAGTTGCTAGCCACTATAATACTTGAAAAGTTCTCCTTTTATTTTCTCCCTGTTCAAGTAAAAATTATTCCTTCTGGGAGTTCATTCAATTTAAACATTTCCAAAGTTTAAAAGAAAACTCTCTTGAATCTGTGGCTGCTAAGCTAAAATTACTTATGCCATTATCTGCCAAAAAAAGCAGAGAATTAAGAGGACTGAAATAATTTACTGTTTGTTTCACTGTTTCAGCTTTGGGTTTTGGTGCTTGTATATTCATCAGAGGGGAATAATAAAATGCTTCTCTGCTTCATTAAATGGGCAACTGCATGGAGAAATGAATGGAATTTTCTTAGCCTTGGTGAACAACAAATATTTAAAAGGAATATTTAAAGAAAAAAAAAAATCTAGACAGATTTCCAAATCTCCCTGTGACTTGATCTGGCATCTTCCCACTTCAGGACCAGAGCTTGCATTTAAATTGAAGGATGCAGTCTTCATGGACTATTCACTTGAGGATCTTGGCACTTTGCTCAGCACCTCTCAGCATCAAGTCCTAAGTGACAATCAGCCTAATTATCTAATAAGCTTTGAGTAGCTTAAGCCCTGATGTTTCTTTAAATGTTTTATTAGTGCAATTGCTAAGGAGTCCCCAGTTGTATTTTGGGGGGGGAAACTAGGGTTGTCTCTTTTTTTCTGTTTCTCCCAATGGATAAACACTGCAGAATGCACTTTCAGCCTGTAAAGTGAATAGTAAATAATCTCACTTCACTCATTAAAATGGAATAGACTGACCCGTATCCTATGCCAGTTTTATACCAGTAAAATTCCCGTAAGTTCTGTGAAGTGACTAGCTCATCACTAGGCCCAAAATCAGAAGACCTCGGTCCAAATAACAGGATTTTCAAAGGATTGTTTTCAATTGAGACCTTGCTTGCTTGGTTGTTTGCATTTTTTCTTCACAAATCCACATTTTTAATGACTGTTTTTCAAGCAGAATAAATACTACAGTGTGAGAAATGGATATCAGGTCACAAAAGATACAACTGACAATTTTAGGTGATATTTATGGTGTTAATTAAATGTCTTCCAGTGTTGATCTTGCACGTACACGTCTTGGGAACACTAACTTTCAAATCAACAGTGTCACATTTCCAGTGTGAATATGCAACATGCTTTTAAAACTTATTTTAATGAATTCTAATATCACTTCCTTTAAATAAAAATGTCACAAACCCTTTGTAGGAAGAATGTAAACATAAAGAAATATTTTAATGAATGGGACATGAGGGAAAATATGAGAAATTTAGATTGGAGTCTATTAATAGAGTGTGATATTTTTCTCATGTGGATCATTCTACTGGAAGTCAGAGAAAATCTTGGGTTTGATCTGGAGCTCAAAAAAAATGGAAAATAAATTATTTGAAAGGGCAAACTTTTTTCAGTTTTGCACTAGGGTAGATCAAAAGGAGCATTATGAAGTTAGCAGAGTCACTAGTGATTTAAACTGATATTAGTGAAGGCAAGAGTATGGTCCATAGTGGAGGTCATTTGGCAGACAGAGTTGATTTATGAAGGTTAGTGAGATTTTCCTGGATAACATGCTAATAAATAAGAACTGTGAGGGATTCTTTTAAGAAAAGTGATTTCAGAATCCAGCTACCATCTGTGGGCAAAAGGGTTCTCAGAAATTTTTTTTTAATATAGATTTTAAAAAAGGCACAATTTCAAGAATTCTTCCTGAAAAAAGGAACCTCACTGGTTTTTTTCTAATTTGCACAAGTGAATCTGCTCCTTATTTTACCCATCTCAGATAAGCACATGGCTCATGTCTCAGCCCACTGTGGTTAATTATTTAATTAGCCTTCCTGATACATATAAGAAAGATGAAATCCAAAGCAGAGCCCAGACCATCCTGCATTCCCAGCAGTTTTCCACCGGCATGTGATGCAGCCCAACACTGAGAAGAGGTCCCCACCACTCAGAAACTCCCACTTGGCTGGAGGGGAAGCAAAGGTAACTCTATACCCAAATTCAGAGGCAGTCCCCCCCAGATTCCCTCCTCTCCTCAGTAAAAAGTACAGCTGCACCCAAAACAGTCCGGTCTTGGGACAGTGCAGTGGTGCATGTTTGAGACACATCTTTTGGCTTTTGGAGAGACATCCAGCTTTGCATCCACTGACAGCCACAGCAGCACAGGGCAGCATATGGCATCCATACTGCTCCTCCAGGACAAGCTGCGTGCCTTTACAACCCTTCTTGGCTTCTGTAATGTCATGGAGGTGTTGGATGGGAGGACAGATTAGCCCAACTGGGTATAAATAATAAGCAATAAATGTGTTGTTATTTACCATTATGCAGATAAAAATATGCCTGTCCCTAATTCATAATGGACTGCTGTGATGGTGATCCATCAAAATGACAGATCAGACCATGTTTTCTTGAAGTTAGGGCCATTGTTTCAGAACACAAGCACCATGTGCAAACAAACCCACTTGTTAAAAGCAAGCAAATTACTTGCATTTATACAATAACTGATTTTACATTACTGCACTGTTAGTGGAATTCTCTCAGTTGTTTAATTTGAGTTAGAAAGCAGTTCAATTAAAGGGAGAAAAAGGAAGTAATAAATTGCCATTAAAATGATCAGCTGTGTGTAATAAACGTCAAAAAGTAAAAATTATCTTTTCCCCCTTTGTAACATGAATTACCAAAGTAGGCCTAACTTTTGGGTTTAACATATGTGAATAGTTAATCCTTCTCAAAATGAGTGAATCTCCTATGCAGAGAAGAGTGCAATGTGTTTTACCACAGATTGACAAGAAAACTGGGAAAAGGATGTGAAAAATTAATATATAGCTGCTTTCTGCAAGGTCGAGTTCTGGTTGATAACATCCTAGCGGGAGCACATTGTCTCTGCAGAAGATGCTACTCTGTGTACTGCAGGTGGATGAGGATGACAAGAAAATACCAACCTGGAGGGAATAGCGTAACATTAAAAGGCCCCTTATCTGTCCTCTGTAGCCTCTCAAAGCACTTTCATCTGCACTATCCCATTCTCTGCTCAGCTGTAGAGCACATCTGTTAGGGTTAAAGCAAAATGCCAGCTGTCACTCTGTAACCTGTTGCCCCCATGACCCCCTCTTGCACTCACTTTGGTTCAGCATTTATTGCTTTCTGCAGCAAAAAAATTCCCACAGTGTGCACAGGTGGCCAGCAAGCTGCAAGGTAGCAACTGCCTGTGAGAAAAAAGGGCACAAAGCTAACCGGTGTGTTAACATTATTATCTCTGAAGAAAAAAACAACTGAAAATGAAATGAAAAAGTTTAAGAGGCCAGGGATTGCAAAGCTTTTGTGTCAGGATGTTTAGCTTGGAGTATGCAATATTTAAACCTGACAAGAGAAGTCCCTGCTAGGAAAATAAATGTGATTCTGCAAAGGCAAGTGTTTTGCATGCTAAATCTAAGCGAGCAAGAGAGCACCAACAAGCTGGTGAGTCTCCTTCACATTTTCATGAGCTAGTATAGTACTCTAGGAACATATTTTATAAAGCATAAGCTAAATTATCCATAGAATATATAGATAGTATATATGAAATGAATGGTAGTGCATGCACACACGTACTTTAAATATAGTGCTTTTATAGCATCTTATGCACACGTTCATTGCTCTAAGTCAGATTGAACAAAAAAATGCCACAAAGGCAGAACCACATGCTCTTTTACGACTTTCATTGCATTCATCATTAAGCAACAGCAGCAACATATTTGTTAATTATCAGACCTTCAGTGCAACATGACAAATGACAAGAGATTCAGTTTGACACAGCTAATGGAAAAACATTAAAAGAAATATTAATGCTTAGTATGTAAACTCATCAGAGAGATGTTTTAAAATGCATGAAATGGGGAAAAAATACGTTCCTTAATGAACAGAGAAATAAAGTCACTGCAAAGATTGTAGTATATGCACAGCTTTGCATATTTGTTAATACAATGCTTATGTCTGTGTGCAGAATCAGTCTGCAAAGCAGAGCCTCTAATGAAAATAATACTGCATTTCTGTAAATGAGGTAGCAGTGCACATTGCAGCACACATTAAAGATGCAGGTTGCTTTTATTAGTACACTCACGGCAAGATGGGTGCTGAGTTTACGTTATTTACAGCGAGATGCTTCAGGATGATAAATATGCTAGTAGAAAGGGTAACAAATAAGAGAAGTAGAGTGAAAGTTTCGAAAGCATACATGGATTTAAAAGTCTATTTAGACTCATGAAGAAAATCCTAATTTGGGTGGTGTTTGTTCTTAGAAACAACAAAAATTTCTGCAACAACAAAATGTTGATGTTTTGAGATGCAGTATCTTTCCTAGCAGTTTGAGTACTGAGATTGGTAGGGGAAGAAAACCCTGTGCGCCGAGAAGGGAGAGAAAGTACCCTCCCCTTGGTGGTGACAGGGAAACCAGCCTCTCAGACATGTTTCAGCATGTTCTTCCCTTGCTGCCTGGGTGCAGCTTTCAAGGGTCTGGCAGCCCTCCTTAGTACCAGAACAGCTGAGAAAGATGTTCCCTGGAAAGATTACTTTTCATTAAATTTCTCCTGAGACTCATTTCCAACAAATCAGCATTTTCTGAAAGAAACACATTAGCTGTGGATGATGATAGTATATAGGTTTGACTATGGTGACTCAGTCATTTCCTATTATTCAGCTTTTTAATGGAAGGGGGTTCTTGCCAAGAGATTGTGGAGTGTGACTAAGCACGTAAACTATAGCTATGAACCTGTAAATGATCTCTTTTATAGACTCCTAGAGATTTGTAAGCTTTGTGTGGAATAAGTAGATGTGTCCAGGAAGGGCAAGCCCAATCTGGAGGTGGTTAGAATCAGAGCCCAACTCAAAGATGGTCAAAGCAAAGTTTTAAACTCTTGTAATGTGGGGCAGAGCGAATTGATCTGCATACATCCATGCCCGTATTGTTTCCCTCACTCTCCCTCTTTGCCCCTTAAATACTCCAGTTGCAGAGGAACAGCACTAGCTTCAGAGACACTGAGCTACCAGACCTAAATCACCCCATATCAAAGCGTTCCTTTGGTCGTTTTCCTGGTGTATGGAAAGGGATTGAGTCTTGTTAGGCAGAGCACAAGCTGAATATCCCAAACACAGAAGTATTGATAAAAGGCTCATAGCATGGATTTCCCTCCTTTCCTTATGAATAGCCCGCATATCATCATCTTCGCTGTGCTTTTGTTTGAAAGGGCCAAACAGACACAAAGTTGTGAGGTTAAAGACTGAATTTCATTGAATACAAAATGAAAACTTTTCAGCTAATGTTTTCAGCATGAATAAATCTAAACATTTTAATATGAAAATCCTCCCCTATATGTTCGGTTTGGTTTTTTTCCTCTTTGGGTCCTGATCAGCTATTCACACAGTCCTATTCATTGTTCAAAGACAGTTTCCAGTAATATTCTACATTTCCTTTGATTTCTTTCGCTCCTTTCTTAAAGCGAAGGTGACTGCTGATAAGCAATTATACACCAGTTTTAGTGAAACAAACACCTGCAAAATATAAATCAAGGAAGCCTACTAAACCTTGCTTGGCAACAGAAACAGACCTCAATTAAGATGAGATAAAAACAGGAAGGCTAATTTCTGTGATATGGTAATACTACCCACTTTCTTTTTTTTGCAAAATATGCCCTGCAAATACATATCATAGAACAAACAAAATGCATATTTTGTGTGTGTGTATGTATATATATAGCAGAATACAATTTTACAGTGCATCCAATAGCCATTTGCACTGAGATTCACATCTTCAAAGCCCTGGGAACAAAGAGGTGTTACCATAACTACCCTATATATAATCCAAATCTAGGTAAATTCTTTCCGAGCTATGCTTTTTTGGAGAAGACTGTGTCCCAGCCCTACTGTTCCAAGGTCCCAAATGAGCCCATGGGTTTGTGATCCGAGAGTGCCAGTTCTGGTCTCCTACAGGGAAGATCAGATTGTCTGCACCCTGCATCTTCTGAAAATGAATAAATGAAGCATTGCTCATGAGTCAGGCTGTTACCTGTAACCTTACTAACCCCCTCCTGGCTGGCCTGAAGTTTAGTCAAAGGGAAATTATAAGGAAATTTTACAGTCCATTTGTTTATATTAATGAATATATGTGTGTGTATATCTAATAGTAAATACTTGATTATGGATGCATATGTACGTGTGATCACTAGATAAAGTAAAAACATGCATATGCTATCTTTGTAGAGTTTAGTTTGATATCCACATTTTGGATGCATCTGTTAAATTACAGTTATTCACAGCCTTGCAGGATGTAAAATTCATTATTATAAAATTATATTAGTGATTTTAAAACTGGCATGATCACCTTTCTGTTAATTACAGTCTGATTCAACCCCCTTGGTTTTTTTCCTGTCCTGTAAAATTGCCTGTTTAATATTCTGGTTCCCTTCTGGAAAGGCAGTAAATGAGAAAAGAATTTTCTCCCCCCCAGCAGGAGCCTTCTGTGGCAGCAAACGCAGCAAAATGGCCTGAGGAAAGGGACCTCGGGCAATGAGTTGATGGGAGTTCAAGGCGCAATGCCATGTTGATCTGGTTTGATCAACCCAAGACAAGGCAACACACAGCCCTAAACATGAGCATGTGCTTTTCACAGCTTAGGAAGGAGCCTGCGCTCGCACATGTCCAGGGTAGCAGCTGATTAGTGATTCTGGGGACCCTTCTCCTGCCTTTCACTCCACAGAAAACAGACGCGACTAACCTTCTAGCTCCAGTGCCTATGTTAGACAAATTACCCTCATCCCTGCTTATCTATAGAAAACTTCCCTAATGCTCCTGAATTATGTTAGAGATTTGTTAGGTTAAGCACTTTTGAGATTATGAGGTGTTTAGATAATAAGGGTTATATAAATGCAAATTAGAGATAAACATAGGAGAAACTCATGAAAATAGGGTTTCATTGAGAATTAGCTACTAGATAAATTCTCTTTTCAGCAATCTCTGTGTAAACTGCAGTGACTGTTCACTCCAAGGAGAGAGTCTGTGCAGTGCTTTAGCAAGTACCTTTTTCTGAATGCGCTCATACAGAAAGAGCTGAAACATTTATGTCCTCACCCCAAAGATTAACATGTGGTGAATAACGGCAGGCAGCAAACCAGAGAGATGGACTGGCAGGTGGGAAGACTAGTGAAGCATCAAAATATCAGCATGCATTCATTATGTGTGTGACGTCCCAATTAGTGCGTAGACTCCCTCAACAGAATAAATCTGTACCTCTAGAGCTACGTAAACCATACTGCCTAACACTAGCTTCTCATGTGTTTATTTTTTCACTGTGATTGCCTGGTTTGATAGCTTGAAAACAAATGTTCTCTTTCTTCCAATCACTCGCCTTTCCCATTTTTCTAATTGGAAATGGTATCTTTCATTTGCTTTCATGTTTATTAATCTGGCATTCCCGCTTCCTGGGACTATTTAGATGCCTTGACCTCCCTACCTGTCTCATCTGGCATGGGAGATAGGGAAAGCACTGTGAAATTCTTGTAACAAAGTTCAGATTAATGGTGATAGTTTCATAGTTTGACATTCTTTATCATGTTGATGCTTACAGCAATGAAACACATTTTCTGTTTCTGCATTGGGTTTTTTCCTGCTATATTCTGATAGTCAATTTTTGCTCATGCAGACAAGACATACTGGACTTCTTACTGCCCTAATTATGTAATTACTGTATATCCGCCATAACTTGCTTATTCATATAGTTGTGTAAGTACATTTGCAGACTAAATAAGATACTTCAGTGATTCAAACTCCTGCATTTTTCTGTTTTTTATCTTTTGCTGAAGGGCTGTGTCCTAACATTTTTAATCTTCATTACACACAAAGTATAAAAGCTTCGTAATGATCACCTTGACTGCTAATGCTGCTGTTGTCAGTGCTTATCCAGTCAGCCCCTTCCCAAGCCCATTTCAGTCAGATTCGTTCGTAGAAAATTGTATCATAAAAAAATCACGTTACTTTGTAGCTCACAAAAATACAGAAAATTGTTGCATTTAGAGTTGATAACATATTGTGAAAAAATTCTCCAACATCTTGTGTTGGTTTGTTGAGTTTATTGTCTGCCTCACTTGCAGAGTTAGTGACTATGCAGAGGGCGCTGATCAATGTCTTTCCGTGGTGACTTACTGATTGTTTTCGTGATGGCAAATGGCTTTGAACAGCTTCTACTAAAAGCAATGTTCTCCAGTAAGTTTTATGATGGCTTTTCGGATCAAGGCTTCTGTTTCTCCTTCAGATATCTGTGCAAAGTTATTGTCTGATGCATAAGCCCATGACAACATGCAATTTTAATAATACAGTGTGTTCATGTTATGTGGATAGTAACATGGCTTTTGGTTTTATATGAAAAGCTGCCTTTGGAGCATTAATTGATCCCACTTCATCTATTGCCTTGCTAGATTTATGCTTCCCTGAGGAAGTATCTTGGTTAGGATCATCTGTACTATCCTATAGTCTGTGCAATATACTATTATTGCGATACATGAACCACAAATTACCCTTATTTAATATTCCAGTTTCCCTTATTAGGAGTTTCCTATCGATAGACACAGGAGTCCTCAATACTCCTCAGCTGGCCCTCTCAGTCCTATTTGTGGCGATTAATGTTCTTCCTGTTTTAGCCTGTCACTCACACTTGAGTCCTTCATACATGAAACCACATAATTTTCATAAGAGTGCACGTACAGGCTGCAGTACAGGATCATTAGGTACGACAAGTGTGGCTCTTGAGACACCAGCTCTTGGGGGAGCCTTCCCACAGCACAGACCGGATTGCTTGTCAGGCTTCCCGTCACAGCTCAGGAGGAAAGCAAACAATTTCCGGCAGCAGTTACACATTATATATTTCTTACTCATTTCACATAATAGCTTTTAAAAATGCTTTAAATACTCAGCAGCTACCATTTTAGTTGTGTGTGGTTTTAATATGCAGTTAGGTATAGGCTTTTGAGGCATTCTTTGTCACATTAACATGTTAATTTGTAAAGAAACAAAATTTCTAACACATCTTTTAACTGCCTCTTAACCAACATTTAACCCACCATTTAATCATGGCCCCCCTCTTTCTTTCTCTGTATGCATGTTTCACTTTGCTTGTTGTTTGGGCAGAGTACTATACTGGAAGAGAGGCCAGAATGTTGACCTTGACCACCCTATGACTCCTTAATTCCAGTGAAATTATTTACTTTTTTGTTGTTGTTTTTATTTTTTGTTATCTACCAGGAAAAAAAACTAGGATTCAATTCCTTGGGGGTGACATTTGGGGATTATTTCTGTAAAGCTATGTTCAGTTACGGCATTAATCCATAGAAGTATTGCATGTTAATATTTGGGATCAGTTTGTGGCTTAACAGAAAGTAACCCTTTTGGGGGGCTGCCAAGTGAACAAACTGAGCAGAATGTGGTGGGTTCCCTTTGTCCTTCTTTTACCTGCTCTTAGACATTTCTTTTCCAATGCATTTTCTTCAAGAATTTTCTGTCCCTGGCTTGCACTTTCTCAGGACACTCAGTTCAGAGGCATCAGTCAGGGTGCAGCAGTGAAGCTCTGCACTGCTCTTTGTAGACCTCCATCTCGTTTGCAGGGCTCGAGTGAGCCTGAGCTTTCCCTGGATCTTAGCCCATCAGATGATGCAGTTTCTCTCCTCCGCTGCCAGAAGTCAGGCTTTCCCAGTTTCTACTTTTTCCTTGTTCTTCCCCAATTTGGACTTTTTCATTGCCAAACTCTCTTGGCAACTCAAGATAATGTGCAGTTGAATAGTCTTTCTCAATTGTTGCGAAAGACAGGCTCTATTAAGTGATTCGCTTTTCCCTCTGTCACAATTTAATGGCAGAAAAATTGAAATAGTTTTCAGGGTGTTCTTGACTATTGCAGCTGGTACTTCTTGCCGTCCAGGAGACATCTGTACAGGTGATACTAGTTTATCAAATAACAGTAATAATGAGTTCAGACACACATGAGGTGCCCACAGGACAAGTAATGTGAATAATGAAGAGCAGCTAGAAGGAGATGACTTGCACAAACAGCTCTTAAGTGGCAACATTTTCCCCCGGTTTTTCTGGTTTTACATAGAAGTGACTTGCTTTTTTTTTTTTTTATTTCTTTGGAAATGCACGTTTTTGTTATTTTACCATAAATTACTGATTAAGAGCAGTAACTTTCAAGCGGGTATCCTGTCTTTTTAATATACAAGATATTACTGAAGTTTCATATTTATTGTTTTAGGCTACTATATTTTAAAAACATCCAACACATCAAATCAAGGGTTGGGTTTTTTTTTTTAGAATAGTTGGATAATTTGGCTTATTTAGACTGACAATTTGATTTCTTAACACCATATGCTTAAGAGTATGGTGTATAGTTCACCATGTAGATCATCATGTGGTCAGAAGATTACATACAGCATTTAATTTGCCTAATGAATTGATCATAGCATACAGACCTTTACAGTTGCTAAACAGATTAAGGTGAAATTATAAACACAAATGCCATCTTTGAAGTACTTCAGTGAGTTATGCCCTTTTGAAAATGTTACCTATAATGACATCCAGATGTCTACGTGTACCGTTATCCCATACATCTTGCCGGATGTTGAAAATTCACCCTTTTTATAGTTTGAAATTCATCTGGTGCCATAAACAGCAGAAAACTGTGGGCTGTAACCATTCCATTCTGCATTTCTAAAAGGTTTTATTTAATTTTTATTTAGTGGCTGAAATCTTGCCATCCTCTTTTTTTTGGCATTCCTCTCTAGTGGGGCATTGATAGATATCATCAGTGTCTTTGAAGAAAATGATTGTTACTTCACTTGGTTTTCTGTACCAGTGATTCTTTCAACATCCTTTCTTCAAAATAGTTACTATTATATCGTTAGAGGCAGATTAAGTTTCAGCATAAAGGTAATATTTCACTTCCTCATGGTTTTCTTGGATCTCAGTCTCTACACTTGCATGGAAGTGTGTTCTGCAGATCATTTGTTAAGGTTTAATGCTGCTGCTAACTAGCAGTGCAAAAGAGTACTGTTACCCTGGGAATATTTCATCCCTTACACTTTTTCCTAATTTTCTGTGGATTTGTGCAAATGCAATGAACAACAATTCAAGAATTGACCAAGTACATTTCCTCAGTTTTCAAGACTTTTATCTTTCCACATTCCTGCACTGTTTTAATTGAGTTAAATTAAATGATAAGACTTAAAATTAGAAAATAATTTTCTGAATTAAAGGGGTCACGATGTAATATAACTGAAGAATACTTCAAGGGCAATAGGTGCAAAACTGGAGGTAAGCCCCATCTCATCTGAATTCAGATATCTACAGGAAACGTGTTCCTGTGCAAGTCCTCAAGTCATTTGAGAGGACAAAATTGTGCTAGGAAGAAATTCACCTAATCCATTTTATATGCTCGCTCTAGGAGAAGATTGGGCTTGTTCAGCCTGGAGAAGAGAAGGCTGCGGGGAGACCTGATTGCGGCCTTTCAGTACATAAAGGGGGCCTATAGGAAAGATGGGGAAAATCTTTTTAGTAGGGCCAGCTGTGACAGGACAAGGGGTAATGGTTTTAAACTAAAACAGGGTAGGTTTAGACTAGATATAAGGCAGAAATTCTTTACAATGAGGGTGGTGAAACACTGGAACAGGTTGCCCAGAGAGGTAGTGGAGGCCCCATCCCTGGAAACATTCAAGGCCAGGTTGGACGGGGCTCTGAACAACCTGGTCTAGTTAGTGGTGTCCCTGCTCACTGCAGGGGGGGTTGGGCTAGATGACCTCTAGGGGTCCCTTCCAACCCAAAACATTCTATGATTCTATGATTAACATAGAACTCGTAGAGATTTTAATAGGACCTATGACATATATTTTGCTTAAAAATTATATTGAGTATGGGGGTTTTAAATGGTGTCAGCAGAACCAGCTCAAACCTCTCTAATCAAGGAGACAGGCATTGCATTTCTTAAGCAAGGGATGATTTCAGATGAACTCCTCTGACAGGTGTGAAACTTCCTTCATAAATTTTGTCTGTGAAACAAATCTTTTTAAAATAACACTTCTTGGTTTTTAGATTATCTGTTAAAGAAAATTTTTAAATCACTCTTTAAGATAAAATAGTGACTTATCTTAGCTATTTGTTTACCTCTAAATGGATTTAGTAGTGCTAGGTTGCAGTACTTTCAAACTTTTCCATACACCTCATTGAAGTCTTGTACAGAGACTCTTGGGTCCCGGCTGTCCTCTTTCGAAATAGCCGCCTATACCTACTCCCAGACTGTGAACGAGGCACAATGCGTATCCTCAGGGAATTTCCTCTCTTTCAAAATGGATGGACTGCAAGCAAATGAAACAACGGCATCTTTCTCCGGGGCAGCCTAGGGTTTTAATCCTGTACAAGAAATGAAGGAAGGCAAACATTTAAAAACATATTTTGCTTTTCTTAGGGAAAATGAAACATCAAGAATAGAAGGAAAAAAACAGTAGGAAGTGTATCAGAGAGCAAGGATATGGGCAGTTTGTAGGTGGTGGTGTGGAAGGGATTGCTTAGAGATGCAGGAAGAAGATTAAATTTGGGAGGGGTATTCAGCTTTTTCGTTGCCTGACAATACAAAGCAGTGCCAATATGCTCTGAGTGTTTGATGCTATTCCAGAGCAGCTTAAATTACCACAAACACAGTAAAAATATGTGGTAGGCAGACCATATTTTTTAATTCCAGAATTTATTCTGTAACTACTTTGGAGGGAGGAAAAAAACTCTGTGCTTTCCAGTCTGTGTTGATCTTCCCCACTTGCCTTCATCCTTTACTATCCTTTAGTTTGGGGGGTTTTTTTGATAGACTCACTGAACTATACTTTTTTCCAAGCATGTGCTTCCGGAGACTGTTTTTGTGGTTTTGTTCTACTCTCAGCCATTTCCAGTTTGGGAACTGTTTGAAATACCTGCTGCTTGGCTTTGGGACTTCGGGCACTTTTTTTTGCTTTTGGCTTACTCTTCATTATAACCCTAAAAGCACATCTGAACTTTGGTCAAGAGTGCAGTTCTGAAAAGGGCTTGACAGCTTTGAAGCAGTTGATCATTTGAGTTAATAATTGGTGAAAGCCTTGTTTAGCTCCAGTGTGATTAACAGAGTGATGCCATGGAGTATATGCCCAAGCAAAGGTTTTGGACACCATGAATTTTTTTGCTCCTATGACTTAATTTAGACCTTCCATGTGGCACTTTAAAATAAAGAATCCTCCAGTGCACCATTATGGAAACAGAGTTTCTCTTGGTCTTTGGCCAGTATTATATTAAGTGATCACTTTTAAGGACATCTATTGTAGCCATTGCCTAGAAAAAGGACTTCAGCCATAATAGATTGGTTGTGTACACTTTCAACAAAACTTTAAATATTTATACTTTCTAATTTATGGTGTATGCTCTGTTCCTTAAATAAAGAGCTGTCCTGATTATGATCCATCTAGCTCTTCCAAAAAACCAAAACAGAGCGCTAGCCCAAACAAAACTGTTCAATTGTATTACTGTTCCTAGTTTACCCCAGTTCCATACTATTTAAGACATTTCTCCCTTTTGTGATTGCTTAGCAATCTCAAACCACAGCTGAGTGATAAAACTAACAATATTTTCTAACATGCTCTGCACCTCTGAGAATGTGATTAAAATATGATGTCTAATGCCCATCAGGTAACCTCGAGTTATCATTGCTGTCTTTATTCTGAACTCAAATATAGCAGAACATAGCAAAGACAGGCAATCAGAACTCCCAGTTTTGATTCCTAAATGCAGTTGGGGTTGTAAGAATAAAAGGTTTTGGCTGCATCAGCCAACAGTCTCCCATAATCTTGTTAAAGATCATGAGAAGGAATTCAAGTCTGCTACTTTAATTTCCTACAAATCACTGGGACAAAATTCAAACATTTTGAAATAATGATTCCACTCCTTTAAATTCAATAAATGTTTATCTAACCTACTTCCTTTGTTTTCTCCACAATTAAAATTTAAATATTCGTAACTACAAATTTTGAAAAGAACATAAGGAGTGTGTATCTACTGGGGGAACGCGACAGAGAGAGTTCTTTCTCCTCTGTGATCTCTAAACCAAAGCACCACACCAGCAGATGTTTTGTGTGCTGGTGAGAACTGGAGTGAGGGAGTATTTGGCTTTACTCATCATTTCTTCATACGTTGCAGGCTTTCTTTCTCACAGCACTGGGGACCCATAACATATCCACATGTGTCCATGAGTCCCTTACTGCTGTTATCTTGTCAACGGGTGGCTGAACCCCGCCAAAATCTGTCCCGCTTCACTTGGCCAGTTACAGGCACGGCTGTTCTTCCCTGTAAATGTGTCAGCATGGTCCATTTATAAACATTAAGTTACAATGCATGCAAAGCAGTTTCATATTACTATTTGAAGGATCTAAAGAGCAAGCAAGTATGATTTTTGCTAAATTTATCTATTTTCTAGAAGACAGGCTTGCCAAAAGAAACCCTTTTTCTTCAAAGTATGGTAAACATAGCCATAACAACTTGGGTTTTCTATGAAAGATAATTATTTTTAAATTGAGTCAAAGACTAAAAAAATCAGTGGACTTGACAGCAGAAGAAGGATCAGGGGATGTAACTTCTAATGAAGCATCTCTCTGTTTACTTTGTTCTCATTAAGGAGCCTCTCTTCAATTATGTTTGGGTTTTGTGGCATCTTGCTTAAAAACTGCAGGCTGTACCGAGCGCAAACAATTTCCAAACACAGCCTACTGTCACAGACACCTTTGCCTCTTTCCCACACAACAGCAAATTAAACAGACACTTTGCCTCCTCCACAGACTTTTAAGTCAAAAAATAATCAGACCCAGCAAAGGAGGAGGATGCTCTCTGTTAAGCATCCCAGAGAGAGGCCAATCTCAATTCACTTAATCTGGGCTTTCAGGACAGCCCTAATGGACGCGAGACATTGCAAATTTTAATCTGATGCAGTAAAGTGTTATCCACGCTATATTATCATATTGTCTGTCCAGCTAGAAAAATGTGTGCTTGTAAACAGCACTGTTGTTGCATGAAGGTCAGGTTGTCCCCTGGTTCTTTGGGCAGATCTCCGACTCTGCAAACCTCTGGGAGCTTTGCTGTGGGTTGAGTGCAATATGCATCCTTAAATTTGTAACTGGGTCACTGGCTAAAACAGGCTTCTGCTATGCATTTGGCGCCTGTAATTGAAGACAGTCTGTATAAAAAGGTTTATGCAGAACAGAAGCTGTGGAATCAGGTCCACCAGATGGACATAGTGACAGGATCTAGATCTGTGCCCTGAGGATCAGCTTTTACCAGAGTTTGAGGCTGATGCACTGCTCAGGACAAAGATACTGGTGTTTTGTATGATAGAGGAATCGTAATAATTGTATTATACTTCCTATGAATACTTTTTTGTAAAGTTAAATTTAAGTTACATTTCTATGAATAGTAAAAGTTTACACACACAGATTTGGCTTGAAGTCTGAGTTTGGGCTTCCTTTGGTTAAAAAGGAAAAAGGGATTTCTCTCATTTTTCGTTTGAAATAGGGGTACCTGGTATTTTTTTCCACAACTATTGTGCTTTCCTCAATAATCACACAAATGCTAATTTCTTGCTACTTGTTTTGGATTCTGTATTATTTGCTCTCTCAAAACTTAAGTTATGGCAAAGTAACAGAACTTTCAAGACATGGCACTTTCCTGGGTAAATCTTTTCTATAAAGCATAAACATAGAGAAAATAATAGGTACAAACACTTTTTGTATCTTTGTTGTTGTTGTGGGCTTTTTCTGAGATATTTCTGTTGTCTTTTATCCACAACTGGAATGTCCTTTCTAGGCATCTTTAAAGTTGCAGAGGGGCAGGGAACTTCTCAGTAAAAACAACACCATGTCTGGCTATGTGGCAAACGCCAGGGGCAGAGCAGGGTCAGAGTGTTCCTGCGTGCACCCTGCTGTGATTCTGCTGGCAAAATAACCTTGCAGAGCTATGGGGAGAGGGAAATAACTTGCAGTGCTAGACAAAATTAGGCACTAGAGACCTTCTCGGGGAGCGGTCCCTTCTGCATTTAGCACACTTCAGCCTGATTTAGTGTCTACTTATGGGTAGTATTCACCAGGAGAACTTGAGAATGCCAAATAATGTAGTGATAGATCCTGAGCATAACACTTCACATCTTTATTCAATAATAAAATATTTGGTTCAGTTTTGTTTTAGTCAGTGTCCTGCCAATTAGTTTCATTTACTCTGTTATCTATAATCACCTCATTAGCACTGTCTGCATTATGATGAAACAACTGCTGGTCCCTGCGTTTGGCTTTCCCTTCTCATTTCCCCCCAAATAAATAATATTAGTATGTGATGGGACACTTTCCAGCTAGTATCTATCACCTCCTCCTCAATCTATAATATAACACTGGACTTGCTTCTCTGCAGGCTTTTTGGTTTCTGCTTTCCTTTCTCATAGGCTGGTGGATTTGTATTTTAAAAAGCGTTCTGTTTTCATTTAGAAGAGTTATTGAGTTATACATGCCAAGCTTTATACACCATGCTAAGCTCTCCTGAGGGTCTGGCCGTGAACTTGCACAGGAGGAGCTGCTGAATGCTTAAGACTTTTAACAGTTTGACTTCATTTATAGGTGCCAAGCCCTTGAAAATCTGTCAAAGCTAAGTAGATTCAAAATGGGATTGGAGACAGCTTCAAAAATTAAATATTTTCAGAGTTGAAATTCTTGTTGACCGGTATGTTGAAAGGAGCTAAAACTTTACTAAAACTTGAACTTCAGGACCTAAGTCAGTCTTTAACTACTAGAGATGAGGACTAGGAAGGCCTATGTGAAGGTGGGAATTATTTTATCTACGTCTGCTGTAGAGCTCTTTGTATAGCATCTGGTACTAGCCAAGGGCAGAGGCAGAGTGCAGGTCTCAGTCAGTCTTGGGTCGGATTCAGTCTGGTAATTATGATGTTCCTAAAGCCCTGAGCAGTTTGGGGAATCTGGTATACAATGACTGAATGTCACTTCTAGTATTCTTGCACATCTTCACATTGTAGTTAAGGCAGAAATTATATTGTCCCACTTAGCCTGTAAACATATATGAGACATCGAGCACAGACGGAGAGTTTCCCCATGACTTTCCATATCTTTCCATTAGAAACCCTGCATGACTTTTGTATCATGTCTTCGTTCCTCTTTCCTAGAGCTGACCTATTACTGTCGTCATTATTTGTTTATGTGGTGCCAGCACGAGAGTGTTTGGCTCTTCATTAGTTGTCCATATGTAAACCAATAACTTGTAATTACTTGGGAGAGTGCCTTTAGGAAATAAGGAAATGACACTTACGCATTCATATGCCCTATTTTAGAAAGAAGTCAGAGGCATCATGCTACCACCCCGTTGAAACAGATGTGTCTGGTACGCGAAATGTACATGCCACATGTGGGCTAACTATGAAACAAAATTAAAATTTTAATCAAAGTCTCCATGCATTTCCAAAGTACTGAACAGCAGATTGTTAGGCGTGTAAGTAGGTCACACGTTGTGTTGAGCGATTGTGCTTTGTCCTTAGCCATCTGGCTACATGAATCAACGTCAGCTGGATGCAAATATAATTCTGCAAAGGTGACCTTGGTAACAGGATTGGTCCACTGAGCAGAGTACGGGAGGGTTACCTGTGATCAGAAGAATACTTTAAGGGAAAATCCGAAAGTAAGGTTTCTTGATTCCAGGAAATCTTACGGCCACCGCTACCAGTTTGGTCATCTGATGTTTGTCAATGATAGCTACATTTAGTTTCAAATCAGGGATTACTTTAATTGCTACATGCATACTTACATTTCAGTGAATGACCGAGAATTCACTGACATTCAGAGTAGGTATAAATGAGGTGGAAGACACGAAATAAAAGTGAAAATAATTCATTATGGTGAATTGCTGCTAAAAAGAGACATTCCAGATATTACCCAAGGATGTGTTTTTGAGGAAACTTAGCTTTTAAAGCACTCTGTTTTTAAAAGTCTTTGAAGCTTAACCCAGCAAATGGAAACTACTTGTAGCTCAGTTGAAATGACACTATCAAGACAAATTTGGCCATGAGTTTTAAATCTGTGGGTCTGAAATCTAAAATGAATAGAAAATTCCAAGAGGAAAACAATGTATAATAAAACTTCCCTGTGCTGTTTCCAACTCAAAACAGCACAGCGTTTTTCATATATTAAAGGCTTTGCTGAAGTGCATCATTAACTGCATTTTGCTGCCTTACATTAGGTGTCAAAGTTTGAAATTTTGGCTTAAGCATCTTTCAGAGTGACATGGCTGCATGACAGAATTAGAATCCAGTTCTGATGGTTCCCAGTCCTGTTTTGAAACCACTAATCGCACGAAGCAGTTTTGTGGTCTACTCAAGTTTTCCTAGTTGACTGCATTAACAGTGAAGTCAGATTTTCCCTTGTATGGAAAACAAAAAAAGGGAAAAGGCAGATTTATGGATTTCCAGGTTCTGTGCTATCTACAAAATGAATTTAACATATGCCAATCCTACAGCAAAGAAGTTCACTCTTACATTGTCCTGAACAGAAGAAGCATTTTTCTTCTTAAACAAAGGAAACGCTGTGAAGCATGGAAGCCATCAGGTTTCCTCAGCCTGCCTTCCCCACGTTGTGACTCATGCAGTTGAAAACGCCACTATAAAATGAGAATACAATGCTGTAGTCTGCACACAAACATGCTAATTTAAAATGCGTGTTCACATACTGTGAACTAATTGTCTTCAAAATTTGGAGTTATTTGGTTCCTCCAGATATGGCTAGGCCCTATTGGAGTTTCCAGGGTATTAGTATTATTTCTGAAAGCGTTTTATGGGAACATAGAAATTACTCTTCTTGCACCGTAAATGTATAGACCCACATTTATTTCTGTTTCTCTACTACTAAAGCAAAGAGAACTGCTGCTTAAAGGTTGTGTGAAGCCGCTGTAAGATGGTCAGGATGTGAGATGTGAGCAGGAGTTAGCCATGTGTTTATATGTGCCCACAATAAAGAATGTCGCAGGCCAACATTTTGGTGAGGGTGTAAGGAGTCGTGTTACTTTCCTTTGACTCACCTGCATGTGTTTGAGGATGAGAATTTGTCTTGCTGAAAGCCAGCTGGCACTATGAAAGGAGAAATAGCAATTTTTGAAATATAATACACGTTCTTATAATCTAACGTTATTATTGCCTGCTAAAGATCACCTTTTCAACATGCGGGAAAAAAAATCTGGTGTGGTACGGAAACTGTTAAGAAGTACGTTCGTCTGAATTACTGTGTCTCAGAAAGTTTACAGTAACTCATAGCCTATGTCCACAATGGATACGTGAAAAGTATTATGTCTGATTTTGCTTTATGCCTATTTTCTTTTTTATTTTACATAAGTACTATAAATTGACCTACAACTACAGGCTTGTAGATTTGCGATCAATGTACAGCATAAGTTATTTTTAGATGTGAAATATCCTTGCATTCACAGAGTGTGGTTATTCACTTGGTATAAACGCACTAGGGAAATAAGCAATTTTAGTGCCTTTAAGTGGTTTGCAGTCATCTTTTTTCACTTTATTGGATTTAAATCTTTTTCCAGTACTTGTGAACTATTCATTTGGATAAGTCTGTTTCTAATCAATCACCAAGTCAGATGTAGCAATGTGATCTCTAGGTCCCTATTCATGAGTCAGGTTTAATTTCAAAGATGTAATTTGAAAGACTTACACTAACTTCATTAAGGATTTCGTTGCACCCAGGATGAAATCATGGTCCCTCCTGAAGTTGAGCATTCTTACACTGATTTCTAAAGATCTCAGTCTGAATGGCAGATGTTTGAATCAGCGCAGCAGCAAGCATTTCCTAGGATATTACTGGATTCCGGCACAAATTCATCATGTTGGATCTCTGCAGAGACTCTTGTTACAGATTCATATTCAGAGCAGAACTTAAAACTCATTAAAGCCGAGAGTTTTAAATGCATACTTTCATTGTAAGCTCTTACGTATAGCACTGTCTAACAGAAACCAAAGGAACAATAATTCTATAATAATGTTAGAGACTTTTGCAGTAAATGAAATTGTTTCCAAATCAGGCAAAAATGAGCAGACATTCAGAATGCCAGACAACATCTCTAACACCTGGAGATTGAAGATGGGGAACATTTCTGATCGTCCTTGTGCAGGGTATTCTCAACCATTTCCCAGGGTCTATGAATTTTGTGGTTTGGGATAATACTATTTACAAACCGATCGAGTCTAACTTTTTCTTTTAATTAAGAAAGTTAATTGGAAAATGTCCTTAGAAATTAGGTTTCTCCCCTGACATACTGTAAATAAATAAGTTATGTTGGAAAATAAGATGAAGATAGACGAAGGAATGTTTCAAGCTTTCAAAGAACAGGAACTGTTTAGTCCTCTAAAGAACAAAAGTGTATTTCATCATCTAAATACCAACATATGCATTAATATTAGTATTTATATTCATTTTATCGTTATTAATTTTGATTGCATTCTTTTAATAAGAAACACAGAGAAAATAAGTGCTACTGCAAATATTTGTTTGCATTCATATTGCTTCCCATTCCTTCTGCATTCTGTCAGTGGTTAGTGCTGTTGAGCAGCCCCCAAACTGACCCCAGCGGAGGCAGCCCCTTGGAGCCTTGGGGAAGCTGCAATCTTAAACAGCTTCAGAGTTGCAGTCCTTCTGCTGGCAGAGCTCAGATATGCCCCTGGAGGGAGGTGATTGCCCACTGTCACTTCACAATTCCCTTTCATAGGAGTATTGGCACTGCTGGTTTTACTGGCGTCCCAGGCATGTTGAACCACACAAATAAATGAGGTTGGAGAGAACCAAAACCGTTGCTGTTTGATCAGACTTCACAGGCAATGTATAGGTTCTCAGTCTTTGATCGCTTCCAGAACTGTTTGCTGAGTTAGCTGCATCTGACCACCAACCTTAGCTTTCTTCCCTACCCTTCCCTGCGGTCAGCTGAGTGTGATAAGTAACCCCCAACTTTCTTCCTTATTTGTGGTCCTGCCTGTTAATATAAATTCTGGTTGGCAGCAGATTACATTAATGCACCTAATTAATTTAAGCTACAGTGACTACCAAGCAGATACAGAATTTGCTCAGCCATGCCTGCAAGATTGGCATAATCTTGAGAAGAGAAAAGGAGGATTGCTAGGAATACTATCTGCTTTAGCTACACCAATTTAATTTATCCATAAATTTGAATTGAAGTCCTCTTTCTGGAAAAAATCTGGAGCCTGAGTAAATTTGAGGTATGACAAGAGTACTTAAGCCTCCTCTTATTTTTACAGATGTAGTAGGACTCCAGCCCTTCGAGAAATGATAGTGTTCATGAATTTGCAATAGTTCAGTGCAGGAATAGAGACCCTAAAATGCTCAGTTCTGCGTGGGCCTCTCTCTCTCTCGCAAAAAGATAGTCCCTGCCCCCAGTTGCTTCCTGAGCATAGTTTTCAACCAAAGAATTATACGAACATTTGAGCAAGAATTAAACACTTGTGTTATGAAAGACAACTTGAAGTACTTCTTTCTTATTGAACCCAGTGAATGTACATTCAGCATGATTATTACATTAATTATACAGCTATTATATTTTTTGCAATGTGATTAATATCTCCAAGGACTCTTTAAAAAAAAAAAATCCAACAATTAAGAAATTAATACGAGACAGACTGTGATAGCTGTTTGAATAAGTATTTTGGGGTGTCAAGGAAAATGCTAGTAACAGTTGGACACTTTTTTAAATCCAGTTTCTTCTGAAGTTGTAAATTTTCAGGCCTGGCTTTATAAAGCATTGAGATTTTTTTGTTTGCCTTTTAAGTCTTGTAAGACTCAATGCAACATTTTAAAACAGTAGTAGCTTAGTGTTGGTCATGACAGCCTAGTTAGCCTGGTGAACAGAGAGTCCTTCCACTTATTCCCGGTTTGAGAATTTTACCTGCTGGCCCACAGTTGGTACAGTTTTGGTTTGGATCTTCTTACAGTTGCTTCTGAATGTTGCTGCTCTGAGCTAAGCATCACTAGCTTTTGAGAATGAGGAAACTTCCAGACTGACATTTGTTAATGTCATTTTTCGTAACATTTGCTGGTTGGAGTTTCAACTCTAAAGTTATCCACACCTACAATGTTCAGACAAAAAGCTTACCCCATAAAAGAAAAGCTTTAGAGGAGGCTCTAAAAGAGGTGTAACTATGTCTCACCAAGGCTTTGCTGGACTTGGTGCACATAAAGAAAGATTTGTTGGCACCTGATTTGCCAAAGCTCTGAAGACATGCCTGTTCTGAAGTCTGCAGGGTTGCTTGCTAGAGCGTTTTTAGCTTTGTATGTCACTTTTGGCATGGCATCCTAAACTCAGACTTCTTGGTGGAAATGCAGTTCAGGCTGCTGTGATTAGATCACCCTAAGATGAGTCTAAGCAGATTTTAGCCTTTTGCAGTGGGAATGAGGCAAAGTTTTTTGGAGAAGAAAAAAGTTAATATGCTGGTAAGCAAAAGTAACGCACACTCTTTGTAGAATTGCATCTTCTTTCATTTTTTGAGGTTTGGTGAAAAGAGACAGGGATCACATTGCCCTTCTCCTTATCCTCTGGAAGTTTGCTATCAGGATGGAGCCCAGCGCGTACTGCTTTCCTGGTAACTTTGCAGTTCAGATAGAGGCTCAAATCTGAGGAACACAAATGCTGAGGAGCAATGTACTGAAAGCATTGGGTGGAATCTTCCTTAATTCAGTACCACTCCAATATATCCATTTTTCTCAGCTGTTCCCATGTTTGTGTACTTTCCTGACTTAACTGTGTTCCAGAGTGAAAGAATTGGCCTCTATCTACCCAGCACAATCAGTTGAAAATATTTTTGTATAAACCTGAAAACAAAAGTGTGGGTGGATAAGGTCAAACCCAGATGCCACCTGCAGATATCCCCTTGGCGTAGAACTGGAGTATTATTCTTTTCAAGGCCGGAAAGGGCTGGAATTGAGACAGAAAGGCTGGGTGGTCCCCAAATTTAATGTGCCAAGAAAGAGTTCCAGCCTGCTGTGCTCTTGGTCCCTCATTCTGGAGATAAAAAACACAGTTAAGCCATTCCAGTTTCATAATGTTGAGAAGACAAATCTCAGTGAGTGTCTCCTATTTTTCCCTCATCACCTGACCTCACTTTGGCCATTTTGTCATCACTTAGAGTAGTTGTTTTTATGAACCTCAGAATTAGGTGGTGAGTCTAGACATAGTCCACCAGCAGAGTCAATAACACACTGGGTTTGTAGGTAATTTTTCAGGGTTATATGCTGTTCAGAACAGGAAATCCATGATTTTAATTAGCAATAAATAGGAATTAGTCTGCTGTGAATTGATCTTAAACAGGTACTGCTGTACTAAATTAGTTCAAAATAAGCAGGATTTTCCATTGAGCAAATTGATATTAAGGCATCTTGAGTTTATCAGCAGTAGTTGCGTTATCTGTCTGAGGCTAACCTTGGTTTCAGAAAAGAATGAAGCTGAAAATCTGTTCTTAGACACAAACTAATGAGCTTAACATAGAGTACAAAATCTTGAAACGGAAGGGACTTCCCCTGTGTAATCACTTGAAGAACTAATTGGCATATGTATTACATCTTACAAAATAAATGGAACTAATAACAATTTGTCAAAAAACAACATTGTTTATTTCACAATCATTTAATGTTTAATGAATTTTTGGGAGATGACGTTTCCTTGATGTGGTGTTTGTGTAAAAGACCCTTTTATCTGACACTTCATTAGAAAAAGGATTTGGATTTTGAACATTCTTATTAATTAAAT
>NW_009260777.1:194627-196749 GCF_000687185.1 Egretta garzetta
AAATTGGCAAAGCTATCATGCTAACTCTGTAAGACAAGACTATGCTATTGCTTTCAGATTCTAATAGTATTAAAACTTGAACTAATAACCTGTATTTCATAGAATTTTGCAGATGGGAGGGTTGAGACCTTAGCAGTGAAATGACTTATGGAGAGCTGCAAAGGAAACCAGTTTGTCAGATAAGAGGACTAAACTATTTCATTTGTATGAAGCATTGAATCAATGAGACGTCCATTTCCCTGATGTTTATCTCAATGTCACTGGCATTTGCTCATAATCATTTCAGAGGTGTTATTGGTATCACTTTGGATATGTACTGGTGTGATTTAGAATGACATTTGAGGCTAGGAGAAGAATTTTTTTTTTTTCTATTTGCAGTCTTCCAAATTTGAGTGTCATTTATGGAAAAGCAATTCCTGTCTCACCATCAAGATCAGGGGACTTGGTCCTTTACATCCCCTGAAAATAATTTACTTACAAAATCCACGTATTAATCCACAATCAAATAACAAGGTACACTTGCTAAACTGGAGCAATGAATATCTTTCACTGAAAAGCATTTGGACTTCATCTCTATGACCTGTTTACTATAAGAACAGAGGGAAGACTGAGCCATCGCAGAATACTGCTGCGGGCTGTGTTCTTACAGAAATAACTTAACTAGGTTAGCTGATGCTTAACTAGGCATCAGACAAGTAGTTCCAGTTTTGGGTACTATACACCTTCTTTTAAAATTATACATTGTGCAGACAGAAAGCTATTTTTAAGATGGAGCTAAGCTGATTTCTCTTAGTTTTATGGTTCACCTCAGAGAACAGAAGGTCCTTCCCGGTCTTTGTTATGTTCTTACACATATACATATATCTTTGCAACACTTTTTAAAGGATGAGTGAGATTCGGCATTGCTTAACATGAAATACTGAGATACTTAACCTGTATCAAAGGAATATTTGAATGTGTGATCTAGACAAAGTCTTTACGAGAGGAAAAGTGTCCTCAGTAATGCAGATTTTTGCATAAAGTCTTTGACAGCTTCATACTCTCCTATGATACAACACGCTTCATGAACACTGTTTTCTGTACAGGAGCCTTGGTACTCGGACAAGAATCCAGCTTTACAGTAATGGGACCATTTTAGGACAGCTACAGGGGCTTTATTATCATGTAAGAAAGAAGTTGGTAGTTCCTAAAGCTCTTGGTGGCCATGTCACCATGGCCAGTGAAAGAACTCTTGACTTCACTTCAGTTATTTTAGTGCTTACTGAATAATAACTAGTAAAAGTACAATATACTTTTATGTTTCCTTTCTTTGTTTAGCCCAGTCCCAATGGTTATCAAAGTCTCTTTGATTCTTTCATTCCCTTTAATTGACCAGATTAGAATGCATTCTTTCATAATTGCTGATGAACCCTAAAGTAATCCCTCGCCAACCTGTTATTCTGGATTAGCTATACCAGTACTGACTCCCTTAGCATTCTTCTCGTTTTCAAAGTAATCTTGACTTCTTTGTGATCAGTAGTTGATTCACAAGGGTTGCCTGACTACCTGTCAGACTTAGGCAATTTGCCAAATGCACCCATGGAGCAAGGAGTGAACTTTTAATGTACTCTGACTGACATCAATAGCAAAATTCAGATTGACTTCAGTGGAGCAAGCCCAGATCCTCAATGAGTGAGTCCTTGAGACTTTCAATTTAAGTCACCCACTGAGCCATTTGCAGAATCTAGTTGGCCTCGTTACCGCAGTGCATTAACTATTCACACTTGACCAGAGGATCATGAACTCTGGATAAAAGAGTCCAAGATCGGACTTTTTGTATCTAATGGTCATTTATTATCTTGATGGAATTATGTTTCTGAGAAATAAATCCCATTCTCTTGGTCTTTGTCTAGCTTGCAAGCTAATAAATGTTATTCTACATACAGTAAAGGTGATAGATAAAATGTTTTGTACATACGGAATTTCAGTGATATTCTGCCTGGACCTTGTATTGAGGTATGGGGGATTTGTTTGGGGCTTTTTTGAGCTGAAAAATAGATATTCTGACTTAGTCTTGGGGTGTTTATGGAGCTCTTGAATAATAGTAGTAGATTTTTTTAAAAAGGTATAAATGAAGTAATCA
>NW_009260777.1:196764-215380 GCF_000687185.1 Egretta garzetta
AGGAGTGCATATGAAGACTATTCTTGCTGCAGTTGGATTGTGTATGTGTAACTTAAGTGTGAAATTATGTTGTGATGGGTCTCACGCACATTGTTGTTAAACCAGTGATTTTCACTGGCACGCAGTAGAATTAATCTGGATTGGTTTTACTGGTTCACTTAGTGGGATCAAAGCCAGGACCATTCCCTTCCTCTTGCATTTCTTTCTCTGTCTGTCTCTTTCACAGTCAGTCTTGGATCCATTAATAAGCAAACCTACATGTGCATTGTCTTTGTGATAGGGATGTGGAGGATCTTTTCTGATCCAAGGAAGATGAGACTACAATAGGATTTTGCAACTTTCAAAATATGACTACAATTTGCTACCTTAAATGTTTTTTGTACTGTTTCTGTGTTGCCATGAGCTAGATTTTGTCCTAAGTGTCTGTTTGTGCAACCCTGCTGTAGGTTACACCCATGGGACAGCATGCCCTCTAGCCTTTATTTTCTGTTTTTGCTTGGCTTTGCAATTCAGTCTTCTGATTGTAGATACCTATATAAAGAACACTTATGTAAAACACATCTGGCACATAATTTTGAAGATGAACTCTACCACACACAACACAGCTGGAAACAATTTTTGAGAAGGAGTCATGGCTTAGTAATTTGGGACAGAGCTTCTTCCATAAAGACGAAGACACTTTTGCTTGGTCCATTGATTAACTAACGGACAGTATATACTGTTTTCCAGATGGCTTGTTTTTTTCCCTCCAGTTTAGTGGCCGGTGAGCACTGCTTGCTTCTTAGTCAGCTGGTCAGAGTTTCAGCAGACATATGTCCTGCCGGTTGCCACCAGTGAAGAGGTATCCTTTAGCCAGCTGAACCTTTGATAAGAGCAGTGTAGTACAGAAACAGGAGAAGGAGCTAGGCGTGAATGTTTAATTTCTAAAAATTTTAAGTCACCTGGGTTGCACCACTGCTTAAAAGTTTTCCATTTCCCTTCATACTGCTTTTTAAAATCTTCTCTTCTTTCTTTAACGTGGTGATTTTGTGCTGCTGTGGTCACAGAAAACACTGTACGTGTATGCCAAAGGCAGAGCCAACAGCAATGCATGTAAGTTGCTGAATAACTGAGAGGTGTGAATTATTAAGAGAACTAAATGATGTGCTGTGAGGCAGCCCTTGTATTCCCTTTTTCTTTTCCCTGATATAGTACACCTTTCTTCATTGTATTTTTAAAGGTTTATAAAAGATAATTATAAAGAATACAGTCATATTAACAACATTTGATTGGAGGTCTTAGGTCAGCACAATTTATTGTGGTGAATGACCAGGTTCACTGCCACATTTCTGTGTGCTAGCAAGAATATAAGCCTAGACTAGTTGTGGCAGTAGTTCTTGACAGTAACATCACAACAAGTGAGAACATACCACAGCTCTTCATGACAGCTTAGAAACCAGAAATATAAAATGCAGCCTTTTTTGTGGCCTTTGCAGAAGTGAGGACACATTCAGGATCACCAGATAAACAAGAATATATTTGACTTCAATATTTTAAAAGCTTAAACTTGCACTGGATTGATTTCTGGTCTATCTGATGTCTGGCATCTCCAGAAGACTGCTGGGAAACCAGCATTAGGTAGACACTGACTTTGAAGAGCAGATAGCGTGTTAACACTCCCCCTTGTCACTAGTGATCTGCAGTCTAATGCCCATGTGTGTCTTCTCTAAAATGTAGTCTCAGCACTGATAAAAGCAATAGCTACTTGGCTGCTTAGTTATGATTTGGGAAAGTATATGTATTTTCTGTGTTGTATTATCTGTGCATTAGAGATTTCACAAAAAGCTGCCTAATGCAATGTCTGTACATACAGAATCATACTTTTGGCACTAGTATCAAGAAGTTGCTTGGGAATTTTAAAGACCAGGTAATTATGACAACTACAGTCGTGATCCTCTAAATAGAAAAGAGCTTGAAATTCGGTGTTTGTTTTAATCCCTGTGTTTCTCTCTGACTTTCTCTTTCTTATGCTGCAAGACAATGCCTGGAGCTCCAAAGCTAGTGAGCACCTCTGTGGTAAATATGTGTGCATAATATATAATATACGTCTGCTACACTAGCGTCATTTGGACCACGAGTATCCCAGTGGTGCAAGTGCACAGGCTATATTGTTAAAAGCTCTATAAACAGTATAGGTTTTGAGCGGTGTGTACCCTACTTAGAGCTCAATAGTTTTATCTTGTAACCTTATCATTTCCTATCACTGTGGAATTCATGCTATCCAGATATCTCTGTTACTTTCAGTGGACTGTGTTTTGATAAATAATCAAAGGGGAAATCCTCAGTTTGATTAAGTAGAGGGGGTTTTGTTACCATTTTTGGATGTTGCTTTTTTTGAAATGTTTACTTCTTTTGAGCCTGATGTTCATCCTCCAGGTAGGTAAAATCTGCACATTTGCCAGCACGTGCCTACTTTGCACACCCACATCCCAGCATGTGAGCACTAGCCGATACATACCTGCAGTCACCTGCATGCAAAGCAGACACACGTTTTCAGAAACCAAGAGGTGTACTTTAACAGGGAGGCTGGCTGAAAATGGTGCCAAAAGTAAGGAAAAGTGATAACATTGCACAAACTATGGAATTTAGCAGGAGGATGCTCAGTAGTGTTTTCCAAGACCGGTTTTAAGGGAATTTCTAATCAAATCTTAATCTGCCTTCAGTATTTACAAGCCTCATTGAAGTAACTAGGCCAACATCCACAGTAACAAAACGCTTGTGTGCTGCAAACATATATGTAATTCTGTAAAAATTGCCAATTTTATGTGAGACACTTTTTCTGATTTGTCTGTCAGTGGGAGCACAGAACCAGTGAAGTACATAGATCAAAGGGACAGAAAAATGAAGTGCATCAGGAGAAGTGATAAGGAACTATGCAAAACAAAGTAGCTTTCTTTTATCACTTTACATTTCACCTTCTTGCTGCTACATTTTTTCTGCTACAAACTGTCACCTTCTGCTTCCTTGGCTAATACTTTAGATTCATTTTGCATGTCAAAAATGGTGCGAGCTACCACAGTCACTGGCACCCATTTCCTGACCATCTTATATCCAACATGTATCTTATAACACCATTTGTGTCACTGTTAATGCAGTTGTTTTACAGCCCACTGCTACCAGGGTGAGGAAGAGTTCAAGGAGAAAATAAATAAAATGGTTTTGTTCATTTGTTGCAACACAATCTAAGAAGGTGGCATAAGTTCCCTTACACAGAATTTCAATCAAATCCAGCCACGTTGTTAGCTAATTATATTTTTTTGCCTGCCATTGTGACTCAATTAGAAGGCGTTTATGAATCTGCATGAAAGTAAAATGAGGACACAGTGCTCAAACATACCGTTCTGCTTCTTCACCCATTACCGAGGAAGTGACTCAATAATTATATTCACTTTAAGAAAATGCTTTCAGAGGAAATGTTTTGTAACAAATTTTAAAAGTACTAATTCAGCTATTAAGCTGTTTAAGCTTTAAATATTAAATGAGTAATTTTATTTTGTGCTATTGTCTGCTTCTATTTATTTTTAAAGGTTTCAGTTTTCTGTTTCATTTGTAACAAACTGGACAGCTAAGACAAAATACAGTTTACCTCAGTGAACTTGCATGCAATTATTCCAGGGCTGACTCTCCCCAAGTATCACCATATTACACTGGATGCCATTACAGCTCTGGCTCCTGCACAATGTATATGCAATACTGTCTTGAATATGTGATAGAGTATAAAGTATATGATGTGGGAAGTGTCAAGATTTTAGTGGCACCAACTGTATCATAAAAGAGCTGTGATTTAACTTCTACGAAGAGAACTGAGTTCAGCAATATACTCACAAAATTACTATCCATACGAAGCAGTAAATCACTTAATACTGAAATAACACTTATTTTACAGTAAAACAAGACAGTTAACACAATAATCTAACACAAGAGAGAACGAAACATATGGCAGCTGCTTGAAAATGGCATGGCAACGTTGTTTAAAGACCACACTTAGCAAGAACCAAAAAGTTGCCCATTTTTTTTTTTCAGTTCTTGGCTATAATTTTATAGCCACTTTCTAGTAACTGCACAAACTAAAAAAGCTGAGTCTTCTTGCTTGCTGCTGGATTACCTTCAGGACTTCTCTGATCCAGACCTTAGACCTCTTCAAGAGAGTTTAAGTTTGGGTGCTCAGAGTGGTGTGTGATGAACCACGGCTATCCCAGTGAGTCAGCTCTGAGTAGCACATGGCCACCTGCAGCATGTCAGGGTTTTCTAGGCAGATGGGACAATCTAGCAATCCTGCTGCTCTTTTGAACGATCAAACAGAAGTTTCAGCTCCAGAGATAAACACCAACTCAGGACGAAGGCGAGTGAAGAATAGTAACATCTCCAACAGCAGCGTGTCCCACACCTTGTCCTGCTCAGGCAGTCATGCGAGGCTGACTCAAGGGGAATAGGCTGCCTGGTGAAGGACCGGCACTGCTCTTGTAAGCACTTGGTGATGTCCTCAAAGGTTTTCCATCCAAACTTCACTGAGTTCATGGGATTAGGCATGATTGGAGTCTAAGGCCTTCCTGCTGCAATGACCAGAGGTATTTCTTCAAGCACATACTTCAGGTGGCATGGCTGATGCTCATTTTTTCCTTCAGAGACATGCTTTCTTCCCCCTCCCAGAAAAAAAGTGGCACTTCTTGCGATGTGCATAAGCTGCAACTTCAGTTAAACCCAGATCTCCCACATAACACAGTTATATTGTCCTCTTTCATTATGGAGTGACAGGTTGTGCTAAGTAGACTGGTTTCTCTGACTAACATGTACCTAGTCAAATATTAATGGGCCAACACACAGAAGCATGAAGTAATCTTTTGTTTTTCATTAAGCACATAGATTAAAGAGATGTTCTTTTACTGTAATGCACAGAATGATGTCATTTCAGCTTAGAGTAATTGTTAATCACATCAAATTGAAATGATCCTTGGTTTTGTTTTAAAGAGCATAGAAGAACAAGAAGTAGAGGAGAAACAGAAGTAGAAATGGAATATGAGACTATAGTGAAAGTGAGTGAAACATTCCCCTTTTTATCTAGTAATGCTAATGTTGTTTTCATTTTACATGTCAAAACTAAGTCAGGAGCGTCCACAATTTACTGCCTGGTGGTTCTTCTGAAATCTTTGAGCAATTATAGCCCTGATTATTATCTGCTAGCCGCATAACTTATGCTGCCACTGACCATTACATCCTTTTTATGCCGTGAAAGCAATTTGTGGCTTCTTCAAATCACACCCCTCCCCATTGTCTCCCTGCCTGTTTTATTTATTGCTGCTTTTGCCCCACCTCAGTGCAGCGGTCAGGGGCTGTGTGTAACAGCATGATTATACGAGCTTTCTTTCCACAGCCCTTTGGGTCATCAGAATATCCTCTGTTCTCTGCTCACAGTAGCTGCAGTACTCTCAGATCAGAAAACCAGGCACCATGAAATGTCTCTCTGAAGAGGTAAAGAAGATTGATGCGGGGGGAGAGGATGTGGGGGTAGGAATTGAGAGCATCTGAACGTAGAGGTAGGAGATGGGGAAGGGTGTTGAAGGTAGGAATTCTGGGTACCTCTGAAGATTAAGCTTACCAAGCAGATAAATTAAGGATTTGTCATCTGGGACACCAGAGTATGGGATCAAGAAAGGATTAACCAGGGTATCAGAGCAGGAGGAAGAATTGGGGGACAAAGAGAAAGAATTTATGAATGTGAATCAGTAAAACAGGATTAGTGAAACCTAAAAGGGAAGATTTAGAGGTAAGAGAGTGAGTTTTTCAGGGAGGAGGAGGGGAACAGAAGACAGCTGGGGAAAGGCAGGCAAAGCCTGGAAGAAAGATGAAAGTAGATTAAAGTGAAAGAGGTTTTTTCATTACTTTTACGGAAGGGTTGATGATTAGAACATACTGATAGAATGAAGTATTATTTCAGGGGTATCTGTTATCAGGAGACACGATTATGTATAAGCAAACTTCCTGAAACCTCCTTTAAATACAGTCATGCCAGAAGGTCTTGAGCTTTAACTGTCAAGGGGGTAGCAATAAGCCACACATCTTTGTCACTGAATCAGTGAATCCTGCTTGCTTTGTATTTTTATTTAATATTTCACCTTCTACTGCTTTCTTCTGGAATGCTTTGATATGCTTTGCTTGTCTTTGAGGAGAGAACCACCATGGCTTCTCAGTGAGGACCGTATTTGGTAACAAAACCTGCCTTTCTGCTGCAGTTACCCGGATGCAAAGGATTTTGATTAATTGCCAGGCAGGCAGTGTTTGCTTTTCAGCGTCCTCTGGCTCAACTCACACATGTGTGCAGGAGTAGAAGGAGCCTTCTCAAGAGAGCTGCAGCTCCGCCTTGCTATGGAACATCCTTCTGTGGCTTTTCACCATCCCACACAAGGTCTTAACAGTTGTTCTGTAATTCATAGCCCTTCCTAATGACAACCAAGGCTCAGTTTTGGGGACTACTCCTCTTCCAGTGTGGTACTGGTACCAGCGTTAGCAGCAATGCACCTTCAGCAGTGGTGAAGGCGCGCATTTGCTGTGGGCGCTGTTCTGCTCCCTGGCCAGCATCAGCGTGGTGGTTCCTCGTGCTTTACCCACGAGTTGTTTTATCAGCCTGTCTAGGGTTTTTTGGTCGGTTGGTTGGTTTTTAAATACTTATGATGTATACTGGCAAGAAAGAAGGAACCAACTCTGCATGTTTGATCTGCACCTTGCACAATATAGATTGACTTCTACACTTCACAGAAAGGCAAATGCTAAGTAAGTTTGACTGATTTATGAAGTGTGACTATAAATTGATTTGTCAGGCTTTTTTGCTGTGAATCACCTGTCTCTGCCCACATGGACACTGACATATTCTTCATGTATCTATACATATCATTACATGCTTATGGTTTATTTTAATGTTTTTATTGTTGCAAAATAAGTGATCATTTTTTCAAACACTTGTTAGAAATAACACAATTCTAAATATTGTTTAGTTCTTTCATTGTGGTAAGGTTAGAGGTTAAAACTGCTACGTGGGGCCTTGATTTCACAGATGTTGTTTTCCTCTTGGACACAGGTAAAGCAACTAAAAGTGTACATTTCCTGAGCAAAGTAGTTGTGACAGAAGAATGTAGAGCCCATAATGAATATGTTGGCACCTTGACAGTATTCAAGAGTGACTTACTGAACATGGCAAAATTAAATTGGCAATTGCTCACTGGGGAACTGGGATTTCTTTGTCATTTGTGTTTAAGTGTCACAAGAATATTGATTTCTCTTCCTGAGGGATGTTCTGTCTTCCTTTCCTGAAAAGCAGGAGGATAAGAATAGAGCTGAGCTGCCTTGAAACAACTCGGTGAACATTTGAAAAACCAGAAATACTTGTTTAAACTCTATTCTTGTCATACATCACTTATATTTTGAACAATATGAGGCCAACCTCATATCACTTGCCTGGGTCAAATTGGGGAACTAGGCAATCCAATTCCTCCTGCACACTTAGAAGGAAATGACATCTCAGAGAAGAAGTGGTGTCATGTAACCATTTATGATGCCACTGGAGCTATTCTTTGCTTTGTCTTACTCTCAGGACTTCAGCCTCATAGACTGTATGAAGGGAATGGTATTAGGGGAAGCTATGCATGGTGGAATTACCATTCAGTGTACCCTACCTGTGCAGGAACATTGGGAGACAAAATGGATCAGTAGTGGGTATGCAGGGAGCTCTAAACTGCGGTGAAGGAACACATCACCCCAAGGTTTCCCTCGCTCCAAAGCAAATATGAGAATGATGGGAGGAAGCTTTTTTTCCTTCTACCCCTTTCTGCCCTAAGCTCCATCCACAGGACAAGGCATTTTGAATATGTTGAAGTACCTGGGTAGGAGGAGGGCAGGCTGCGCAGATGGGTAGAGTCAAGTTTTCCTGCAGGCCGTAAAGGATTATCTCAGCTCTCGCTCCCATGTAGGAAACCGCTGGCTTTGGGCTGAACAAAACTAATGACCTGAGAGAATATTTCTATGCAGGAGAGGCATATAATCCTCCTAAGCCTGTGCGGATAACAGCTGTGTAGAAATCTAGAGAAATGACCTAAATTTACAACTTCATTCAGGAGCTGTCTGAATCCACTAGTGACTAAATGACAGTAATCTACAGGAGGAGCTTCCATTTAGTTAGCAGTTATGTTTGTCAACAGCAGAAACCTAAGATAAAATTTTTGAGACGGCAAGAGAGAATGTAAACTTACAAGTCTGGTCTGAACATGCACCTCTTTGTATTCCATGCAAAATGGCTTTTCCACCAGGACATTTTGGCCAGATAGGGCTGGCTTATGAGAGCTCTAAAAAGTGCAACCTAAAAGCTACCGCAACACTTTCCTCATCCTTTAAGCTGTGTTTCAAATGAACAGTTAAGTGTGTGACCGAGTTTTTCATTGGGGCTTCAGCCATATGTAGGTGTTGTCTAGAATCAAGCTGGCATTTTTTCTAAACCTGGGGTTTTGTAAGTCTTTTAATAACTGTTATACACAACCAGAATTCTGCACGGTGCAATGTCAGCCTCCGTGTTTAATTACTGTATGGCCTGTGGGAATGATATTGCATGTGGTAGCTCACATTCTGACAGCTTTATTTTCACAAAGTGTTAATGCCTGAATAAAACATATGGCATGGAGCTCATAGGAGAAATTATTTCACAAACTGCTGATACTGAAGGTTAGTATTTCTGGAAACTATTAGTATATAGAACAGCTTATCTGTGGTCCTTCTTGAGATTATTTGTATTAGTATATTTTAAAGTACCTGTTTGGATCAGAGTTTTATTCTGCAGGGTGTTACATAGGTCAGTGAGATCTCAGTGTAACATTTATACTCTTAAAATGCTCCTTTCTGCTGAAAATTCTGCAGGTTCAGTTTTCAAAGCAGAGATCGGCTTTCAGGAACCAGTATTCCTGACAGGACTGATGGCCTTGGTGGTAATTAAATCCTTCCCTGTTGTTTTAGTGGTACACCATACACCTCACAGCTTGGATGCTGCTGAAGTTGAGGTGTGATAGATGTACAAGCCTGTAATGCTAAGTAGCATGGAAATTGTAAAAGCTCCTGCACACAGTAACTCACTGCCAGTCTTTTTCTCAGGGAATCATTGTAATTCTGAGCAGGGGCTCATGCTCTCCATGGCATACTGGAATAAATTCTGCAGTAACTTCTCCGCAATTCCATGTCAGTGTTAATGTCTCCTCTTTGCCTGGAGTACCCTTCATTCCCATTTGTATTCAGATAGACACTACTGCAGCTCACACTTGAAAATACTAATTGGTTGAAAATTAATTCATTTTTTTTTAAGTTATTACTTGGCTTTTTTACTTTTTAGGTGATTTTTTTTTTTTTAAAGACCGGGGTTAATTTCTTGTAACATCAGCTGCCCTTTAATGGTTGTGACTCCCTCGTAAGCAGATTTAGTTCAGTGATACAAACCGTGTTTGAAGTTTTTATGTAGACCAAGATCCTTTCTGTTGGCTGCTGCAGGAATACATACAGTGTGAAAAAGCAATAAGCTTGCTCACAAGTCCAGGTCTTTTATGTGAAATAGCTGTCTGTTTTCCCATCCAGTCACCAGTAGAGCACATATGAAAGTTGCCTGCTAAGAAGTTGAAGTATTCTGTGCCCTGCTGTATTCCTTTTTGCAAAGTTTTCTGGGCAAGGAAGCAAGCTTCATCACCCAATCTTCCTCCTGTGATCCCTGTTGTAGGTGACCACCACGACAACGTCCATGTTCATGTCCAATTCTGTCATTACCCAGAGACTTTCAGCAGGTCCCTCTCTTACAGTATGCTGGAGATCAGAAAAAAAATAAAGATCTCACCAAAGACCCCTTTTTGTACCTGTCCTCCCTGAACAAACTTTGTCTTTTGTATGAATATTTCAGTAACAAATTTTTGTACACAATCTGTGTTTATGCCAGTGAAGTCATTATTTTGATTTACTTAATAATCAGATGCCTTCCCTTTTTGCATCTGATTTGCAAGTATATGCGTCCACAAGCACACAGACAGGTCATAAGAGGATTGACTTGGTATTCACCCTTGTTTCCCTCCTATAACCATTTATGAATATTAGTAAGAACACTTTTTTTAATAAACATGCATATAACAGAGAACATTTTTTTAGTGCCTTTACAAGAGTCACGTATCAAGTGCAGGATACTGACACAGTGGCGAGGCTGAATGTTAAAGGGGCTGTCTTCTTTTTGTGCACAGTAGTGTAAACCACGGTTGTCTGAGGATAAAAAGAGCTGTGTTACACGCAGAACGTTGACTGCCCAATGCTCTGCCTTTTCTTATTCAAAAGTACAATTAAGTGTAGGATGCAGGAGACAGAAAGGTGGAAGAGCTCTGTAACGGCTGCTGTAGCATGCAGAGAAGACTGGCAGAGAGCAAACCGCTGCAGTTTGTCTGACTTTAAAGAAGCATCACTCTCAGGTACGATTACCTCCACGGACATGCTTTTCAACACAGAATATTTCAGCTGCTTTTTTTCTAATTTCTATGGCAGGAAGACCCCGTTCCCCAGATCTGTTTGAATCAGCTGAATGTTATCTTTGACTCCTCATTCGTGCTGCAGGCAGAGAGGATTTGGGGGAAAAACACCCATCAATTAATGGCTGCACTTTTTAAAATAATCCCACTTCCCATCATCATCACTGCCACTGAGGAGAGCGGCTGCAGTCAGCAGCTGTGACTGATCTGGCAGTCCATGCTGTGTGCCTCTTGACAGATGCCAGCATGAACCAGCTATAATGGTACAAATGCCAAGTTGTATTCTCAGCGTATCAGGGAAGCAAAATATGACCAGACAAGAGAAATTCAGTTGTCCTAAGATCTGTTCTGCAAAGACAGCAAGACTTAAAGAGTGGCTTGAAGCCTTCTTTGAGAGCCTAGAGCCATAAGAGCAGGAGAGAGAGAAACTAAAAATGGTGATTTGTCCTGATGTATAGACCAGATGTTTCTCTGCAACCAGCCTCCCTCTAACTTGTAAAAGAGTATCTAAAATATTTAAATTTCCCATCCACATTTACCTTGCATTTGTAAATGATCCCGTTGCAGAATCTTCTTAATCAGCTATCCTTCCGTTTCTATATGTTGCTGTCCTTCCTCTGCATTAATCACTGGATGTCTTTTCTTTTTTTTGTCTGAAAACAGTCATGCCGTACGACTGGAAAATGAATGCACTGAAAATGCAACACTGCAAATTAAACACGTGGATAACGGCTTGTGGCTTCAGTAGTCTGTGTTAGCATGTGATGAGAGAGAATAGTAAACTGAGAAAGAGTTCTCCTGTGAATTCAGTGCCCCCATTATCTCTCCTCCTTTATCCGAAGGGCTGAGGAAACCTTTTTTGTTAGCCAAGACAGCTTGGTGCTTCAGCTTAATTTTCATTGCATAATTTTAAATACAGATCGTGTCTACAGTGCTGCAATTAATGGATAGCCTAAAGACTTATTATTTCAAACTAATTGATATGTAAGAAAGTTTAAATAACATAAGTGATAAGAAATTCTTAGGAATAACTTCTGTAACTAACTCAGAATAATCTTTTTACTGTTATATAGAGTAGCAGATGACTTAATTCACTCACCATCACTAAATCTAACACTTGTCTGTATTCCTATAGTTTTAAATACATTTGCATGAGATGGGGAAAAGATGACCTTGTATAGTCATCGTTCTAAAAGGGGGCTTTGCAAATTAATAATCTCATTCATTTCTGATTCTTGTCTACCATCATTTGGAATACTCCCAAAATTCAAGATAAGTTTCTTTTATCCTCAACAAAAATGTGTACTCTACACATATTTTAAATAGAGCTTTAAACCAAGCAACCAATGTTTTTAAAGTATTCTTTCGCTTCCTCAAAGAACTCGATCACTTATGAAAGGCATTTATTTTTCTTGGACTTGGCAGTGCTAGGTTAACTGTTGGACTTGATGATCTTAAAGGTCTTTTCCAAGCTAAACGATACTATGATTCTAGTGTTCATTAAACTTATCTTCAACTAGATTGTGATCAGAATTGGCATCTCAGAATACACTGTAAAGTTGTAAGACCTCTCAAGAACTTTTTAATGCTTTTGGAAGGTGTCAAGTACCAAAGTAATAGTAAAACTCTGATAGAGCATTAAGAAGATAAGTTCTTATAATAGAAAGAGGTTTTGTTCTACTGCCTTTTTTTTTTTCTTAAACAGGGTTTTGCATGGTACATAACTTTTCCAAGATAGAAGCTACCAATAGTGATAGACATAAATGAAATCAGATGAAAAACAGATCAGGGCTCTAAGGGGATCATGTTCTACATTTTGATGGCATGCCTCTCAGTGGAAAAAAAAGCAAAGGACTTAGTGAAGTTCCATGAGATTCATCTCAGTTCAGGCTTGACCCTCTGGTGAACTAAACTTGGATGAACTGTGTTAACTTCAGAAGGAGAGAAGCCAGGGACCAGATCCAGGACACACTGATGTCAGCAGAAAAGCTCACCCTTCTGCTAGTAGGCTTGAGATCAGGGTGAGGCCCCGGTGTGACCTCCGTGTGCTGCAGCCTACTGAGATCAGTCGGGAAGGGAGGTACCAAAGGAACCGAAGTGGTTGTAAGTTGTAGTATCCCGTATTTTCCTGTCTCTGCTGGCTTCTAGGGAGTTTGCATACCCCTTTTCCTAGCAACAGGAAGGTCAGGCCACAAAACCCAACTGTGCTATTGGCAGTATCATTAAGAGATCTGTTCAAGAGGACTTTTTAAGATGTCCAGCTGTGCAGTAAGATGAAAAGCATAGCATAGTGTAGACTTAAACACAAAAGTGTTATGAGATGCACACTTTCTGTCACCATAACTTACTGAACGTTTTCCACCACACTTGCGAAGAGCTGACCTCAGGATCTGTGCTGACTGGCTGGGCTGCAGCATGCTCAGGGTGGTAGTTCTTCACCCATACTAAGCATTAAGAGAGCAAAACACCTTCAGAGGTTTCGCTTCTTCATGGAGCTCAGGTGCTCAACAGAAACCCACATCAGGTTGTACACAAAGAGAGAAAGGTGGGCAGGTCTGGGCCTGAGACTGGCATCTGACCTTCTCTGTGGAAATTTGTTCTCTCTACATGTCTGTTGAAGCGGGCTTGGATCTTAAGCAGTGTTTTTTTAAGTCCTGTTTCGAGATCCTTTCATGCTTTGCAGCATCCTTAAGTGCTAAGGCAAGACAGTTGAAAGTCCTGAGCGCCTCTGAAGCACGCAGCATTCGGCACTGCTGCGTTGTGAGTCAGGTTAGCTTCAGATCGCCGTTTGGGAAGGAGCGTGCACTTTGTGCCGTGTTGCGCCAGTGGTTCTTTCACTGACCTGGTTAGTTCATGCCTGTACTTATATGGTTGCTGGTACTGTAGATCCAAAACCCATCAAAGTCACTCACTGTCTTCTTGTAGACTTAAGTGAACTTTTGGTATGCCCTTTAACAGGCATGAGTTCAAGCTACCCTGCGCAGCACAGGTACAGGCTTTGTCTTGTTTATCTAGCTTTATGGAGTTACCTTATATGTCAGTTTTTGCATTGCAGGATGCTTGCTGAACATCATTGAAATAAAGTTTTCTGCATGCTTCATTTGAACTTGATGGGTAATCAGAGTTGCCTGAGTTTGCAGTAGTCAGTGTTAACATGACCTTTGAAAAAAATGTTTAAATAAAAAACAACTGAACTGAGATATTAATCTCTTGAACTTAATCATGAGGATGGCTCCATTAACCTCCCATTGCATGCTACTACTTAATCCAGTAATAGCAGTACAGACAGGAGGAGGAGGGTTTTTTCCTTTTAAGTTCATTGTGGTATCAGGAAGTAAAAACCTTCAGGACATTTCTAATTAGGTTGAACCTCTGGGCAGTGCCGCTTTTACATTAAGCTATAAAGTTTTTAAGAGTTTCAGTTAAAATTCCATACTACTTTTGCTCCTCAAGCTAAAAAAAAAAAAAAAAGTGTTGTGTAATACAGCACGAAAGACTGAGAAGTGCTGGATATGTGATTGAAGTAAAGGTTGAAGTAGAAAGATGCGAAGATAATAGTCATATATAAACACAGAGCAGCCATAAACAGTATCAGACTCTGTATCCTTAGTAGCAATGATACATCTCCATTTGACATTCATTATATAATAATGAACATATACATCAATATATAAATTTTAATCCAGTCCCAACTTTTTTTCACTGTTAAACTCAGCCTTGAAACTTCCCTGACACTTGGAAGTACAGAGACCAAAATACTGAACCATCATTTCTGGAAGATGGAAAATGAGGGACAGTAGCTCTGTCTCCTCTGTTAAACTTCTGCCAGGCTCTGAATAGATCTGTTTCATTAGCTTGTTACGTTAGAAGATAATGGGTCGGTCACTAAATTGGCTCATGGTTTGGGGAGAGTCAATGCACATCTCTGCTAATAGTAAAGAGGAAGCCAGATTCATGTTGTTAATGAGTGAGGAAATATTTTGGAATGGCCTTCGTTGTTACAAGGGATTACAGAACTGCGACTACTTGAAAAGATTTTCAAAGAAACTTCTAAAGCTTTGATCTTTATTCAGAGAGTGCTTGCTTTCTAGTCTAAAAACATTCATTTTTAACAGGATATTAACAGAAGGACTGACTGCTCAGTAATTTTCCAAGCAGACTTTTCAATGAGGCTCCATCCTGCAGAGGCTTTCTGATGTGGAAAAGTATAGTCAGTGCAAGGCAAACTTCAAAGTGCAGCATAAGGCTTTATCAGTGAGATTATTTTTTGAACTGATGATGGCTTACTTCTAAACCTCCATGCACTTCCCTGACAGTTATCAATGACATGGAAATTATAGTGAGCGTGTACCTTAAGAAACACACTGTCTCAAGATACACAGACTTCGGTGCATGGTAGGAGCTCTTATTACTCTAAACAGGCTTGAGAGTCTGGGCTGAGGAGGGCGGGCAGAGAGGGGTATCGCAGTGAAAGGAGGTGCCAGACTTAATCATAGGATGGCTCTGTCCTTTGCCATTGAGTAGCACAGTGATGCCACTAGAGAGAGACAGAGAAATAGATTATTTATTTCCTTTTCATTGTCATATTTGAGAAGAAATCTGTGTGCTCGGAGGGAATTTTCTGTGATGTTGATGGGACCTGTTAGAGATGTCCTGCCAAGAGTCAGAGGCAGGCAACACTGTAATTATCTATTAGCAGGGTGGATGTGAGAGACCGAAAACCACTTTGTTAAACTGTATTCAGTGTTCAGTTTAGGCAAGGATCCAAAAGCTGTGGTGCGGGTTTCACCACTTTTATTTCAGATCTTCATGAACTCCTGAGCCCTCACACAGGAGGCCTTAAGTACCTGAGGCTTTCATTTCTTGTCTCTCTCCTCTTTCAAAAATAGCCAGAATCTCTCACTCTGTGTGACAGCACCACTTTTAGCCAAAACACATTATACATAAAGTGGCCCCGCAGATTCCAGGGCCCCCTGGAGACATCCTGCTCGGCTGCCGTGGTGCTGCACAGCTCTTAGAGTCCCGCGTCCTCCAGTCCGCCCGGGATTTCAAATATTTCTGGAATATATTGTTGCTGTTACAACCTCAGATGTCATTTAAGAGGCATTGCCAAGGGACTGTTATGACCTCTTGAGCTGAGAATTACAATACTCTTCCAAGGCCTGTGCTGTTGGACAGTCAGCTGCCTGTTTACAGGGTGCCTTGCAGGCATCGTGGAGGTGGAAAAAATCACTTGTTAGAAGGTAGTGGATGCACTGATTTTTGTTGTCGTTGTTTGCTTTGAAGACAGTATCCAAAATACAGACAGCACTTGTAAAAGGACCAGTTAAGAAGCTCTATTTGAGCTATGTCACTAGAGTTATTTATCCTGGATCCACCCCAATAAACTAAGGGCAGCATCTGATGATAGATGAGACTTCAGTGGAGTTTCTCTGGATTTATCGCATTGAAACTGAGCAAATTCTCTTTTGCCTACAGTGAAGCAAACTTATTCCAGTGATAATGAAACAGAGCAGAATCTAGCCTCAAAATGTTATACATGCTCATGGAGAGGCGATTTTTTTCGTATTCATACCAGCTCAAATTATCTTTATTCATATGCATCATGAGATGCATAGGTCATGTATTTATAGAGTCATCAAATAAACACTTGACAGCTTAAGAAAGCATTTTATCCACAAAAGGAAACAATTACACACAATAGTCATCAGAAAGAAGAGTGATTCCAAGTATACAGCTTACAAGGCACAGAGCAGGGCTTTGCATGAGAATAAACTGCTGTACTGATGAAGAAAAAAAGAACAAAGTTACTGTGAAGAAAATCCTCCCATAGAATTCAGTACAAGCTATGTTAAAGAAGATGCAAGCGATCTGACATTACCACTAATAATACAGCTGCCGGTAGGAAAAGATCACCAGTTTGGGGTTTTGCTCTAAGGAGCTTCTCTAACTCAAAAGTTTTCAGCAGAGGTACAGTACAGGCATATGTATATATAGTATACATACAACCTGGGCAACACTGATGAGGATCTCACCACTCAAATTCTTAATTAGCTCTTGGAGTCGTTCTCGGTTCACTATACAGAAAGAAGATACGAATTTCTTTATGAGGCTGTTAAAATCTAGGAGCCCAGGTCCCAGATTTCTTCACAGTCCCATTGGTTTAATTGAGGTTGCAGTTAATAAAGGTGGAGACACAGATTGATGAAGGCCCTAAGGTTACAGTCGGAAGCCTTGAGACAGCAGATATATTAAAGGCCTCATTTATATGGGGACTCGTTGTACATGAGGGAGGCATAGCAAATCACCATTGCTTTAATGGGAAAAGACACAAAGCTGAAACATGGAAGGTAACAGTCAGGGGACGCTGAAGGGAAGATAACTCAGTGTACAGTTTCTAGGCTTCTTGGCTTGTGATGGGCTTCAGGTGTCACAGTGATTTTTTCAAGCCCATCTTGGGACAGTTTCTGAAGGAGAGTACCTGGACGGTGCAATCTGTTAGCATGGGAAGGCAGGGGCGGCAGTAGTGGATCAGTCAAAAATACAGCTCCTCCTGAGCATGCGCCCCTGGCCTCGGGAATAGCATGGAGACCTTGCAGGGTGGGAATGTCAGCTTGGTGTGTTAGACCTCATGTAAAGAACTAGGGGAGCTTCAGCCTGGGAGGAAAAGGGTGTGGGTGGGGCTGATGGAGAGAAAATCCTGGAGCTGGTGTCTCTCCTCTCTGTCGTAGTCTGAAAAGTAACTGTTACTTGAAAATGCAGTGATGGGCAAGCGCTAAGACTGAGATGTCCTTGTCTGAGGACAGGAATCATTAGTGGCAGCTTTCCAGTCAGCGTAAAGACATTTCCCACACCGTCTGTCGATTACCTAGTGCGTTGCCGTGCCCTGCGCCGTCGCTGATACTGAGCGCCCTTAGGTTTTCTGTAATGATTCCACATTCCAGCGTCTTTGTGAGATAAAAGCTCAGCTACCCGAACATTTCATTTCATGCTTAGCTATATTGTCTATGAGTAGCTACGTGAAGCCCAAACGTTAGCACAGTGGCATTTTTGCACTTGCTTGCAGTCACTGGGAGAAAAAGAAAAAGGGAGCATTTAGGTGCTCTCTGCACACATGGAGATGTTCACTCCTTTCCCAGGCCTGGATAAACAGCTTCCCAAGAAACTGCATTGCCCAGCTGCTTTCTTTGGCCCATTCTTCCACATGGGAGAGGTGAGTATAGCGCTTTTGGAAAGGGTCTGCAGAGCAGTCCTGGGTTCTCCTCAAACCTGTCATATCCTGGCTTCAGTCACTGTCTTCTGCAGCCCCCCACCGCATGCTGAGCGCTGCAGAGGGACTGCAGCCATGAGGCGCGAGGACAACTAAGCCATGGTTACTCCTTTGCTTTCCCAGCAGAGATCTGCTCAGGGGAAGGAATAACATGGTCCTCAATAAGAAACTCCTGTTTCCAATTAAACAAAAATTGCTGCCTATAAATCACTTGATCCCCGAGCTCTGTTCCTCAGTTTCACTCACCCTGTTATTGAGCCTCCATCTGCTTTTAACAATTCTTGCTACTCATATGTCTTTTAATGCTGTATCCCGCCAGAATGGCGTTCTAATTAAGTAAGCTCTGAAAATGAAAAGCAGCAGAACGGCAGCTTGCTTGCTCTCTGTACTCTTAATCTGGGAGTCCTCCATGAGCTATTTTGGAAGCTGAATTGAGGTCGCTGACATTATGCATATTTGTTGTCTGATGCAGTCTTAAAAGCCCCAAATCCTCTATTCAAAATTATCTTTAGGCACATGGGTCAAACATTTGCAGGAAGAAAAATCATATTTGGACCTTTAGCAGATTTAGTGAAGGAGGAGAGGAGTGAGAAAGGGGCCACAATATCAGACCAGTGTTTCTGTTGCAATACGCTTTCTCTGACCAGCGAAAAGATCAGTGTCGCTGATGCTAAGAAAATACACGGTTCCAATGACATGTGAAAGGGAAAACGGGAGCCTTGCTAAACAGAAGTATCCTGTAGAGGTTGCAGTCCCCCTTTTGTTAGGACTCGTGTAG
>NW_009260777.1:215394-266143 GCF_000687185.1 Egretta garzetta
GCTGAAATTGCGCAGAACAAATGAATGCAATTGAGTTTCTCATCAGCAAAACAAAAAGAAGGGGTACTGGTTTTGTGCAATTAAATATTATACTGCATGTGGGTAGCACCACGGTAATTATGGGTCCAAATTAGTATCACACTTCAAATACCAAAAAAAAAAAAAAAAAAAAAAAAAAAGTCATTATTTTTATATTTGGCTGCCCTCTGCTTCAAGGGGAAATAATGCAACTTACAGATTTTTCACATTTGGATTCAAAACTCAAAAATTATTAAAATATTTTTAAAAACTTGAGAAGAAAGAGTTTGCTGTTGGAAATGTCAGACACTATGGGAGATATCAAACCATTTAGTCCTCAGGGAGCATTTTTACCTGGATTGTTGAGCCAGGATATTTTGAGTATTTTTCATTCATAATTCATTGCATCATTCAGAGCAAAACCGAGTGTGATCAGGAAAACAAAGTATTTATAAATGATGCAAAATAAGAGAGATTTAAAAGGAGGGATAAAAGAAACACAAAACTCAAAAAGTGGCCTTACAGAGAAATTGCAAGTGGAATGGAAAAATCTGAGACTTAAAGTTTGAGTCGTATAAAATTTTTGCAGTGGAAGATCAAAACAAATATGGCCATAATGATGTTTTTGACTCAACAAAATTGCATTTTGGGGGGGGGGGGGGGGGCACAAAAATAAATTACACCATACATAACTTTATCAAAACATTTTTGCCTGAAGATTAATTCTTTAAATGCTTTTTAAGTGGTGAGCCTTCTGTTATTTTTGAGTTGAAAATGTATTTAAAAAAAACATGCGGGCTGGAACAAATCCCAGTCCGTGTGGAAGTGTGTCGGTTTTGCACCAGAGAACGAACTGCCTCTGGCATGGGATCTTACATCAGGAGAACGATGCTATGAGGTCACACCGCTGTGCAGACCAAGCACACGGTATCTCAAGCTGTCTGGGGAAGGAAGAGAGGGGAAAATTGTTTGGAAAGCGCTTTCATTACTAACTTCCGAAACACTGCTTTTAAGGTGCAAGGGGAAGGAGCAGCAGCATTCGCATTAACAGCTTCAAAGGTGTTGCTGTGGCAGGAAGGGAGATGGGTTGGCCATGGTTTCCTCTACAGTTTCCCTTTCCCTTGGGCTGCCAAAGTGAGGGGGAGGAGGTCAGATGGAAGCGGCGCTGCGTGCTGGCCAGCTGTGTATCCGCCTCTTGTCTTAAGGGCATGGAGGCTGGCTGTAGGGGAGGTGCAGTAAGCTTTCCCAAGGTGTTGGTAATGGCATCAGCCCACAGATCCATTCCCGAATTTGCTACGTGTGTGATAGGGCCACGTTTTAGTCCACTGGCTGTTTTTAATGCACACATAAGATCTTCGCTCCTGACACCTGAGGTCCTAGATCCGGATGCCATTTATGTTTGTGCAGGCACCTGCTTCCCATGCCTTGAGCTATTGCAAAGCTTTTCTTAACTTTGCTCTACAGCTGAAACTTCTGGTAGCGCATTATTAGGTTCTTATATCTCATTAGCCTAGCTTGTTTGCTTTTTTGCAGTTATCTTAAAACAATCCTGAAATTAAAAAAAAAAAAAAAAAAAAAAAAGATTCTGCAGCAAGAAAGAGGGATGAGAAGTATTTCAGATAGTGAGAAAGGAGAGGAGTTGAGTATTCAAAGCCTAAACTCGGGGACCAGACAATATGAAACATCGTAAATGTTGAATAATTAAGGATTAAGCTGTTTAACACATTTATTTTCTTTTTTAATTTTCTAATTTTTTTTAACCTAAACACTGTGTGTGAACTTCAGCCCTCCTGGTAACTGGTGTTGGCAACACGTTGCATTTTTCATGTGATCGTTTTATTTTTGTTCTTTGTAGAAACAGAAGTTCATTAGATCACATTGCAAGTATGCAGAAGTCTACAGGGGCTTGATCAGGATAGTCTGAAACCACAAATTCTGCTTTTGTAATTCTTTATTGATCACAGTTACTTTTTATAATGCTATGGTCACTATTTTAACACTATGTTAGGCTATGTAATTTTGGTAGGTTTAATAACAGCTAGGTGTAATTGCTATAAATGGTTTTAATAGTACCAGCCATTTCCTTTCCTGAGTGCGTTTTCCCTTGCTTTTAGCTGAATGACCATATTCATTTTCACCTCCCACATTCCAAGGAAGGGTTGCTGAGGCCTTTCTCTGAATGATGACCCTTTTTGGAAAGCGGTTGTAGCCAAGGATGCCGAAGAGCCCTTTGCATTGCAAGGGAATGTGAGCCAATCAGCTGGGCAGCTGGCTGGCCGCCCGGAGCTCTGCTCCCTAAGGCACAGGCTTAGTCATGTAAAGCCCTGCCCATTTTCCATCCCTAAGACTAGTGGCTGTGTTGGTTGCCATTGAGGTTCGAAGTATACGGTGGTGTTCGTCCGGGGCACAAGGGTGCGCGAGCCCAAGCCTACGGCTGGCTGAAGTCAACAGGGACCCTCAGGCATGGCTTCCCTGTGGAAATCCTTGTGAGATATAGTTAATGGAGACAGGGCGGTCATAATCAAAGCCTCACCATTTCTACTGTTATTTTGAGCAGGACAGCTTGGTGGCCCAGTGGTCCACAGGCTGTTCGAAGCCTGTTCCGGTGTGTGTCTAGTTTGATAACCGATCATATAAATGGTGTGGAGGAGAGCCCTTTCAAACCAGAGGCAGCTGGATGGCACCTCGCAAGCTTTGATCCCTACCTTAGCTTAATTTCTCTCCTTCCATCTGTAATTTGGGGATAACAATACTGATACTTACCTCTTTTGTAAAGCCGATGTGAGTATCAGCTGACGTTTTTAACCAGCACCAAAAATAAAGGGTAGGTAGATAAAAGCACACATTCAGGAGTTAGAGCTTCTGGCCATGCCATCAAGAGCGACTAACGCATTCATCTTGTATCCCCAAGGACCCTGCTGCAAACACGTAACGATGGCTCCAAATTTTAAAGTAGTAACTCATTGCCTGTAAGTAAAATACATGGGAGTGTGATGTACCTGAACAAGAAATGATGTTTCCAACCCCTTGTGGGATACTGAAGTTGCATGGAGATGACATTAGTAAGTGGGTTTGGTTGGGGGTTAAAGAGAGGACAGAGCATCTGTAAGAGGTAGTGAGATAACAGAAGGAAGAAGGTTCTAACGTGTTAATGGGAACAGTGGTCCAGGTAATGATCTGCCTTTCGAATCATCGGTCTCATTTCCCCCTGCCTTGTCTGTCTCCAAAATCCTAAAAGCAAGTATGGGTCACCTTGTTTAGTAGCTAGAGAGCAGAGGAGTGGAGGTGGGTGGGCTTGTGATGGGAAGCCACCCAAGGGGATGGCAAACTGAACTGTAAGGCCACACAGGGCTGGTGACTGGTGGGGTGCTGGTGGTGCAGAGAGGCTTTTACTCGCACACACGCGCACTGACATGGCACTTTATCCTGCCATCAGCAAGCCAAATAAAAGACATACATGACTACTGCTAGTAATGGGAGGGCAGCTTTCCATTAGTGAATGAACTGTGATGTCCCTGTAAAGCCACAGAATATAGTTACCATTGTCTAACAGAAGGATAATGAGGCTTTTAAAAGAAAAACAGCTGGGCTTTTTGAGCCAGCTGGTTTTAAGCAGGCAACTTGTTTCTTTAACCTTGACCCGCAGCTGTTTGTCAGCATTGTGCCCGGGGCTGGTGGTTTAAGGAGAAACATGGCCATTGCACTGTGAGACTGTCATGGATTTGCAAGCCCCAGGCTTGCTGAGGAAGACTTCAGTGAGGAGTCAGGTCTGGCAGTGGGACAGCTGCGTTGCACCCAGGCTCATCCTCTGCGCTTTTTGCTGCAGCTGGGGTCCCGTGTGATAGCTTGGGGGTCAGGGAATGGGCTCTGAGGTGCTTGTCTGAAGCCAAGCAAGGGGAAGGAGTGACAGTGCCTTTGAAATCAAAAAGAAAACTAATTTTTACATGCTGTTGCAGTTTTAATTAACCCTCCTTGTCTACTGTCTGCTCCTTCTCAACTAACTTCAACCTTCTCATGATTAGATATCTTTATAGACTGTCTCTGGAGACACTGAAAAGGGAGAGGTAGCTCCAGATTCATGTCATTTCTATTAAATGCTTGATTTAGGGGGGATTATCCACTGGAGGCACTTTAGGAGGTGAATATTAGACACAATCACTATCTAACAACATGCTTATGGTTGCACTGGGTTCAGATAATGTTCAGTTTCTGAGGGATTTCAAGTATTTCTGTTGCTCTTGAATCTAATTAAGCAAATCAAGGTTCTGAAGGAAGTTGAGAGCCAGGAGACCTGCTCTGCCTTTTGATTTTACATACCTCTTTCTATACCTGAGGTGCCCAAAATTTACATATTCAGTACTTCCATGTACCACAGTGAGGTGGGGAAATGCAGCAGCCCTTCTCTGGCTCAGACACTCCTGTATAAATAAATTAATGTCCTTGTATAAAGCTTTGTCTTCCAGTGCTCTGGAGCCTTTCCCATGATTCCTAGATTTATAAAAAACATTGTATGCAGAGTTGCCTGTCCCTGCAGGAACTTTATCTGGCTTTGTGGGGTGCTCAGACGCTGCTGTGGATCTGCACCCATGGCCTGGAGCCCAACTGCAGATGCTCCTGAACAGGGAACGATGATGGCACTTGGCGTGCAAGGTGCACAGTGTGCTCGGACCCCGCTGGCAGGCACTGCCTCTGCCTTTGCTGCTGTTCCGGATGAACCCCAGGAATATTTTGTCCCACATTTGGTGTAAATCTCCCTCTAACTGTGACGGCATCTTGGATAATTGTCATAAACAAACAGAAGGACTCGTCTTCTCCTCCCTCCCTCTCAATTTTTTAAGCAGTGCGGGTATTTAGGAGTGAACTGTAACCAAAAGTGTGATTGCACCGTGATGGCAGACCTTTTGCCTCCAAAGTGATCTTTGGATTTGCAGTATGACCTGCGCGAGTGCCATGCTGCCGTCACTCTGAAGTAGAGACCAGTGCAGATGTAGCCTCTGGGTGTTTGAGAAGCCCACTGGGCAGCAGGTGTGGAGTCCTGGGGCTGCCGGGCCCCACCGGGGAGCTGGGCAGCGAGGGATCATTAGCATAATTTGTGGGGTTTTCCTGCTAACCACGCTACGGCACCATTCTTCTGGTAATACGGCTACTCTTGGGAATGTTACCAAAACGGAGATGGAAGGAGGATCCCTTCAAAAATTTGTATCTAGACATAAAAGCCAGAAAACAAAGGAAGTTCGGGGGGGGGGGGGAAGCGTACTGCATGCACGAAGGGTGTTATAACATATAACAATAAGGGATTGTCTAACAGTTGATACAAGTATGTATTTTAGAGGCAAGGTGTATTTAATGCAACCATTTGTGCCTCAGACTTGGTGTTTGTCAGCTCTGTGAGACCAAGGTGGGAAACTGAGGCCAGAACAGCAGGAAAATGGCCAGAAACGAGGCAAGAAAGGAGCTTTAGCAGGAGAATCAACGGGAAAAAGCCAGATCTTCGATCTTGAGGAAGAAAAACTACAAAATTTGTCTAATTAAGGAATGTAGAACTAGACCGGGTGAGCTAAGGACGTTGATTTGCACATCAGGAGAAAGGAGAAGAGGCCTCACAAAAATAAAATCAGAGATGCAGGATGAAAACCAGGACAGAAGCATGGGGAATGGGATTGGAAGGGCGCAGAAGGAGGGGTAGTGGTAAAGGCAAATGCTGTGGACAGGTCAAGGATGGCAAGAGCAGTATAGGTCCTAACATTCCAGTGAAGATTTGTATTACCTGTTGAGAGCCATCGCAATGGGGTGAAGGAGACTTGAAACTAGACAGGATCAACTCAAGCATTGAGCTAAAGGATCAGAATTCATAGCACCTTTATGCATCCTGGGAAAAAATATAGCTCAAAATACAATTGCCTAAGAAACTACTGTGAAACTGCTGCAGCTACAGTTAGCAGAACCTGACTCCCTCTTTTTAAGAAGGTGGGTGGATGGATGGTTGGATGGATGGATGGACGGACGGACGGAGCGGGTTTGGCTTTGGAACTCACCCCTTTTGCTTCCTGCCGTGCTCACATTGGTCATAATGAAAAAATTGGCTTGGTCTTCAGTTGAAACCTTCATGCACATTAATGCTTTTTAAATAATGGATCGTGCAGATCCTAATATGGGCACTAAAAACAAAGGCTGTACAAATAAATACTGGGAAAGGGCCCACAGCTTCCTGAAGACTGATAGCCAGATTTCTTTCTGCATGCCTTTTGCATCCTGTTGATGATCTGACACTTTTTCCCCAGTAATGTCCAAGACACATACTGCATTAATCAGATAATGTAACTTCCCATGGTCTAGCCCTGAGAAATGTAATTTAACTTTTTTTCCCCTCCCTCTTTGACTCCCTTTGGCAACTGACTTTTTCCTAATGGTTTCTCCAACCCAAGAAATCTGGCAAAAGTTATTACATTGTTCTCAGAGCAATGTTTGCAGTGTGATGAATGTGTGATTAGCTACCTGAAGCTTAAGAAAGGCTTTGCTCTTTCGAAGGCTTATCCGTGATCCATACTGCACTTGAATCAGGTCTTGTGAAAGCCAGTGGGAGTATGGACACCAATACAGTTATATCCACTTATATTTTAAGGCTTTGGCTACCTGAGGATGGTACCCAAAACCAGCCTTATGCACAAATGACCGCACGTTCCTTCAGCTTTGCAATGACTGCATGGAAATCAATAGGCGTATTGGATGTGTGGCGCTAACATGAAAAAAGAAAGGAATATATTCTTGAATCATGCAGAAATGCGTTATTAATTCCCCCCCCCTGCCTCGTGTGGTACGTTCCCCGTGCTGTAGCACTGGTCTCGTTAGATACAACTGAAGACAGCTTGTCTCTTTTGTTGTAGTTGCAGGTGGAACTTGATCAGGAATATCAAGACAAATTCAAAAGACTGCCTTTGGAAATTCTGGAGTTCGTACAGGAAGCCATGAAAGGGAAAATCAGTGAAGATGGAGACCACAGTTCTGCCCCCTCTTCCCTGGCATCTGACAGTGGAAAATCAAATCATAAAGCTCTGCAAAGTGAAGAGGAATTGGAAGAAGATAATCCAGAAAAAGTATTTGATACTACTTTTTAACTGCCCAAGAAACAATCAGTGCGCCAGGGCGCACCGCTCCCCAGCTGCCCCCCTCTGCTTTCCCGACGTGAGCTGCCGCTGAAGCGCTTCGGGAGGCAGGAGGAATCTGCATTCAAGTGCACATTTCCCAGAAGGAACATTTTATAAAAAGTATTGTGCAAAGGTCTTCATTCTCATTCTTCATCTTATTATTATTCTAAAGCTCAGTGCAGTTGTAATGGGAAAATTAATATGTTAACCATCCTCGCCTCTTTTTTTCTTTTTCTTTTTTTTTTTGGGGGCCAATTTACAATGGGTAATTTTCTGGCCATGCTCACTGTTAAGAATGTTTAATGAGGACCGGCGTATTGTAGAGAGACAAATGTGTGCAGATTTCCTTTTGAAGTGCCAGTGCAAGGTGCTCCAAACTAGTACAGATCCTAGAGAATATTATAACAGTACTTAATCACGTTTGTTTCCTTCTTTATAACTGCACCTTGACAGCTGTACCATCATTTTACATTTGCACTGAAACCCTTAACCCTTTTTAGCTTTGCAAGCACTGGTGGCTTGCTGTCTTGATATTGTATTTATCACACGGAAAGAAATATATTTGCTGCTGAAAATTCTTGGAACTGTGGGGACAAGAGGAAAACAAAGAGAAGAACTCTGCCTGGAGATTGTCGGTGTCTGTGTGCGTCCGTGTTTGTTACACTGCGTGAGTGCATATATGTTTGTATATATTTATATAGCTATATGTGCACACACATCCGTCTATATACACACGTGGCATGTTTCTATCTGAAGTTGGTGTGGTCTCTTGGCCAAATGAAAAGTTTCAGGGATAACGTGAATAGAGAATCTTTATGAAAGCGAACATCTGGGTTATACTGCTATAAAATAGACATCGAGTCATAAAATTCTTTTTGTGGTGTTAGTGTTGTAAATCAAAGTAGTTTTAGAGTATAAATTTGATATATATTTTGCAGACTCAAACGTATTGATTTTAAGTATCATATTTTAAGCTTACTGAATTTGATAGGATGATAAAATGTTTAGGACTACAGTATTTGAAATTTAACAGAATCTTCCATTATTTTTAAGGCTGAGGTTCAGTTTTACTAAGGCCTGAAATTTAAAAGCAAGATATAAAAACCTGATCCTTGTTATTTAAAAGCATATGTTAATCCGTTTAACTGACTTCTTAAAATAAGAACAATCGAAGTTAACATACTGTATGATATGCATGAGAGAAGTAACAGCACATTTTCAGAAATTTATATCAGACGAGAGAGAGACTTTGTGAAAGTCAGGATATTTGAAAAGGTAAAGAAATGCTTTTCTCTGGGTTCCCATACTAAGAGGAATAGGAACTAGGAAACATTACAGAGGGATTCGTATTTGTACCCAAGCCAACACACGATGCTAAAGGCCTTGCCCTCAGCCGTGCGGTGAGGAGGCGTCCTAGGGCCAATGATAAACCAGCTCAAGAGACGCAGATCTGCAGCGAGAGGCATGATCCTGCAAACTCGCAGAAATTACTTTTCCTGAGCGCCACGGGGCGCAGCACAGCTGTTCTGGGGAATCACGTTCGCATATGTGTTTGCAAGATCGGGGCCTTACTTTGTGTAAAAAAGCAATCGGAGAGAGAAGTCCATTACATAAGGAGGCATTTTAACACATCGTAACAGTTAAGTTACTTTACTTCCATTCCCTCAGGATTTTAGTACTTTAAAGTAACTTATTTTATTTAAATTTAAGCAATAAGATACAAATCAAGCTTAAGTTTTCAGTTAAATAATGGTGTGTGTGTATATATAAGTTCAAATCTTGGAAAACAAGCAGTATTTTGGTGTTTCTTTTTTAAACTTAGAGCAGAAAGAAAGAAAAACTGCACATTGCTTGGAGATCATATTTGGGATTAAACTATTCTGGTTTATGATGATGAAATTAGTGAACATGAAATTCAAAAAGCTGACTTTCATCTTAACGCTAGGAAAGGTGAATCCTCTGTTAATTCTTGTTTTGCACTTTGAAAGCTATCTTAACTCATTGAAAACGTAGTCATGATGTAATGCTGCATTTTATAAAGCAAAAATGACATATTGTGGAAACTATTAAAAGAAGAAACTGATAGCAGTGTTCACAACAAAATTGAAGACTGTCACGTTACAGAAACCGCTGTACAGCGCAGGCTTTTAGGTAAAATCTTAGCTCCTTTGAATTTCAGCGCTACAGTCCCGTGGACTTCAGTGGAGCCAGGACTTCACCACAGTCTTCGAAGAAACTTGGGCAAATACCAATTAACCTTTTTGTTTATATTTAAAAACAAACAAGCGTACCAGTTGGATTAAATACACGATCAGCTGTAGTCATTTTACAGTACGTTTGTATTTGACCATTTCCTCTACTCACATTTTTTTATATCTGTACAGTGCCACTTTCTGCAGGTGTAAGGTAGTGTGTAATCCTGTACATCTTGCATTGTTCAAACGATTTCAGTGAAACAGATATCATTTAATATCGATATTACTTGAACTAGAGTAAGATAATGAAAAAAAAAAGGGTCTTTATGATGTGCAAGTCTTGTGCCTTTTATGTATTTGCCTTGTTCCGTGTTGAATGTGTGGAAATGCTGTATCGTGGACTTCCTGCTGTATAGAATAGAGCTGTCTATATTAAACTAGGTCGTGCACTTCAGATATCTTTACACTACTGAAAATAGCTTGGTTTTGGCAGTATAAACAGAATTTTAAAAATTCTAATGAAGGCCAGACATTTTAGATTTAACATGTTCATAATTATGTTAATTAATGCTCATGTATTAGCTAGACATTCACTGAACGATAACTAAAGGGACATCATTGCTTGCCTTTCTTTGAAATCAGTGTTGCTCTTGTACATTGTATTAATAGTGTCTGTGATTGAGTAGTCCTTGATGATTTGCTTTCGAAGTAGGATGAAGTATTTCAGTTAACATGTACATATTTTTCGGTTCCTCAATCTATGATTGTTTCAGAGGCATAATTCACATTTTTGTAAAAATTCTATGCAATTTTGTGGCATGATGTTTCTTCCACTTGTAATTTTATGTGCTTACATTACAGATCCAAAGGACAAATAAAAATTTCTTAACACAAGATGGTTGTTTTCTCTGTTCATTGACTGAAAAGCCTCACTCAACTCAGGAGCCCCCACTGACCTCGAAGACCTCACCCTGACCACTTTTCCCCCGGGAAGGGCAGCGCCACGAGGACTCAGTGAAGTTTCCCTGAAGGCTCTTGTGCTCACAACCGCGAGAAGAAGAAATCGCGCAGTATCCAGCATCCCCCGCCCCTCCCAAAAAAATGCACATTTGCCTGTGCTCTGAAACGAGGGAAAACAAAAAAATAGTGCACGGCAGCCAATGAACAGGTAAGAAAACCTATTGGTTTACAAGACAGGCTGTTGTAGAACAGCAATTGCATGATTTTCAGCCACTGCCTCGAGAAATTGTAGCAGCCTTCCTTCTCCACTGCCCCAGCTGTTTTGCTAATCATCAATGCAATTATATATGCACTGTGAAATGTACCTGTGCAGGGGCCTTCCACCGAGAGCATTGAAAAATAAATCTATTCCTTTGGCTTTTGACTTTCCTTTCCCTCTTTAATTTACAATGTAAAAAATAATCTCCAGGAGAAGAGATAAGCAGGTATATTAATCCAGTGTACTGAGGGATATACCTATTAAAATAAATTCTCTCCAAGGCAGCTAGAGGCAAATTGCTCACAAGGAGAGGGGTAGGGAAGTGGGGGCTGAGGCGGGGAGAAGGGACACGGCATGGTGCAAAAGCAGGCAAGGAAGGGAGGAACAGAGCTGAAACCTGGGCCTGTGAATTTGACAGGACGGAGTAAGACCAGGACAGAAACAGAGGAGGGGGGGGAAGCAAAAGAAAAGAAAAACAGGTACGTTTCCTTCCCAAAGGAGGAGCAGTGGGGGGTGAAATCATCGAGAGCGGGGTTTGCCAAGGCCCCGTTAGTGAGCTGCCATCGTGTGGGGAGGCAGCACAGGGGTGAGAATTTCAGGAGAACGAGGGGGAGACGGTGACAGCGAGCACAGCGGAAAAAGCCAGGAGGCCATGGGAATGATCGGGAAACAACCCTCGTCTCCCGCGGGGCACAGCGAGGCAGGATTCTCACAGCCGGCCGAGCAGACGACCTTGGCGCTTGTTGTACTTGGGCCACGGGAGACTGACTTGGCTGCTGAGGAGAGAGGGTGATGGGCTGGGGTGTGTGGAAGAACTATTTGGAGGCCAGCCAAGGGGAAGGTGGTGTCGCGGAGGCCAGGCAGCGGGGCCAGAGGCCTGTGCTCTCATGCAGCTGCGGACACTACGCGAAGCAAGCCCATTGGGTTGCTGAAGCTTCACGTGGATTCTGCAAATGCTCCTGATGATGGCCAGAAGGAAACCAATCTCACCGCAGCAGCAGCAGTCTGCTACTACCAGCTGGGGAAGGTGACCAAAGACTTCATTTTGCCCCCAAAGTGAATGCTTTGATAACTAGTGCCAGTGCCAGGTTCCACCACGAGTAACTGATCCTCAGCTTCGTGAGCCTTACATTGTTCCCTTCACAGTGATGGGGCTTCCAGGCAGGGGCTGGAGGGTGTCTGGATGCAACTGAGATGTCGGGGTGGGCATTAGGGAACATCGCTGAGCAGGGCAGGAGTTTGGAGCGGGTGAAACTGCTGAAGGGCTGTACAGCCAGGCCTCCTACAACCTGGGCATGTGCTCAAACCCTAGGAAATAATTTCAAGGTGAGCAGCTCTACCTTTGAGAGACACAAAGTGGGGTTTAAACCCATAAAAACTATCATACCCTTGGACTTCAGGAGAAGTCTGAGCGTGGGAGCTGCACAAGTCTAATCTGCCAGCCCTGGCTGAAGCACCCAAGCTCCAGAAGCCACTAAGTTTCAGCTACAACAATCAGGTCAGCATTTCTTAGTGACAGATTGGCTTCAACAGCCGCATTTGTCTTGTTTGGGTGCTCATTTGAAGACCTCTTGCTTGCCCCAGTAACTGTAGAGGGAGCAGAAGCACCTCATTCCAAATCTGAATTTCACTTCTGACACCAAGGAGCCAGGTGGTTTCTGGCTATGGTAGCATTACTTAATGTGAAAACAGCTAAGCCCTCTCCTGGATTTAGCCAGAAGGCACCTGAATGCCAAATGAGACCACTTCCGTGACCCTGCCATTTCCCACTGGGCTGAAGGAGTTAATGCTGACCTCCCTTCCCAGCTCTGCCCAGAGCTGGAGCTTCCCTAAATACGCACAACAGGATTCACTTGGCCATCATTAGACCTAGTTCCTCCTCAGAGCCTTACTCTTCTCTTCTTTAAGGGCTCAGTAGGAGAAGGAGTCCCTGTGCATTGAAGGAAGGTCTACTTAGCAAAGGGGTCAGTGCAGGAAATTAAAGCCACATGCAGAAAGCGGCAGGCGATGGTCGCTAGTGAAGTTAATGAAACCAATTACAGAACCACGTTCCAGGATTAAAACGGCCTCTGAAGAGATGCTACCTTCTTGTGCATGCTGGTAGGGCAGCTGGGAGGAGGAAAGGCTTGGGGCTTGTGCTGCTTTCCACAGCATGGTTTCCTTTTCTAAGGAAGTGGGGTTAGAGGCTCAGGGCACAGGTTCCTCAGGATTGGTATCATGGGTGCAGCACAATAGAAAGGAGGATCTGAGGGAAAAAACCTGAAGAAATGAAGAATCCAGATGTTCAGCTTGCAGACAGTGAAGAAGAAACTACTGGAGGTAACACATTAACTACTGTGTAGCTGGTACAATTTTAAAGGACTGGCATTTGTGGGATGGTGGGCTGCAAAACATGGTGAGGAGACCATGGTAAGGGGTGCTAATTGTCTTGGCTGCATCCCAGCTGGAGCAGGTAGAAGGGCTTTAAGTAGCACTGGAGGAGCCAAGCTCTAATTAGGAACAAACTGAAGCCAACCTGATGGATGTGATGAGAAGAGTCGGCTGCTGTATCAATGGAGGAAGCCTGGCTAATGCACTGGGAGCTTGGCAACTTCCATCGCTGAGAACTGTAATGTAATTAGTGTTACTGAGCTGTGGTGGGATAATTGGCCTGTTCAGATAAGCAATTACAGCCTGTGTAATGGGGATCAAATCATTTAAAAAGAAAAAGGGGGGGAATCAAACTTTAGTTTAGTTGGTAAATGTCGCTGAATTGATCTGACCCTACAAATGACAGGAGCTGTGAGCGGGGCAGGGGACTTGCCTTCAGCTCTCCGTGTCCTGCCTGGCCTACAGATTGATAGCTGGAAGTTGGGCTTCGCAGGAAAACCACTGGAGGCTGGCGAGCTCTCTGGTCTCCAGGAAAGGCTTAACAGCAGCTGGCAGAGGGAAGCTGGAGGCAAGCAAGTTAGAGACAGAGCACAATCTTATTTTCTTCCTTCCTGCGTAAGCACACCAGAGATGATTAATTGCAAGTACTGACAGAAAAGGTTGATAATGAGCTGCAGAATGTGGTGCCACATCACGTTACTCGCGCCATGTGGTCAGTGTAGATGCAGCAGAGAGGAATGCGATGGAACAGCTAGACCAGAGAGTCTCGCGGTATCTCCTGGCCTTAAGGTCCGTGAATCTTATCACGGTGTTCTTCTCTTGGAAAGGTTTTTTTTTTTTCTCCAGGAAGGCAGCTTCACATATGATCACCTAAAAGGTTGTGATTCCCTTTGGAAAGGCTTTGTAATGTCCTTTAATTGCCAGGGTCAGTGAAGTAGCCCCAAGTGTGGTCTCTGTGATTCAGCCATGTGAGGTGTCTCCCAGAAAATGAGCTGCCTCTCTCCAAGGGTGTAAATCAGTAGAAGTGTGGCATCCCACTTGCCCTCAGCAATAAATATGGAAACTCAGCGCAAGTGCTCTCACAGCTTGCCACCAGCTGAGCGGAGCGGATGAACTCCCGGGCTGGAAGCTAACCTAAGTCCTAAAGTCTGCGGTAAGACGTGTCTCTGACTCATCGAGTGCTGCCTGTTGGCCTCAGGGAAGCGGCTGGAGACAGAGCCCCAGTGAGAAGGAGGAGGAAGAAGAGGAGGTGGCGGCAGTGGCTGCAGCATGCCACGATTTCCATCCAAGGGTGCAATGATCTCAGCAGACAGCTCGGTTCCTTGAAGCTTCCCTCTCCATCTAGGGGAAAAGCCTCTCCTGATGAGAAGGGACTTGCAGAAGAAGGAAACAGCCTGTATTCCCTTTGGTAAATAAATATTATGCCCTGCTTTCACTTTGCTGCTGCAAAATGCTCCCTCTGATCGTTAAGCCTGAGACAGCAGTGCGGCCGTCAGCAGGGCTGTTAGCTCCCGTGATTTATGGGCTGGAGGAGACTACAGAGGCCCCTTTATGCCGTTGCTGCCTTCTGTGCCTCTCTCAGAAACCTGCAGGCAGCTGCCAAGCCCAGCTGGAGAGGGAGGGAGAGAAGGAAGGGGGAAAGGTCCTTCCTTGCTCCCCAGGAGGTATTTTCCTGCACCTGTGGAAGCGCTGGGTGGGCAATGGGGCTGGTTACCCCCCTCGGCAGGGCTGAGGATGGCGCAGGGCTGCTGCAAGTGGCACAAGCTGTCCTGCGTCACCCAGGTTTGTACCACACATAGTGTGATGCCGTGAAATGCTGCTGTGCCACAGGAACCCCCAAGGCAGCACAGGGACCCCCCCGGGGCAGCACAGGCTCTCTGCGCGCTGCTGAGAAACCCTGAGCTGCTTCTCCTGCACAGGACCCAATTTAGCCCAGTGCTTTGGAGCATTCACCAGTGAGTGCCTCCTGCATCTTGCTGCTGTTAGCTCTTTTTGGCATATTAGGGTCCTAGAAATAGGAAAAAAAAAACCACCCTGGTATTGCCTTGATAGCAACAAAGTAATTGCTCTGCTTCCCCCAAGGAAATCCAGCTTTGGGTGTGCATTCTTCCTTTGTGCTGCAGCTTTCCATGAAAAGCAACTAATTTTCTTGCCACAATTTAAAAAAAATCTGTATCTGGATTTACAAATTCCTGTTCCCTCAGCCCGGTGACAGAGCAGGGAGCTGTGATAACTTTCTTGTGTCAAAGTAACTAATGAGAAGGAAATTATCTGGCTCTCTATGGAAATGCTGCTGTTCTCAGCTCCTTGGGAGATGCCGCAGGTCCCCACCTGCAAACCGATGCTGTGCCGCGTGCCAACTGAGGACTGGGTGTGCCGGATGGGGCCCAGGCATGCGGACGAGCATTTGCTGATGTTACACATAGTGGTACAAATCTTAGGTTTTAAATGGACCTGCTTCACTATGGACCAAGGTGAATTTGACACAATTACTGTATCTTGCCTCATGGAATTAGTACAGTTAAGCATAGCATATCTTTTTTCTGCTTATTACAATTACTTACAAGCACTGAGATAGCTGCAGCAAAGTACTGTTTGACTACATATAGTGCTACCTTAAAAATAGTTGTATGAAAACCACTGCGGGAGCTGCACATAAAATGGGGAGGGGCTGGTTTTTACACCAACCAGTTCCTCTAGCAGGATCCTGCCCTTCTCCTGGGGTATGCTTTCATTTTCAACCCCTTCCCAGCCATTGGCACTCACTGATGCTCTGCAGCAGCCTCAGCAGCGACCCAGGCTGGAGGAGGCGAGGGGCAGCCTCGCCATCCCTGGCAGAGGACAACCCTCAGGCAGGACCCACACTTGCAAGTTGCACTTGCACTCTCTGCCTGCCTTGCTCCTTTGCAGCCCCAATCCTAAAATGCCCAAAGAACGTACAATGTTTGATCTAATCTATTTGCAATGCCAACATGCAGCGCATGGTGTATTTCTTCCCCATTCACTTGGTTTCTGAGCACTCCGGAGTGTCGCCAGAAGTAAAGAACAGGCTCTACAGAACTGCGCTTACAACTTTTTGTTCCAGAAGGGGATTTCTTTGATATTTCTTAAAGAAATGTAGAGGCCATTTCTTAAGCAGCCTGTCTAAATCTAGTTTAGAGATCGAGGGGGATTGGATCTGGCACAAAAAGACCATCCTTCTTCCCTGAGGGGTCTCACTGCTGTGCGCCGTGCCTGCTGCCACGCCTTTAGCAGGACTTCGGTCACCCACAGCCACCCCTCTCGCCAGGCACAGGGGCTCCAGTGGCTCTGCCTCGTTTATTCTGGGTTGCGGTGAGGCGCCTGTGCAGGAACATGGGACGCTGGTGCGTGTCCACCTGCCTATAGGCAGCAGCACCTAATGAATATCACCTCCACACCGTGCACTCTTGCTCCCCTCGTTAGCTCCACAGCAATTAGTGGTGCACAGTGTTGTGAGCTCTTTGTGCCTCAAACTTCTTTAAGTGTCAGAATTTACTAGCCAGGTATTAATATTTATTTTTGGCCTATCTGGAATATAGAGTGAAAAATCCAATGCTGGTTTTTATGAAAAGCCGTTCCATACTTTCATAATAGACATCAGAAAATTCCATCAATTACTGGGGTCTCTTCAGGGGAACTAATTATTGTGCTATGCATACCTAGTCTGAAAACTTAATAATATCTCCAGATGCTGCCAAAAGTCCTTTGGAGGTCTTACAGCCCACCAGGGAACCCTCTGCTCTGCTTTTTTCTTTTCTTTTTTTAAATGAACCAGGGAGGGAACTGGACTGGAAACCCTGCGTTTGCACAAGTTCAGGGTAGTATCGTTCCTTTTTGGAAGGGAGCGAGGATATTTATTTTATTTTTTTAATCCCTAGATCATCTTAGACTTGCCTTAGGTCAACTGACTGTGACTGCCCGTTGCCGCATACTCAGGGAACTGCAGATAGATCCCTCCACCTCCAATGGGAATTGTCCCAGTTGCAGTGATTAATAAGCAGGTTTTGGGGGTGAGAGGCAAAGCTGTCTAGTGACTCCTTGCATGAATGCAACAAGATCCAGGGTGGGGGGGTTGTGAGGGGCATTTGGTATTTTTTATGTTGTTTGTTATTTTGTTACACCCAGTATAAAAGCATTTTGGATGGTTGTGATCATATTGGCTAAAGTGTTACTGGAGCATTTCTCCTCTTCCAGAGCTACAGGTACCCAGGGCTGTTGCAGTCTATGGCAATGCATATCAGAAAGAAGCGGGAGTTGTGCAAGCTCACAGCGGAAAAGGCATCCTGCAGCTCCTTGCAAAAGCTAAGGGTGATGTTATTGCCCATGAGAAGACAAACCACAGGGATGAAACACGCTCCCCTCTCCCCCTGTTTTCACGTCCAGATGCCTGTTATGAAACAGGGAGACATGAAGTGTGTGCCTGAGTCTGTCTCAGATGACAAAACCATGCTGATGGATCACGCTAATCCTTTCACGTCTGGACCCCAAGCCTCTTGGGTGCATCACTCATCACCACAGCTCTCCAAAGAACTAGATTTTTCCTTTAGATGACTGATTTTGCTGAAAGATCTGAAAAAGGCTCAAGGACATAAATTATTCTTTCTGTAGCCTATGATAATGTACAATCTTTAAATTGCCACCAGATCTGCCTCCTTCAGATAGTGGGATGAAAATAATATTGTGCTCGCCCAGCCAAGAGGAGGATCTGGTCCAAACCACATCGCCTTTCAGCAACCCAGCAGCCTTGCAGATGCAGATGGTACTAACACCTGGAGAAATGCAAGTGCTAGAGGATCAACACTTGGTATCAGCCACTCAAATTAACCTCTTATAGTGGTCCTCAGAATTGGGGCCAGGATTTTAAGGATGTAAGCCTGTCAGTATGGTGTAAATCAGTGTAGTATGTTCACTATGGGATGATGGACCAGCAGTGTCAGGTAGGGCAGGAGTTGTTTGATTCCTCAATACTACCACCCGCTCAGAAACCAAATTAAAACATTCATGAGGCTTTATTTAAATAAAGAATTAATTTTTAGCTGTAATTATAAGAATTGACCCCAGTAACATTACTGGTGCTCACAGCAGTTACTCGTTGCATACTTGCACCTTCCTTGGCAAGCAGCAGAGGTGGGACAGTTCCTGAGCTGTGAAATGGAAACTGTTTTCACATGACTCTAGGAGATTATACCTCCAAAAAACCCCAATAAACATCATAACACCTGCAGTAAAATCAGAGTTAGCAACTCTAAATCAGTGAAGGCCACAAAACCACTAACAGAGGGAGCTGTAGAAGACAGGTAACTGTTTAAAAGCATGCAGTATTTATATAAAATGGGGGGGGAAGGGATGGGGGGTGTTTCTATACAACCATTTTGGGCTATCTGCCTGGCTCGCACTCCGTACCATATCAGAAATACAGGCACCATCCAACAGCGCCTGAGCCTGCTTTCCCTGGTAAAATTGCAGTCTGCCACCGGTTACAGCGGGAACAGGACTCGTCTTACAATAAATCACATCAATTTACCAGGCAGCTTTCCATGGGAGCCACACTGTGGCTCTGAGAGCATGTGAAGCCCATTTGGGTATGCCGACAGCCAGGCGCTCATGATTGCAGCGGCTGCATTCAGGCTAAATCTGTGTTCTCCCTCCAGGAGACTTGTAAGGCAAGAAGCGCAGGCATCGACACACAGCTTAGACACAGGTTTGCCAAGACCCATCCTATCAGCACAAAGACATTTCTGCCACATTAGTGAAAAAAAAAAAAATCATTTAATAACGAAAAAGTGATTATACCATCCTCTTTATTGCAACAAATAAAAAGGCTGCACAGCAAATTGTTGTGCCAAGTTGCTTGTTCTAGCCAGAATTTTAGCACATTAGGTTTCCATATAGGCAGCTTTTAATTATTAATCATTTGAACTGTTTTGAGAGTTGGATTTTAGTGGATTTTAACTGATAGATTGTCACGGATGTTAAATACCGAGCCCAAGTTTCAACTTGAGGGTGTTGGCAGTGATCTCTCACGGTTGTGGTCACAGAGATTGACAGCTGAGACTGCACATGTGAGAAACCCTTTTCTTAAGGGTGTATTCCTATGGAACAGGCCCTGTGGGTTCACAAAGCTTTGTACTGCTGTCCATTGCAATAATTGATTCCTAGCCAATGTCTTAGATTAAACCAAAATAAAAGCTTCTGTTTTTTCCATGTTTGCTTCTAGAGGTTTGAGATGCACCCTACCTTTCTCAAGAGTTTATTGTCGGTGGCCAAGTAGGACTTCCCATGAACAAGAGAAGACACAACTGGAAAGGCAGAGAGTTCCTCATTCAATGCTAACTGATACCAAAAACATGGGTTGATTTGAAATGGGTCTCAATATCGGTGAGCCAATGATCATGTGTGCATACCCTAGAGACAGTGACTGAACTGAAAAATAGATATATCCATGCTATCCTGGGATCAGAAGTGTTTGCATTGACTGTATTTTCAAGTAGTTCCACGAGCTGAACAATACCAGCTTTAGAAGCTATTGATAGCGTATTGCCATTTCAAGAGAAAGATTTTGCAAGTCTCTTGTATGTGCATTAATATTAAATCCTCTGGAAAATTTCAAAATGTGAGTTTGCAACGAGTCCCCCATGATCACACATCTCCCATGAGAAAGAAGGAGAGGGGAGAACGTAGCTCAGCAAAGTTGACAGTTTAAACATCCCCAGAGGAAAATATAACCAAGGAAATCATTTTTGTGTATGTGCTGGATTTGGGGCAGGAGGTTGGGTTTGTTTTGTTAAGCAAATGATCCATGGCACTTCTGCAGAGAAGAAGATAGATTTTTAGATAGAAAAATTGTGCTTCTCACCTGAGATCAGTGGTCTATCAAAACAGTTGGAAGTTACCACTTTTAAAAGATGCCTCAGTCCTGTCTTCAGTCCAGCTAAATGACTTGGGCAGTCAGTCCTGGGGCTTTAATATGTATGGATGTATGTCGTGAGCAAGAAAAGAGCCTGGACTTATCTACAGAGACTTGGAACATGTGGGGCAAGTGTTCCAAATTAAGAATGAAAACATTCCATGATTTACGTCAAAACTATAAAAATAAGCACTTTGCACGGCTCATGCCCTGACTGAAGTCAGCATCCCTCATCCAAAACATGCAAAAATTACTTTTAATTATTCCAGCTCATGACAAATGAAACTCTCCTTGGTGTTCCATGGCTAAAATATCTGCCCTGTCTTGATTTTTTTCCTATAACTATTCCCAGATGCAAGAGGTGCTGTATAAACATGCAAACCAATGCCGTGATACCCGTGGCAGAGGACACAGGGAAGGGGGAAGGGAGAAAGCAAAAGGCTTTGTTTGTAGCTTTTACTATATTAATGTTGTACAAAGAGCCTCCCACAAAGCCCCAACTAAGCCCATGGCCCCAGCAGACTAAATGTTGCCTTAAAAATATGTGGACAAAAAAGGCAAGCAAGACAAAAGGGCTCAATTTCTGTGGGACTTGGCAAACTGCACCAAGGTGGTAGAGACAGAGCTGGGGAGTTAAAAATGTCCTCAAGTTGCTGTGATTCCTGGCATGCCTCTGGGCTGAGCAGAGCTGCTGCACTTCAACAAAACCATTTTCTCTTACCATAGTCCAGACCAACGTGTGAAGATAACTGCACCAGTTTAACGATGCTAGTAGTACCATGCTCTACAAGCAAGATTGTATCACCATCCTGATGGAGAGAAAGTGCATTGCTGTGGGGCTTGGATGAAGCCCTCTCCTCCTGGGTACTCTAAAAACCAATTCTGAGGACAGAACACCTCCCCCCACAAGGCAAAGACAGACTTCCCCTGAGGCTCCCCACAGAGGATAAACCCCGAGCTGTCCTGTGAGGAGTATGGAGGCTGAGCATACTCCTAGCAAAAGTGTAGCTTTCTTGGGAGCTCTGTAGAAAGCAAGTTTGGGAAGTGAGGAATTAGGGTTTACTATCAGGTACACATGGGGTTTGAAGAATTAAACTTTGAGAAAGTCGCTGCCACTTTTTGATACCCTAAAACACTGAAGGCACTTTGACGTGATGATGGTGCACCTTTGTAGAGATGGCAGTAGAAGCATTAAGACCAGTGTGAGCGGGAACACTGGGGTATGAGACTATCAGGAAGAGCAAGTGGGATGATGAGGGCAATGGGAAGATACATACCCTCAGCACATGTGTTAGTAGGTCATGAATACACAACACACATCTACAGGCAGCTTCTCAGGCCACCTGGTGCAGGAGAAATGATGACTCACAGGTGAGGCAGGGTGGAGAAATTGACCCTCATCATCTCCAGATGGGTATAAAAAGGCAGCTCCAAAGTTAGTAGTTGCCATCATTGTGTGTCGTGTCGTGTCGTGTCGTGTCGTGTCGTGTTTCAGCTTCTGTGGCACCATGAAAGCTCCTGGATATGTGACCTGGAAACCAGCATCACACTGCCTGTGGGGCTACTTAGACATGTGGTTCTGGCTGCTTGTGAGTAAGTAAATGAGATTACAAATTAATTAAACCATATTTTGTTTCAAATTGGTATTGCCTTCCTGTGGCATGCAGATTTCCTACAGCAGGTTGCAGTGTTACTTCCTATGGTTGAGCCTGTGAAACCTGATTGCCTGTGGAAGTGTTTGATAGCATCATTGGTTTGTAAGTGGAAGAAAGAGATTAAGTACGTCAGTCTGTGCAGTAGTTAAAGCTTCTTGAAGTTGCCAGTGAGGATGCCTCCTGCCAGCAGCACTTGGGTGTTGCTCCTTAGGCTGAAAACCTTCCCTTTTGCTACAAGGGCCCCTTCACAAGAAGTGTCAGGTGCAGAGTGAAGCCCTTGAAGGCATTCCCTTGACAGAAGGAAGATGCTGATTGAGCCTCCCTTGACTGCTGGAGTGCAGCACCAATTTGCAATGTATTGCCTAAGAGAAAAAGCACTTCAGCTGGGAGGAAAAATTTGCAATAATGAGGGATGAAATCTAAACTTTTCAGGATACCTCTTGTCAAACAAAAATGTACTAAAGTCACAGTGAATTTCTGGAGTACTTGACAGGCATTTCTTCTGGGTAGGGCTCCATAACACACGCTCGCCTTGCAAGCCGTTTGTTCAGCCTTACAAGCTATCACTGTTGAGCAAATGCCACCAGAAGCTGGAGGGGAGTGTGACTGGAGCTCCTCCATCAGCACTTCTGCTGCTTTCCTTCCCCAAGGTGGGAGGAGTGGTAAATAAGAGAAAACTGTGTATATCTCTCTGGAGAACGCCAGAGGCAATGCAAATGATAGGCTTGTTTGTGTTGGGTTATCAGATGGTTTGCTACAAAGTACTATGTGCAACTTAGAAGAGAAAGAAAAGAAAACTTGATACTGAATTTTTGGTGTTAGAGTGGCTGGGTACATCCACTCCCAGCACACTGCTGGATTATGAAGATGGATCTTTAACACTCAAAGGTGTGCAGGGCAAAGAGCTTTTTCTGGTGACCAACCCCTCCAGGCAATGCTGCAGGTTCCCAGAGGAGCAGAATGGTGGGAGCACATGGTTTGGGTCCCAGCAGGGCTGTCTCTCTGTAGCCACGTGCTGGCCTGAGTGTGTGGCTCTATTTGCTGTTGCAGAGGTATCACACTCCTTCGACTACTGCTGTGTTTTCATATAAGTCTTGGTCTATACAGGACATAAAACTGTTGAATAAACCAAGAAATGCATCTGTCTTCACAAAACCGCTCACCAAAGTTCTGGTATGGACATGTACACAGCATACATCAGCACATGAGGATTTGGCACCAATGGCGCTTAGGGTAGGAAATTGCTGAGGCTTCTCCCACAAATGATTTCATGTGGATGCAGAGTTGAAACTTCAAGTCTGAGCATAGCTAGTGATTCCTGGGGTGAGCTTGTTCAGCGTGCTTCCAAGAAGGGCATCTCAGGAAAGGGCCGTTCATCTCTTCCCCTCAGCTGGGGTTCAGGTCTTCATGCTTGTATGGAAAATGAACTGATCACCTGGGGGAGAGGGCTGCTATGAAATAAACATGAGATGGACTAAGTGGACAGAAGTAGGAGAAGTGGTGGTTTTCAGGTAGACAATAACCAGCCATGGCCAAAGAAAAAGCCAGAGAAAGAACCCACTGCGTATCTTTTCACTGGTATCTAGTCCTCTTCCTCAGTGAAAGCTGGCATATTGCAGGACAGATGATTTCCCTGCCTTTTTTTTTTTTTACAGTGCTTTACACTTCCCAGGAGTTGTTTCTATATGACTGTAATAGAGCTGTCAAAATAACAGCTTGCAGTAGAGGATGCGATCACACCTCTCTGCTCCATGCTGCCTCCACCTCCTGCAGCACTTGCTTCTAATGAAAGGCTTGAGGATGGTGTCAAACCAAGGTGACACTGCATGTGGGTGCAGGATGTGTCTCAGTGTTCATTTGGCTGACCTCCCCAGCAGACACATGGCCTGGGGTTCCTCCACACTTCTCTTTGCTAAAGGTTTACAAGCCTGGTCCCAGCTATGGTGTCCTTTGCTCCATGACCTGTAGAAGGTCTTTTGCACCCAAAAGTAATGCCCTTCTGCATCCTGCCCTTCCTGCCCAGCATTTTTGCTCTAACCACACTGTGCAGGCCATGCATGGGGCACAGTCCCAGCAACAGCCAGTTGACGGTACAGGGGTTTTAACAAGTAAAGGCTTTTCTACTACAACTTGACAGGGCAATGAGGGTGGAGATGTGACAAGGATTGGTCCATATCCACTGAGAAATGGCTATTGAATAGACTATTGAGTGTATGTCCAGGAGGTACTGCCTTAGGTCCACCTTAGGCAGCATCTTGGTGCTGGAGCAGTGACAGGTCTTCCATGCCTCAACCCACCCTGGGGAAAGATTAGTTATTAGACAGTGTCCAGTCCTGGTCAGTCTGGAAATAATCATGTAAAGACAAATGGGTGGTAACATCAGAGCAAAATATTAATGGAGGGACTGGAGTCACCACCCATCAATATCCATTAGCATTTGCTTGGATGCATCAGCCTTTTTTCTCTCTTCTTTTATCAGACATCTTAAGTAACCTACAGGTTCCTGCTTGCAAGGTCAGCATTTCCTATGCATGAAGGCAGTATCTCTTGCAGAATGAAGCTGTAGGCTGTGTAGATCTAATGTACCAGCTCAATCAGATGTTTAAGTATCTCTGCAGAATGATCACTGTCATTTAATTTGCTGATTGGTGTTGTCATATCTATTTGTAGAATACAGTATAATTTATGGTGAGATCCCTAGAGGTTCTTCAGCAAATGCTACAAGTAATTGAATCAGCTGATTTCTAAAGGTCAGGTGAAAACTGAGCATTATTATAACACAGATTATGTGATGATGACACCAAGTAGCTTTACATTTCAAATGTAAAAATTCATATTTACTGATTATTGCTATTACCACCACTGTGGCAGATGAGCGAATAATAAAATCAAGAAGCCTAACTTCTGTTTAGCAAAAACCTGAGGCAATTTTTTAACCCTGTAAACCCAGTAAAAGCAATGTAGCTTTTGAAGAGGGAAAAAAGGTAAAAGGGACTTGTGCTACTGTTTTTCAAGCCAAAGGTGGAGAGAATTTCAGAGAGAGGCAATTAGGGAAGCATCAGGAAATTGTTTGGGTTATTTTATTGAAGAAGTGGCTCACTGATGAACTTTGAGGTTGAGTGCTGCTATTTCCAGTCCTGGCTGCATATGATACCCCCGAGCTGGCACGGCTGCTTCCCATCTTTCTTCCAGCAAAGAAGTGAATTTCCCTTATCAGCAAAATTAATTTTGTATGCACGGCAAGTTATACAAATGAGGTGTTTTAATTTGGTTTATATGGTCTTTGGAGTTCGTTTCTGTGGGAACAAGGGAGAAACAGGAGGAAGGTTATCTGGAAGGGGGCAGGGATGATTGACTTCTGAGGGCACCAGGCTACAGCAGCTCACTGAAGAAATGGTTTGCCCAAAGAATGAAGCTGATGGAAGATACCAGTAACACAAAGCTCAAACTAGGATGCTGGTTTGTCTGCACCAGAAAGTCAGCTCACTGGTAGTAAGTTAAGATTTCTTTACAATAAACCCAACAGTTTTCTTTTTTTCTTTTTTTTTTTTTTTTTTTTTTTTTTTTAAAAAGTATTAGTCTACAAACTAGTGGGGTTTTCTTTCCAGAAATCAAACTTCTCTGGCCTCTTCCGAAACCATTCCAGCCTTCTGGAATAACACTAGTTCCCATCTGCTTCCCTTAGAGTAACTTCTCATGACAAAGTCAAAGGAGATGTAAAAACCAAACCAAACAAACAGAAAAGTTTGGCATGAACCAAACAGCCAAGACAAGGAGTGGGTTGAAGCAGACTAAATTTTGGAGAATGTATCTATCCCTGTAAGGCTGTTGCTAGCCCCAGTACCCTGTATGGTGTCTAACAGGCATTTATAGGGCATGCCCCACTGACTTCTGGAGTAACGCCTGCCTATTCATGCTTTGCACAGGGGAAAATTGTGCCTAGGGCATAAATTTTGTGACCAAAGTGCCTATTAAAAAGGGTAAACGCATGTTTGCTTGTAAAAGCCCCTCCCCAGAATGGATCAAGGAAGTTACTATGTGTTTTTTTTCACTGCAGAAATACATGCATGCTGCAAACTTCCTTTTTTATTTCCTCTGTAAATCATCAACCTAGAGCACTGCAGGCTATGTAACGACTGTATGAGCTGCCAGGACAATAAATTGAAGCTTTAAGCCCACAAAAGACTTAAAACACCCACCTTACTTTACATAGCCTGGTGACAGCAATATAGATGTGCCTAAGGTTGAGTGTGTGCTCCGGTGCTCTCATGGATCAGGGCCTAAATACACACAAACACTTCAAACAGAGGCATCTGTCAGGAAAAAAACTTCCTCTCCTCGGGAGGAGGCTTTGCTTGCAGCTCCAGCACAGGAGCTGGGGCACATAAATCCCCCAGACTTTGTAAAAACCTGCCAGGTCAGTTAGAAGCCAGCTGAGTGACAATGCTGCAAAAGAGCCACCTGAAAATAAACAGGCAAATGATAAAAAGACATGAACGGGCTCCCGGGGTGAAGTCAGAAGGAAGCCCAGCTCCCTGGCTGCACGTGCACTTGCATGCCGCAATGGCTCTGGGGCTGTGGATGCTCCCTCCTGCTTTCTTGCATCCCTCCCTTCATGCAAAGCCCAGGGCGTCAGCAGAGCAGGGGTACCCCATTGTCTGCTGTGTCTCGCAGGACCTCTGCCATGAGCAGTGGGGGGGATGCCAGAGCACAGACCCCATAGTACCAACAGTGTGAACCTGTTTCCATGTCCCTGGCATTGCTCCCCTTGGGGTGAAGGCAGGTACCACCAGGCATAAGGATATCCAATGGCCCTTGCGTATCAAATGGGGATCTGTTAGGTTATTTTAGTGCTCTCTGGGGAGAAAGCAAGGGCATGCAAACACCAATAAATAACCGCTCCTGGTTCTGGGCCTCTTATATAAGGTGACGATAATAGAAACTGAGGTGTATGAGGGGGTGGGACAGGATGGGAAGATCGGAGTTTTTAAAGGAAAGTAGGTCTGGGTTTTTAGGGGGGAAATGTAAATTACCAGCCTTCCCTGATGTTTAATAAATTCAAATAAGAGGGTGCTGTATTGTACCAATGTCTTGGCTGCAGTACAAGGTGCAAGAGTCCTGTGCTGGGGAAGTGCCACTTGATGAAGAATTTTATATAGATTTTCTCTTCAGAGACGAGCTGATATATGGTACTGTCAGCTGAGCACAGTAACAGGAATAAATGATTTAATAGCACAAATGGTTTCTGAAGAGAGCTAGGTGAGTATTGTCCCAAAGTAACCAACTATTCTTCCCAAGTGCAAATGATGCTTGAATTATCATAGATATGCAGAAAGCAATTTCGTAGCCGCCCTGGCACTGAAGTTGGTTAGTGAAGATTTTTCGCTATGTATTTTCTTTTCCTTTCTTTTAAGCCTACTGAAGAATGCAGGATTAATATTCAGGGCATGCTTTAATCCTAATTGGAAAGATGCTGCTTATAAACTAGGTTTAGGTATCTAAATCGCATATCAGAAAGGGGCTGGGTTTGAACTGTGTTAAGACAGGCTGCTATTTTATTTTATGTGTAATTGTTTAGAGAAAAATAGGGGAGGGTTTCATAGCATAACCCACTCTCTGTGCAAAGCACTAAATGTTACATATGGTTATTTGCCATCTCCTCCTCTTACAAACACAGATCATAACTTGCCAGCTCCCTACACTGCAATTTATTTTCTTATAGCCAGGTCGTGAAAGCCATGAGAATAGAAGTGATCTGTTTTAATTCATAATGCAGGTACCAACCCCCCCTGCCTTCAGCCTAATTATAGCAGTAAGGTGTGTGTTTATAGGTTCAGTGGTGAACGTCTGGAGGTTGCTTTTCACTGCCTGTTACTTATGATCTGAGCAGAGTCATGCACTAAAAAGTAGACATGTTTCAGCAGTGTAATTCTGAGTTACGCTTCCTGAGTTACATTTCTCTCCCTGTTGGGTCTCTGATCACTGTATCAGAAGCACCATTGCAACTTCTTTCATGAAGTAGGTTTTTTTGATGCATGGTCAGTGGAAATTTTCCTTTGGGAAAATCATGGCACTAAGCCTGAAGAAGAGAAGACTGAGAGAGGACCTCATCAACACATACAAATATCTTAAGGTGGATGTCATGAGGATGGAGCCACACTCTTTGCAGTGGTGCCCAGCGACAGGACAAGGGGCAATGGGTACAAACTAAACATAAGAGGTTTCAGTTGAATATGAGGAGAAACTTCTTTACTTTGAGGGTGACAGAGCAGTGGAACAGGCTGCCCAGGGGGGTTGTGGAGTCTCCTTCTCTGGAGACATTCAAAGCCCGCCTGGTCAATGTCCTGTGTAACATGCTCTAGGTGAACCTGCTTTAGCAGGAGGGTTGGACTAGATGATCTCCAGAGGTCCCTTCCAACCTCTGCCATTCTGTGATTCTGTGTAATCTGAGTCCCTGGGTTGAAGAAGGACTGTAACACAGCAGACTGGATGTAGGAAAATAACCAGATAGCCAGCACGCTGGATGATAGGTATATTGTCTGGATGCCACCAGTGCTTCTGTATCGCTCACTTCTATTTATGTAGCTATATTCAGATTGTACTCTACAGGTAAATTCACACAAGGACACAAGTCTTGCCCTGAAAATCCTCTTTGCTTTTGGTACATCCCTTCCTTGGGGCCAAGTCTGCTCTCATGGCAATTAGTTGCAGTTCTTGTGCGTAAGCCTCGCTCAGCTGAACAATCTCCCTGACCCAGTGGGGCTCCTTGTGTGCCTAATCTAGGGCTGGAATTTGTCAGCAGGTCAGCACCCACTGGGATGCTGAAAAATCAGGCTTACTCAGTCTGTAGGCATGTTATTTTAGATCCACTCAAGGACCACCCCCAAAGCGCATTGCCAGCGGGAACCTCAGACAGACCAGGTCCAGATCTGCTGGATTGCCCCAGCTGCATGACATGCCCCAAACCACGGGTGCTTAATGGGTCTAAGGGGCCCTCGTGCTCTTGGTGGCACCACATAATGAATGAGAGAGATGAATGTTTGTGTACAGTATGGAGTTTTCATGAGGCAGGATTGATAAATGAGAAGCAAAAGCATATTTGGGGAACAAGTAAAGCTGTACTGATGTAGGTTTTGCAGGCTATGGGTTCTGAAGACCCTCATTTTTCTTCTTTCCCTCCTGCAAGGCTGCAAAGGGAAGAGGTAAGGCAGCAAATCCTGCCCTTGTTTTGACTTCCTTCATGTGCCTGCTAACAGGCTGTTACATGAAAATCCTGGTGGGGGGGAAAGTGGTGTGTCCGTAGGAGTTTGCTTAAGTTTCTGTCTGTTTAAAAATTGCTTGTGTCCTTGTTTGCTCTTTCTCACGAGGCGTGTGAATAGAGACCATTGTATGTAAGTACACGCAGTGGTGCCCAGGTAGTGCTTGGATATAAAGGAATGTTTGTGCAGCGGCAGCTGAAACATGGAGATGGTAGAAGTAGGTGCCCTGCCTACATCTTAAAGGAAAAAGGAGTATGTTTTATTGAATAAATAAAGGCTTTGTTAGCTAGGCCACCTTATTCCTGCAGGGAATCCATAGGAAGGATTTATGTGACGTGTTCTCTGATGATAATGATACTTTAATAGGATACAGAATATTATGCTACCTAAATCTTGACAGTCCATTCCTTTGACTCAGAAATGCTAATGCAAGGTGTATCTTGTACTCCATACTCTATGGCAGCTCCTATTTCTTCTGTTTTTCCTCTGTATATTAATGTGGGGTTAGAGGCTTTATCTACACAACTACACAGTCCCCCTCACAAGCCTCTCCAGACATACAATTTAGCAAAAAAAGCTTGCTTTGTTCATACAGTGTAATTAGGAGAATGAATAGAGATGCCAGAAAGATTTATGACTTGATTTTTCAGCGATGGGGAAGGCAACTAACACGCAGTATTGATTTCATGAGAAACCAGGGATCCTCAGACCAGAGTAGCACTTTTCTCAATATCCACTTCAGAAACATCACGCTAAATGGAGTGTTTCCTTGAGAAACTAAAGGATAAACAAGCAAAATTTTCAAAACTGACTGCTTTTTTCTTTTCCAAAGCAGGAAGATACGCTTAGATAATCTAGAATGTCAGTAGGATTTGGCACTTGTAGAAAGTACTACCCAACATTTTAATTCATCCTTCAGAAAAATGTGCCATAACCTCGCTACCTCAGAAGCACCACTTCACTGCAACTGTTGCAAAAAGCTTTGCTAGATTTCACTAGTATTTTTTTAAAAATCACCTAGAAATGCAACATTTACAGACACTCGGAAAACAAACCAGAACACAGTGTTTCAGTTTCAAATAAAATTTGTAGCTGCTTTGAACTCTCCTTTCGAAAGTAAAACTAAATACAGTTCTGGCTTTTTAACTATTCCAAATAGAAATGCAACCACTTAGTGACATCTCTTTTTGGCTGGGTTTGCGATGCTTGAGTTTCACCTCTGATTTCAAAGGAGTGGTGAGCTGTTCTGCTCCCATCTCTGGGATGTGAAGTCTGAAGTCTAATTATGCCATTTTCGTATTTCCTGGTTGTTCACTGCTTTACTACTGATAAATTTAGAAAAAAAAAAATCCAGCTGTGCTGAGACTGTGGAAGCAGTTGAGGCTTGGGGTTAGAGCTTGCAGAACATGTAGCCTCTTATTTTGTACTCTGTCTGGCTCTGAATGACAGCTATTCAATTTATACATATACACTATATATATATACACTACTGTAGGTTTTTTATAGGAGTTTTTGGTAGATGAACTTTGAACAAATAATTTTAAGCTGGTAACTTTAATAAATGGAATTTTTTCTTCTTGTAAAACCAGCTTATTTGTAATTTCAAATTCAGCACTGCTTAAGTTCCACTGGTTTCCTAAGAAAGATATGCTACTGCTCCAAACCAGAAAGGCAAAGACAAATGTAATGCAATGAGCTCTTGCCTACCAAATGTATGGGATGTGTGGATGAATGACTTGTAGTCAAGCTTTAAGTGCAACTTAGTTCAAAGAAGGATGGGGACTATTTGAAGGGAAGATCTGCACAAAGAATGGGGCTCAAACTCCAGTCGGAAAATGGTTGCAATGAAAATCACCCACAGTTATATAGCTCTTGATCACTGCACCTTCAAAGATTAAAACACCAGTTCCTATTGATTTTTTTTTTATTTTTTTTTTAAAGTAGCAATAGCACACTTCCCTTGTCAGCAGAGGACTCCATCCTAACAAAACCACTCTTGTTGCGGCTCAGGACTTGCCCGTGAGTGATGGCTACCTTAGATGCTACCCAGGGCCATGACACGATTACAGGATCATGTAGCATCTCTCAGCTTCTGGATCCAAGTGAGCCATTTGCTCTCTCCCTGGTGTACGTGCCCTGTGCACCCCTTCCCCAGCCTTGCATCCCAAATCCTCAGGCACCAGCATCATAGGGTATGCTGACGCACCTCTGCCTCCCAGCCTAGGCACAACTGGAATGATTTCTGTGTTTTATACCTTCTTTGCAAAGATATAAATGACCACTATCGGCCCCTGGATCGACAGGGCAGCACAGAGGAGTGCTAAGGAGAGCCCCATTCATCTTTGCTGCCAGTTCAGCTCTGTGTGGGCAAACAGGTGTTAAACTGAATTTTAATCTGCTAGCAACAAAAATCTTATTATGTAGCTCTGCCTGAGGGCTAGGCAAGTTCATGCACCACAACTGCATGGTTAGTGTGTTCAGGTGAAATCTGAGCTTGTGGGTGAGGATTTGAGAAAGCAGACAATTCATGCTTTCTGTTCATTGCCAGCAATACATACATATATCTATATAGACTGAAGCTCTTTTTCTCCACTGTCTGCAAGTATATATACTACTATTCTTGCTGGGATGAGCACTAGCTGGAGGATATTTCTGTTTGGAGGGAAAAGTGAGGGGTGGGAAGGAAAGAAAAGAAATATTATCCCCACAAAATATGCTTTATAAAAATGTGCATACAGCAAATGTACCCAATACATATATCACAAACTGATGGCCTTTATGCCAACTCTCTAAATTAGCCAGGGGTGCTGTTGGAACCAGCAGCACCATGACAATTTGCATGACGAGGGCCTTGAGTCTTTCTGTCCTTTAGCTGAAGAAAGGCATAGTAGCCTGAGATACACTGATTTTATTTGATACTGGTACTTTGTGGCACTCTCCCATTCCCACCCCTTCTCCAGAGCTCCCTGGCTCTATTAGTGATCCAGTCACCAACTCCTATCTCTCCTTATTCTACAATTTCACATGTTCCTGCTACTGTGTCTGCTACGTTTCTGGTTCATAAAGCCTCTCTCTGCATCTTCAGATCACTTTTGCAGAATAAGTCCTCGTATGGTACTGATAAGAAAATCTTTTTACCTATTTAATATGACTATGACCAGTGCAAGTGTGGGACAATTGATGTTTATGGAGAAAGGAATAGAGGAAAAAAAAATCAAGTGTTCCCATCGAAGCTTCTTTAAAAGCATTTGCTAAAGATGTTGCACAAGTGACTTTCTGCACGTATTTCTATTTATTTTTTAAATTTTCTGTTAAGTTTTCCAACACCATTTTAATTAAAAGCCTTTATTACTGAGTATTTCATTAGAAAGGGCTGCCAATATTTTTTATTATTTTCTTCAGAATTTTAAGTGACACTATATACATGTTTTGCTCTAAAGGGGTCATTCTGGGAGAAAGTGAAAAGGAAGTAACAGTGTTAAACCAGTCATGCAAAGGTGTGATGTGAGGCATAGCTTGTCTTAATGAATTTCGTTCACTAAGTGAGTCTAATTTCTGGTCGGAGCAATTGTGGTGTATTGATTTCTAGCCCCACACTCGCCTGGTAAACAAGATCTCATCACAGTTCCTGGCTTGTGTCAGTTAAGTCCTTTCCTCTCAGGCAAATCAAATATTTAAATCTCTAGCTCTTGACAGCTTTCATACACAATTGCATGCAACTCACTATGTGAAGAAGCTCAGAGCTGCAAATCCGTGGGTGGGGAGGGGAGAAGCCTAGAGGTGCTCTCGTCCCCATTAAGGGTCATTAGCTGACAGCTCCTTGTCCCAGGCCGTGCCAGATGTTTTCAGCTGGACAGCTTCTCCCTTTCCACTGGGGCTGCCTCGGCACTGGCTTGTGCCTGCACTACTGTTGCATGAGTGACTGGGCTATAATACAGGGAGGCAGGAGTAAGGCTGGCAGCAGCAGCAGCAGCTCGGTGCGGGCTAATGTGTGGTTTGGTACCCAAGCTATGATAAGGCTGGTTCTCATACCTCCAGCTTGCCCTGCCCTCAATCGTGGGCTGTCGTGCTGACACAGTTTCAGCCTTTGCTTCTTCACCACACCCTCTCTGATGGAGGATATTACACATAATTTTCAGACAAAGCAATCAAACCACCAAGAAACTAAATTCAAAATTTTAAATTAGGGTCTGTAGGGGAAGCAAAATTCTGAATACAAACTGACTGCCATTGTCAGCTGCTTCTGGATTTAGATCGCCATCTTTAGGTATTTGCCTTTGCAGTTTACTAGCATAGTAACATAAACTATTAAAAAAACCCCTCCATGTAACCTCAAAAAATAAGGGTAAGCTCCTATTTCGCCCAGTTTAGCCCACTAGACCACTGCTCTTTACAATTCTTGTGGCCAGTTATCCCGATGACTATACTAAGCATACTGAAGAAGTGCAGATGTCTCAGCTATAAGTAACGCTTAGAAAGGGAGCGCTGCATATATTTAAAAGTGTGTAAGAACCTAGCAGATGTTGTGCCAAGATTAGGCTATAACATTTTTGCGCCTATCCGAGCTCTCCTTGGAGGATTTGTTCTTGAGAGTTGTGTAACACCTTTCCTTTCGCATTGACCTCCGAGATAATGTGCATCAGGAACGTAATATTATCAAGAGAGCCAGGCAGTAGCTTGGGAGTTGGTACAAGGGCACATGAATGATGGCATTATTTCCAATCAGAAAATTGCTAAATTTAAGTCTATTACTGAATCCAACTGAACACCATGCAGCTTGGCACCTTATGTAGGGTGTGCACCTACATAAAATTGTGTCAATAATAGAAAAAACAATATAAAGCTTGAAGAGAACGCTGGAAAAAAAAATCTCCATGAGCATGTGGAAGGGAATACTAAATGTTTAGTGTTTTGGTTTTTTTTTAGCTGCTATCTTATTTCAAAGTGCTTTTTACTCCAAATATCCCTCTAAATCTAAATATCCAAAAAAACAAGTGAAATGGTAAGCCACAACCTGAAAAAAAAACCCCACAGGAATGGGAAAAATTCTTACAAGGTTGGATCTGGTTTTGCCTTCAGCTGAGACGTTTCATACAGGGTAAAGTGCGCTGCTTATACTTGCTAGCTCCATATACCCATAACAAAAAGGGTTAGACATCATGCTTAATTTAAAACTATCCCCACTGAGGCTATCAGTGTGAATACCAGAATGCGGAGCAGTTGTACGCAGCTGAACATACAAGTCCTTGCAATAATCCTTGCTCACACATGTGTTTAACTGCCACTGAAAGTACTGTCAACAAAGCAATACGCTTTGCTAAGCGGGCATGGGTTCCTGCTTTCAGCATCTGTGTGCATAAATGTGGCATCACTGGATCTGTTGTAAGCAGGCTTGTTATTACTGGTAAGGTTGCTGTCTGCACCTGAGAACACAGAAGTAATAACCTGCAAAATTAAGATGGTGCAAACGTAATGCTAACATTTCCCAGGAGTGTCTAGCTTTGTGACTTTAGCACTGCCAGTGCAAGGCGGGGCTTTTTTTTTTCTTTTATGGTAATACATTTGATTCAGCATTTACAATCAGGAAGCTCTAAAAGGAACAATGCTAATTCACTACCAGAAAAAAAAAAATGGTGCTTTCCTACCCAAACAGCAGGAAGATGAGCCAAAACTAATAATGTCAGTGATGATTCCTGTTTTGTGTTTACATGGTCAAAACCAGGAAGCTGTCTGACATTGATAAAACCACTCTTGAAAAGTTGTCATCGAAGGTCTAAAATATTCATTTGAATTGCATTATCACTAAACGCATACTAAACAGGAACTAGGCTCTTAAAAGATGAGCTAACAAAATACTGGGTTTGCATGTTTTTTTCTTTGTTGTTTTTTTTCTTTTTGGTGGAGAGAGGAAGAATAATAATATGCTGGTTTTTACACTGCATTAACTAATTATAGACATTAAAGATTAAAAACACCTATTATTTTATTTAAATCTTCCTCTAGCTATTGTCATAGCTGACAAATCCAGTTCTTAAACACAGTTTTGCAAACTGCTCGTTCTTTGTACATGCATGCTTTACAGGAAAAAAAAAAATCACCATAAAATAATCAGCAATGTAATTCCCTTACCTGTCCAGGCCATGTGTCCTTCCAATTTCAAAGGTCACTGCTAGGAGCTGGGAGATCCTCTGTGAGCGATGCTTTTATTTACTGTAAGTGTGGTTTTCTCTTGCTCCTGTTCGCAAGTCCATCTCCATAAGGCTTCTCTTGTAGTGTCTGCAAAAGCAATGCATATAGCATGAGCACATGCTGTGTTGGGAAGGTGGAATCACCTGAATTTTATTGTAACTGAGATCATCAATATGTACCTGGTTCTACATTCTCAGGACACCTATGTGCTATCATGATATCTGCATGCATTTGCAGCTTACATGAGATACCAGGACGAGCTTGCTGTGAGCACCAAGGTAACCCAAGACAGTGAGGGCGGTAATCTCTCAGATTATGGGTCTTTGGAGAATTGAGGATTTAAAACCCTACTGGGTGTAGGATGACATGGAGTCTTCCCCAGTTTCCCCTCTTCCTTTTCCAGTCACAGAGGATGAGGGGTTTTTTTGTAAGGGTCAACAACATCCTAAGACCAATTCAGACAAAAGATCTAAACTGAGAGCTCCCTTATCCTGGGGACCCATTTTTGCCTTTTTGCAAGGTCAATATGATCTCTTGGATCTATCATCTTGGGTGAGCGAGGGCTGAGATTCACCTGGTAACTGAAGCACCTGACTGCCAGCAGCCTTCAGGACTACAAAGCAGGGAGCATGTACAGAAGCTTAAATAAATGCAAGCAGGCTGGTCCATCCACTTTGACGGGGGAAAAGAAATCTCTGAAGTGCTACTCCTGTACCTGAGGTTCCCAAAAATACTTCTTGAAATTATTTACTTGGGCAAGCATGCGGTTGCTTAAGCAAAGATGACACACCAAAGCCTAAGTTTGTCAGTTCTTGACTTTTTAGTACCTAAGAACCTATAAAGAATTAACTGCAGTAGAGGAATACAATTCTTCTTCAATTCCTCCTGTGTTGCATTATGTTAGCATAGCATTAAAAGGAATTATTTTCTGGGTTTGTGTTTTTAGGTATATTCCCCTGTTCCCTTGTAAATGTGAGGCAGAATCGCACCATTTAATGGTTAAGAAGAGAAAGGCAACACCAGGAAAGCTGGTTTCTCACCTATGCCTTATTGCCTGGAGTTCTAAATTAATTATCCCTCTTAAGGGAAAATGAATGTTGAATGGGGAATAAGGCACAGCTGTTGAAGCAGGGTATAAATAGGAAAAGGTTTCAGAAGAAAAAAAAGTGCACTTTGAGCTAGAAAGATGTGGAAGGCAGTACTGCTCTTGGATTTAGATTGTTAGGATGAATTCTGTGCTAATATAATGGACATATCAAGGTTTGCAGGGGTGCATCTGCTTGTGTTTCCTTGCACAGATAATAAAGCTTGGTGGAAGAGCCAAAGGTGCGCTCTCACCAGGAGGGTCCCTGAGCGGGGTGGGCAGTGAGCCGGGAGGTTGGGGGATGCCACGGGACACCCCTGCTCTGCAGCCCACGGGATTTCTGAGAGCAGTCATGAGAATTGCATCCTGTGCTCAAGTTATCTTGAGGTGCAATAAATACTGATCTGCCTACTCTTGTAACATCAGAGCCTCCCTATAGTACTCGGCTTATGTACACAGCAGTATCATATGTATAGCAGGTGTGCATTTGTATGCATACTTGGTATCTGACTTCTTACAAGGACATACTTAAAGACAAGAATAAAACCATACTTTTTATTATTCAGGCTTTGCAGCAGCAGCGAGGCCATTGCTCTACCACACCCTGTATCCAACAGCGTTTCAGGGGGTGTGTTTGTAAGTAGGTAGGTAGGAGATAACCCATCCTTTGGGACATCATTACCTGCCTTGCATCCATACAAGGGTTAAGTCCCAAAGCATGCATATTATATCTCATCTAAACATATCTGTATGTTTAGATAGACCATTACTTTGATAACATTCTTGGACAACCCTTCTGGCACTGTATTGCTCTTGTTTAAGCTCAGTCAGCACCCAACCACTTAAAAGTCTGTATTGGTTTAGCTGAACTGAGTTAAAACAGTCCTGTGTAGACAAACCCTGAGAATTTAGAGCAGCTCAAGCTGTGTTGGTGTCTCTTTAGGCACGATGGAGTAGCACCTGGGATATTATTGCCCTTTTTTAATCTGTGACAATTTTTGCTTCTCTATCCATGTCTCGCTAGTCATAGCATCTGAATCGCTGCATGAAAAGAGAATCAAAATGTAGGGCAAGCGATTAAACAGAGATGAGCAATTCTGGATTCTTCAACTTATGGTTTCCCAGACATGATAAAAGGACAGGGGAGGTCTCACAAACAGTAAAAATAACATATCATTTTTTATCATGTAATGTTTAAAAAAAAATAATTCTTCTAAGGCTTATACTAGCCTGGGAAATCTATACCACCGAGTTTTATGCTAACTTCTGAACCAAATGGTCAAAGTTTTCAAAAGTGGAAAAGTTCACATTTTTTTATACACAAGTATCTCCCTTCCTCTCTGCCTCTCCAGTGGGTGCCACTCTACCACACACCTTAAAGAAAGCTTCCTGCTTCTCCTTGGAATCTAAGCAGAAAATCAATTAACTACAGTATTAATGAGGCCTGATTACAGGTTCTTCCCTGCCTGTTGTTGTTTTCACCTCCCTTTTCTGCCAATATTTAACTAGGGATTACACACACACACACAATCTTATCTATTCCTTCCTTTCATCAAACATTAATAATTGGAGTCCCTGTTTTTATGACTTTCCTGATAAATACTGTTTTAGATTAGTATGTTTGGAATGGGCCAGCTTAACTAGGAGGAGCCACTAGGACAGAACTTCATACTAGCGTTGTTGATGCTTACTGATGGTGATGTTTCAGGATTATTTGTGCTGCCATTAAATTCGATATTCAGGGGGTACTTTCTTCCTTATGGATGTAGAATATTTCTTCTGAGATATTCCTTCACAGGATATGTGAAGAAGGATGAGGTTTCTTGCCTTTCACAGCAGGAGTAAAATCTTAGAGCATTGAATCCAGCACAACTCAAAGTCATCTTTTGGGGTCAGATTTCCAAGTCGTTCGTTTACTCCATAACATGGTGGTATCGCTTTGCCTTTCAGTGCCAGGTTGGGAGCCTAGGGTTAAACTCTTTCGCTGCCTGGGAGGGGGTTGATCTCTTTAGGGAGCTCCTTAACCACAGTAAATTATACTGGAGTGTGCTGAACCTGTTCCTGACTTTGCTGGGACAGTGAATGAGAGCATCTCTAGGAGCTGGTGCCAGTGGCACCTGCCTGGGAGGAAGGTGCCCAGGGCCGCAGCCGGTGCTCAGGGTAACAGCTTCATACCTCAATACAATCCTGGAGCTGTTCCATCGACTTCAGGCTTTCATTGATCAGCTGCAGCTGAATTATGCTCTTGGCTCTGGAGGTGTAAATCCCGCTGCTTGGCCTCAGGTCTGGCATCTATACAGTAAATCATCTCCCACGTATAATATAATATTGGGATTTGGGTTATCTATCCAATATATACAAGTTCCAGCCTGACTAGTATGAATTATCTGTACCTTATGGCTCTGGCAGTCTTTCTTCTGCTAAAGCACAGTGTGGTGCCAGTTCATCTATCCAGGTTGATCATTAAAGGCTCTTGGTACATGAGCAGGCTCTGGACAAAAAAACAAGAGTGTTTCTGTTCTGGGTAAGATCCTCTTCTTCCAAACTTTGTGTACAGAGCCAGAGCTTTGACTGGAAAATTGCTAAAGCCTGGACTAACAAGAGGAGATGTTAGCACAGATTTGGACTCCCTGCAAGAGCTGAGCAAAGCATGAAGATGAGCAGCGATGGGGAGGGAATGTGTACCAGGGCATAAGGATTTCTAGTTGTTTCTTTGTCTAAGCTAGCTAAAGGAGGATTGTTCTGTGGACTGCTCCTCAAAACTGATGTGGCTAAATACCTCCCCTGCTATTGCTCCTGAATTGTGAGCTGAAAACCCATGGTATGTCCAAGGCCTTAATGCTGGACAAGGATTGTTACAGGATTGAAAAAAACCCCAATATCAGTGGTATTGTTCTGGTTTTGTTTGGGACAGGGGACTCGTCCAAGGCTGTAACGCTGTCAGTGTACAAGAAGTGAAGCAGAGGGCAGGGAAACAGGGAAGGTGCCTGAGCCCAGAGATGCTAGAGGAGGCTGAAGTCTGATGCAGTGAGACTGCAGCACAGGGCACCAAACTAGGGAGAGCTCACCCTGGGCAGGAATAACAACACATCCACTCACTTCCAGAGAACAAATAAACAGAATTGTGATCATCCATGAATACAGGCACTCCCCACCACCACCGCCATGGTATAAAGGCCCTTTGTGTAACTCTTTAATTTAAACCAGTGAAATTGGAGCAACATAAAATTAATTTCTCTGGGTCCTGTTCTGTAAGCATCAATTATAATGTCTAATCTACATGAAGTGCTGCTAAGTTTAGTAACCGGCTCTTTATTATGCAGCACCCAAAAGCATTCAAATATATTCACATTAAGATGTAAGATCATATAAATGTTAATTGTAGAATCATCCAAATGTTAACAGTTGGGTTTTTTGCCTCCTAAGGCTATAAACAGCTATTTTGATTAGGTTGCCATGTTCCAGTAAAATACATTTTCAAAGAGAAATGTCTCAATTGGAGCTTTGCTTGGCAGCGGGCACAAAACAATGTCCTATCAGAAAGTAGAGACAACACAGAAGACTAGCCTTTATGTATGACAATGGAAATCAAGATTTGATACTTGCTGAGCTAGCCTTTATGTATGACAATGACAATGGAAATCAAGATTTGATACTTGCTGAAAGAATTTTATTGGTGTAGAGGAAGGGATACACTGCTTTGAACATGTAAAACATTTATGTTCCTAATTAAAAATTTACTCAGCACCTACAGTTTTTGCCTGAGATATGGCTGGGGAAAAAGCCCTGAAAACTGCTGCCATCTCCTCCAAGGTCATATATCTTGTCATTTAAAGGAATATTCAATTTTGTTCTATACTTGACATTTTATTTGCCTCTTAATTGTTTTTGGAATAAGATTATGTATTCTTTTGACTTCCTTTTGCTCCTGCAGTCCAGTGTTTTTCTCTTTCTTATAGCAGATTATTGTGTAGCTTTTGCTTTGGTGTTACGCTTTTTTGCCACCTCTTATCTTTTACTGTGCCTTCTCTCTTGTTGTTATTGTTTCTTCTGTGTCCTTCCACTCCTCTGCTTGTGCTGCCTTCCTTTCTACACAAGTCGTCTTTGCTGACATAGCTCACTTATATGTCTCTCTCTTCCTCCACTTTAATTTGTGTCTAATTCTCCTGACTATTTTCTCATTTAGGTGCCTCAAAGGGACAACTCAAACTAAATAAAAAAACCCCAAAACAAAACGCTCACCAGAAAAAGATGTCACAAGGCCAGAATTAGGACAAGAGACCAACCTAGTTATGGAGAGCAATAAGAGAAAGGTTAAGCTTGGTATTCAAACCTTCCCAAAGCTGAAAACAAAGGCAGTTGGATTGGAAATTAGGAACCATAGCCTGACTCTAGCTGGCTTTTGCCATCTCTGGCTGTGAGGTGCTGGATGAATTTGTAGGTTATGTAGCTGCTGCAAGGAAGAGGTATTTTAATTCTCTTTTTTTTTTTCCACCCTCCCTCATTTTCTGGAAAACCTCCTGCTTTGGGCAGAAAGGTGAAGAATGTCTGTCTGTCCCCCTGAGTGCAAGGACCTGCGGTGGCCAGAGCATTCTCCTGCTCTCACGAGCAGCAGTCACACAGTGCTGGGGACAGCCATACTGAATATCGAGCAGATCATCTTCAATGTATTCTACCTTTTTTTCTTTTTATTTTTCCTTTTTTTAATTAATGCTGGGGAGGATCATATTTGAAGCATCGGATATGAAAAGTAATATCAGCATGAAAAATAACATCAGCTTATTCTTCTGGTTAAGGTAACATTAAGACATCTCATAAGGAACATCCAAGTTGTGTTTTACTTCTGAAAATGCTACTGCTGGTTCTCAACTATCAGTAGGATACGGATATTCTTGTGATTTTTATCTAACAAACAGCAGTGCTGAGAAGCAATTCACCTTACAGCAGCTTCTTCTAGTTGTTTGTTTAGGGCTTTGTCCACCATTTCTGATGCTGGCGGGACTAACACCAATGTCTTCCCTGTGTAGTGTGAATGGGAGTATGTAAAGGGTGCGGGGCTATCTGAAAAAAAAAACAACCCTGGAGGTTCTCTTGCGATCAAAGCATACTCCGTAAATCTATTTTCCACTCTGATTTCTTTTTCTTTAAACAGAATTATGCAACATCCATAGACTTGTATCAAGAAAGGAATAATATGGTACATGAACTCACATCAGCAAGGATAAATAGTTAAAAAAAAAAATGGGTGAACTTGGAAGGAATAACCTAATGACTTATCAATTTTGATCTTCTATAAAGGCAGAGCTGGCACACATTGTAATATGTAATTATGGTGCACCTGTGCTGGGTTCATGGCATATTCCAAAGGATGTTTTTAGAAGGCATTTTGTATGACTGTCTTTTCTTTTTTTTTTTGATGGTTTGACCAATAATATTTTTAATAGCTCATGGCTGGCGAGGCTGCTTCTGTCTCTTCCTTTGTACCCTAAGTTTGGGGGGTATCCCTCACTTACAACTTGGAAGGCAGGAGAAAAATGACATTACAAGAAACCATTGTGCAATGAGCATTAGGAAGAAGTAACGACTCGTAATGGTATGGATCATGGATCGTAACTTGGCATAACCACAGACTCTGTTCATCATTCGGGATTCATTTACCTTTCACAGTGGTGAATTATCCTTGCACAAGTTGTGCCTTCATCTATTAATCAAAACTAATGTTGTAACCTAAAAAATTAATAAATAAATAAATAAATTACACTTACAGTACTGGAATAGCTGAATCACAAACAAACAAATGAGCAAAAAAAGACTCCAAAGCTTTCCAGATGGCTGGTTCCCACTGATGTACATTTTTTTTCTCTGGAGCTTCAAAACATATTTAAATTATGAAATTTGGTGTGATTACAAGAGCTTGGCAAGCATTCATTAAGGTTTTAGTCTGAGGAGTGATACTACAGAGTTAGAGAACTGAAGATGAGCAATCATGGAGGTGTACGGCTGTCCTTGTGTGTGCACAGCATTGTCTGTGTGGGTTGTAGGGCACAGGACTTCAATTCCCAGTGTCTGACTTTTTCATGTGCTGCATTCCTGGTGCTTCCTTGGGCCAAACCCATCCTTGGCAGATTTGGTGAAACTGATGAAATTGCATCAGTAATTTATTTTATTTCCTTTGGTCAAAACTGCTCAGTTAGCATCCCCTGCACTCTGTCTCCAGCTTCTGCTGAGGCCAGGTGACTTGGTATATGTATCCTCTGCTCCTGGCGGTGCTTGGAGAAGTGAGGCAGCCAGTGAGCACCTGGCTTTGGTGCTGCAAATCCCTTTGAGCTGCTTTACTGGTCCACAGGCAGAGCCCCCTTCCTTTGCTGGGCCAGCAGAACAGGGGGAAAGGCCTGCGGTGGGTGATCTGGAGTGGAAGACGGCAGTAGTAACAGATGGTGGGAAGGAAAGTGAGGGAGAGTGGAGGATGACAAAGAAGGAAACAAACAGTATTTCTTACTATCTGTTTTGAATATATTCTGAGGCTGGCAATGCGGAGTTTTCAGTTTGAGCGGTGCCTCGCAGCCTCCATTCAACCTGGGGTCAAGCTGGAAAGGGTCATGCACTCCAAGTGCAGGGTAAGCACACCCCACTGGGGCAATGGAGGCGACGAAGACTGGAAATGTGTCTCTAACAGCAGACTTGTACTTGAGAGAAGTAGGAACCTTCCTTTGTGTCTCAGCTCCTCCTGGCTGCAATCATAAGAGCCTCTCTCCACCTCCTTCAAGTCCGTTCCCTGTCAGCTGTTTAGGGCCAGGGGATAAAATCCTGTTACACAGTCTGAGGAGAAAGCCAGAGCCTTCCTATTGCATGACCAATTAAGGCTGCTAGTAAGGACGCCACTTTTTTTTTTTTTTTTTTTTGATGCAGCTTGCTGTCCAGGTGATGTTTGAAGAAAGTCGTTTCTTCACTGATCTGATGATAGAGACTGCCCTCCACTCTGCGGCAAGGGCAGGTTGGTTACTGATACCTCAAGATACAGGGTTAAGGGCAGTGTTAGCTTACAGAAGAGAGGGAGGGGGGAAAAAAAAAGAAAACCACTGGTGGCCTTCTAGTAAAAAAAAAGTTACCCCTGGAGTTAGCAAGAACATTACACCATTGTGTGGTGCTGCAGAGAGCCAGCCCCCTGGTCAACACCAGACAATAGACAAATCACTGAATTATTCAGCTGTCTCTTAATTATCCAAAAAGAGGATGTGGCAACTAATCATGTCAAAAGGAGGGAAGAGGCGGGTAACTGCAGTTCCCTTGTGCAGGCCTGATGCATGCAGGATACCCACTGGCTGTCCATACTGCACTAATGTCACAGGGGTCCCTTGAAAGGGACCTCCAATAACCCCCACCCAAACAGTCCTCAGGGAATGACACTGCCATTGGTGTTGCATTCTTGCTGCCTGTGCCTGAGTAAATAACATACCCCCTGGAGTAAGCACGTACATAAGCATTCAAGTGACCAACCTGCTCTGTACCTACTAAAGTGTGGTTTGCTGTCTGCTCCTCAGGTTTATTGCCAAAAAGACTGTTCCTTTGGGGCTCAACCAGCTGCTATCTTATGCATTTGTGGACTCCTGCCATGTGTCACTGCCAGTATATGAATTAAAAACAAACGCTGAAAGTAAGGCGAAGAGATAAATAACAGCATAGCAGGAGGAGACACACTTAAGCCCGCACAGTGGACGTGGTGTGACTCCTCTCTAATAACTTGCTGTCCATCAAGTCACTATCATGTTTAATAACCTGCAGATGGCTTGGCAGTGGGTGGCATTAATATACTTGGGCCCCTCTGGCATACGGGTGCCCTGCACTGTCCTTCCCACCTTCACTTTTCACCAGCAGACAGCCTTGCGCCTTGTTGCTGACTGTCAGGTGAAGTGAGTAAAACACACTCACTGTCATACAAAACACATTTGGTTGGCTCCCAGTGGGCTTGTACACCTTCCCTGGGTCAGAAGGAAAGACAGGTGAGTCCGCCTAATGTCACTGACTTTTTTTGCAATTGTACCAGAGGAGAAATGGGACAAGCAGCAGAAGAATTGAAATATCAAGGATATTCGGACAGTTTCCTGATGTGATATTTTTGTTTGTTTGTTTACTCACTGTTCTATCCAGAATTGCAGTCTGATTTACACCCACTGCCGCTTTTAAGGGACGTCTCTGATGTTGAGGCAATATGGAAAGCCTCTGGGTACTCCCCATGCATTAGGACTTGTACAAATGCATATACAGACTCAGAAGACATCTAAATCCTTACTGCACTTTAGTAAGATCAATGACATCATGCAACAATTTTCCAGGGAAGTTTCAAGAAAGAGAAAACAATCTCATACCTGGAAAAGGAAGAACAGGAAGGTATGGCTGCAGGAGGGATATACAGGGTGATGTTCTTAGCTAAGTTACTTTTCCTAGAAGATCTAAATGAAGATATAGAGAAGCAGATTCAGAAAGTGTTTACATAAGACTGGAAGGGACCTTCCACTTCCAAGTGCTGTGTCATATAATCCATGATAAAAACATAAAAACCACAAACTGAAGAGTCTCTAGACTTCACTGTTTACATTGAAGGGCTACTGCAAAAACTTGCTGCTAATGTTAGAGAGCATCTTTGGATTTCCCACTTAAATTTATTGATGGTGAATTTACCTCCGTTATTATAAACCAATCACAAGTATTGAGATACTAGGAAAATGGGAATAACATCTGAATGGGACTGAAAACAAAGGACAGTCACCTGCTAAGCTAAAATTCATGCAGGAAGATGCATGGGTGGGACTGCTCTATTGTCTTTTAGGGTTGAAGTCTTTCTTTAGACTGAAAAATCCTAAACTGAAAAATGCTTGCATTTTGCATTAATAATTAAAGCAGAGTACTTCCAAGTGAGCATAGATTTGTTACAGTTGATTAATAAGTTTTCCTTTAGGCCTTCCAATGAGCAGCTTTTATGTAATCTGCTTGTCTTTCTATATATCATTTACAATACTGAATATTGTTGTTTCAGCTGTGGTTGTGTTAATACTCTTACGATTTACCTGTCATGCCAAACCCTTTCAGCTTGCTTGAACATTAGACAAAAGTCAACTTGATTTGCACCACTGCAGAGACATACTCAGTAAGCTGAGAGGGGTGAGTAGAAGTAAGTTCAAGAGCTCAGTGAGCAATCTGAGCCTCATTAGTGATGCCTAAATACATGGAGGGAGAGACTGGAGGTGAAATGCACTCCCTCATACATGTTTGGGGTCAGTGGGCCTTTGCTGTTCTTAGGTAGTAATGAGAAATGATCTCTCAAAAGTGAGAAAGGAGCCCCAGGGCTACCTTGGGCTGCTGCCTCTAGTGCATAGGAAAGTCTGGCAGCAATAAATCCCGCCCCTGTTCAGGTCACAGCAGATGGGGATGGAGATGCTGATAAAGGACAGAGATCTTTCACACACATAAAACTTGACTGGCTCCTTGACTGAAAGGCTTAACAGTAGTAGTGTGATATTTTTGATACTGATGCCATTTTTTTGGAAGGTGGAGATACTGGTACCTTAAAAGATTCAGAAAGTATTGTTCAATGCTAAGTTTAATTTCTTGTCATTAAAACAGGCAAAGAAACTCAACTCCTTTCTTCTAACATCCAAACAGAAAACCACAATCTTATTAGCAGCATTATCCTAAAAGCTCCATTTCCTCCCTGCTGCATTACCCAGCTTCTGGAGGAACTCTTCTCCAGCCCCATGCTTCTGTCCTGCTGTATTCAGAGGACCTGAAGCACAAACCTGAAGATAAACATATCCCAGTACAGTGAGGAGACTATTTAGTATCCTGAATAGATCCACTATCGCACTTTTGAGTAGTAATATTCACTTTTAATAAGAAAGAACTCAAAAATAATAATTGCAATGTCTATCATAAATACTATATTGTAGGCAGAGGAAAAGCATTCCCTTTGTTCCCACTCATTCCTATTATGTGCATCTTTGTGTGTGTGTGTAGCTTCTTGAAAAGCCAAGGAAGAAGCTAACAGTCTTTCTGAAAAATTATCATAGATAATCTCATTTTATAATGAATCAAGGATCTGATACTGGTATCAAGAGAGCTAGCATTTAATAAGGTAACCTCAGCTTTTTTAGATCAAAGCATTTGATGGGATATGGGTCCATAACACAAAGATATCACAGCTAATACAAATCATTGGGACCATGAACGGTCTGGAACATGATGGTATTTGCAGGTGCAGAAAATTAATAATCTCGTGAAAAAACCCTGCTAAAAAGAAAATCTTCAAGAAGAAAATCTCTTTCATTTTGCTATGTCCTAACCAAAATATTTGTGTAGCTGAGCATTTTGCAAAGGAGAGCTGGTAGAGACATCTACAGTTAAAACTGCCAAGACTTTCAGTATTTTGCCAAAATTTTAACTACCAGACTAAAATATTCCAAGCTTGCTGTCTGCCTCAAGCTGTAACAAAATGGTCCAGCAATGTTCAGGAAAATGGTTATGAAAAAAAAGTATTTTTAATCAAAATTATTCACCCCAGCCATTTTTTGGAAGTAGACGAGAAATCAATGTATGTCTGCTTCAGTTTGCAATTTGCCTCTAGAGTGACCATTGGATTGCCTTTCACATTAAAGATGTGCAGATTTGGCCGCAATGTAAGACTTGGAAAATCACTGATGTAAGTGGTTGCTTTGCTATTGACTTTACTGAGACCAGTATTTTACCCATCAATATCAACTGCAGTACCATTAGTGGCAGATGATAACACATTGAGTAGAGCCTTTTGGCAGAAGCAGCAGCAAAGCCCTCCCTGGGGAGCATGCAGATCAAAAGCTGTGCAGCTACATGCACTGCAGCTACTGTGTACAGCACCGAGCCCAGGTTAATAAGCCATATTGTGAGGAATATTAGCTTGAGCATCATCCTAAGGCAGTTGTCAGTAAGCTCTGAGCACAGGCAGAGCACTCTGCCCCAAAACCCTATGCAGCTGTACTACCTGTGGCGTAAGAAGCTGTTCTTGTGCAATGTCCAGGACAACAGCAGATAAGGATTGAAAAAGACAGAAAGTGTCGTCTTAAGCTTGCTCATGTTAAGGACTGTGACCGAGGAAAAATGTCTTTCATTGATAGCTTTGAAATTACTTGCGTCACAGGACTATAGTAGCTATGTACAAGATGACCAAAATAAAAGCTGCCCAGGGGATGTTTATTCAAGTATCTTATAATGGTGCTTAATTATGCACCTGAAGCTTTCCAGAGTAATCCATGTCAACATATTTAACTAGGAACATCCAGGCCTAGAAATAAAGAAATGAATGGTCTGACCAAGAGGTGGCAAAAACTGGTAAGAAGCACTACACTTGCTAGATTGTCACGAGCTGTATCAGAGATTGTCTGACCGTGAGCTAACGGTGTAGACCCACAGCTTCAACATTCTCACTGAATTTTGCATGTTCAAACTTCAACCACCTACCATGTTCCCACACCTACTACATACTTTCAGTCACTACACATGCATATGTCCAAGGAAGATTTTGCCTTAGACAACCTGGAAATAAAACACAGAATTAACTCTGTTGTGTGGATATTCTGAGACGTAGTGGGGCTGTGATTGTAAAATGTCCTGTACCCTTGCATCGGGTAAGAAATAAAAGCAAAAGATCATGTTACTTTACCAAGCTTTCAATGTCTTTGGAAAAAATAATTTTTAATCTGAATATGCTGCAGATTGAGTAGGTTCCTCTGAAGACAGCTGTAGATTTTTGCTGACATGATCAGGTGATGTGGCGCTCTACCTCTACCAGAAGCAACCATTTTAAGTGCTCCAGGTTTCAGCTAGTCACTTCAGAGGTTATGGTTTTTCTGCTGTGTTTCCTGGGGCACTTTGTTTTCCACTGACATGAATTGTTGGCATTGTTCATCTTTTCCTAAGTTGTCTTCTAAGTCACAAGGGTGAAATCTTTAGAATTTGCATACATTTATACATACTATTTATAAAGGTATAACTAGCAAAAGTTGTCCTGTACTGACAAGCCACTCTTAATGAGGGAAATATTAATATTTTGCAAGGAAGAAAATGGAACAGTACAGCTCTGTCTTGTCCGCAGCAAGGCAGCAAATCAGCCTAAGAACTAGCTGTAAAATGGGAGGTTTTCAGATTTACTCCTAACTCATCCCTAATTGGCCAAGTCACACTGACTGCTGAAGTCAAGAGGAAATCGGTGGAGAAACAAAGATGAAAGTGTCATTATCAGTTGAGCTGTGTTTAGAAGTCCAAGTATGTAAACAGAGTTGTACCACAACGAAACTTACAATGCAGGAATTAATCTCCATACGTGGGCCTGACCCTGCCACTTACGGCTGCGTGGGGAGTTTCAGACCCTCCATATGGCCTTACTTTCTATGACTTTAAACCTCTTTTAATGTGAAGTCTGCTTGCTGTTAAAACTGACATTGTCAGTACCTCTAGTTTTCTTGCAGAGCCACGGTCCTGACAACTGTTCCTTTGATGACTGCCCTTCTTTCAATGAATAAGTCAGGTCAGAGAGCTGACATTGGAAAGGGAAAGACTGTGAAAGAACAAAGAATGGCTTTTTCTAAAGAAACTATACTTCCACTAATTCTGAGTTGACACTACTTGTCTGCTTTTCATGCAGTTACCCAAACATTTCAAGTCCCTACATTTTGCTAAAACTGTTTTAAGAACCACAATAATGAAAATAATAGGCCTGAATTTTACCCTGGAATAAAATCCCCTCACACAGGCAGGCAGCTATGACCTATTGTCACGTAAAAGCCATTTTGGGGAGGGGAAGGAGGTAAGAAATCATGGGAAAAAATAGACAGTGTTATGGAACAGAATAACAGTGTCTGTGCTTACAGCCAGACCAAGCTATTGAGGTCTCAACACAAACACCACGCAGGGATTCCTAGGGGGAGTCCAATACTGTTTGTTAATGAGTATGCCATTATGCCTCACTGGAATTAAAATATTTTTTATTACTACTTTTATAATAATTTACTACTTTTATAATAATTAACTTAATCTACATGCAGCCCGATAGCAAAAAGAAAAGAGGAGAAAAAAAAAAAAGCACTGAAAAAGACATGGAGCACTTCATTCGTATACCCACAAATGTATCCATTCATTTAGAAACAAACACTTCTGGAACCACAAACCTCTTCACTAGCCCTGCATCTATCTTGCATTCAAGCCAATGCCCTCCATTTTTAATGGCTGTAATTGCTGCTCCTATATCCTGTGTGTTAACTCGATCCCTTTCGCCCTGCCAGCAACACTGGCCTTCATCCAGCTCATGCGCTTCTCATGCAGGTTCCTTTGTTACTTCCTTCCCGCACCTCCTTTTTGCATGATGTGCCCACCCTGTGCCTTAGCTGCAGCCTTGCTCCCCTTCATGTCTTTCTGAAGACCTACCTCTACCACCATGCCCATGAGGAATTTCTAATTGAGTAGACATAAGCAAATGTGAACATCTGCTTAAAATAAGACTTGCCTCAGTTACGGAAACTCCTCAGTCTGTAGGTCTGCTGTGCTGACAGGCTGTCCCTGAAATCATGTGTCATCATTGCTGGTGTTCTTGGTCACCCCTTTGCTTACTTCTCGACAGCAGCTCCAGGAGCACAGTGTCAGCTCTTGAAGGCAGAATAATTTTTATCACATTCTGGTACAGCACCCAGCGCCAGCGGAAGGGGTGTGTGTGTCTCGTTCCAAGCTAGGTTTTTACAGTTTATGGTCTAGGATAATGTACTGTAAGCTCTGGCCATTGCATTACCAGATCGAGTAGTTGGTGGCAAAGCAACACCCTTATTATGACTGCCTAGCAAAACTATTTTAGATCTTCCTCCACTGCTTCCTTGGCTAACCCAAGATAACTTCTTCGGTTGTAGCTTGTCGCTTCTTGTTACTGCTGAGTGCTGCCACCAGCTCTTGGTGTGGGGTCCTTTTGGGTTGGGCAGGCTTCAGGTGGCCAAACTCAATAGCTCACAGAGTCCAGGAGGGCAGGCTGTAGGAGAAGAGGGATAGGGAACCTGCTTTGGCTGTAAAACTCAGCACTTTGTTTTTGTGGGTGGTTTATGTGTTTTGGCTTTTTTTCTCTCAACACAGAGGAAAACGCTTCCCGTAAAATGATGAGGAAAAGAGGGAAGATTGAGATCAGGCACACGATGACTGCAATCAGAAGAGCACAGGGGAAGGCTCAGGGTGCTACAGGGGCAACCCACGGCAGCGGTCTGCAGCCAGCCACGATATTCGGAGAGGGAATCCCATGCACCTGACTGCCTGTGTGCTGAGCTCAGCTTGCTTGCCCAGCACTGAGGCTCTTCTACCACTCGCTTCCACCCAACCCCAAAGAGCCTAAGCTGTAATTTTGAGACAAAAACCGTGAGAGTTCGGGAACCCTCCAGCGGCCTCCGCAACATCCCTTTTTCTTCTCCTCAGCTGCGCGTTTCTGCGGTGAAGGCGGTGGGAGCGCACGGGAGGTTTCCTTCTCACCCATTCAGCCGTCCTTTAACTACGCGTAGTAAACACGGGCACGCCGGCGCGGGCATCCTCACAGGAACACCGCCCGCTATGCGTATGTGTGCATGCATGCATGCGTACGCCTGGGCGCTGCGGGGGAGTAAGGTAGAGCTGCTCGCGGGGGCCGCGCAGGC
>NW_009260777.1:267182-323940 GCF_000687185.1 Egretta garzetta
CTCTGCCGGCTCCGGCCCCCGGCCTCGTCGCACCGGCCCGCTGCCTCGGAGGAGATGGACGTACAACACACACGGCTATGCCGGTGTGTAACTGTGTGAGATTTTATATATGTATCTCTATACATGTGTGTGTGACTGGTGATTGAATTATTCTTCTCATCTTCCCTGCCAGCTGTGCAGCTCGCTGTAGTTTCTGAGTGTATCCGGATTTTGTCAGTGCTGGGCGGTGTGACAAATGTTTCTGTGTAGTTAAGTATAACTTTCTTGTGGTGTGGTTTTTCTTATTTTTTTTTTTTTTTTATTTTTTCCTTAGAGAAAGGAAGGCTCACCTTTGAAGATTCTTTTTGTTTGTTTTCTTTCAGACGTATGGAAAGGTCTCTTGGGATACAAGTGCTTGTGTTGCGTGTGTGTGTGTAATTTACACAGATGTTTTTAAAACACTTAATTTCAAAGGAAGGTGCAGAAACAATGTTTCTTTTTTGCCAGCAAGGCTATGTACTGTATTTGATGCATGGCTTTGAATTATGTGCAGTCAGACACCTGTTACTTAATCCTGTTTATCCTTTCCGGTTACAGTTATCCAGCCTCTGTCGTCTTTTTTTAATATCTGAAAATAAATTACAAATGGTTTTTTTTTTTTTTTTTTTTTTTTTTTTATGTTGGCATCTAGAAGAAACCTAGGAATCTAATGTGTTTGTGAGGTTAAAATGTGTGTTTGTTAGGCAACACGTTCTCAAAGGGAGATAATTTTTGAAAGTTACAGAATAATCTTTATCTCTGGAGGAGTTTATATAATGTTAAAGTGTTTGTGGGGATGCATCTGTAAGAAAGGCAAGCAGTAGGGGCTACAGAAAATCAAAGTCTTGCACAGCATAAATCTTCAGTAAAATGTGCATCATATTCCCTTTATATGTAAATAATGTTTGTGTTTTCCAAACTTCACTTGATGTTGCACCGTGGAATTTTAATTTTAATAATTGGAGTTAATGAGGATCCTAGAGAAAATGTCGCATTTCTGATTCTGCAAGAGGATGGAGCAGATTCTTTCGTAACACATTTGTGTTGATGGTTGCATTCTGTAGTTTGCTAAAACTTGTAGGTTTTGTAGGTTGCTAAAACTTGAGCAATTTTAGCAAGCTGATGATGTTACTTGCTTAAGGTTATTTTCTCTAACTTCTGAAAGTGTAATGTCAATGGTATTCACAGGCTTTCTCCAGATCAAGGGTACCTAATATTGCTATGTACCACAAAATAATTATTGTTATATGGAGCTGAGCAATTCTGTATTAACAGAGGCAGTTTCTAAATACGAGTTGGGAACAGATTTGTTCTTCCCTGCAACCAATAACTTTGTAAAGTAATTAAAAATAAATTACAGATTTCAGGGATGAGAATTCTCTTCTACAACTGTTAATACCACTCTGCCTTCAAATGTCAGTTTTGATTCATCTCTCGATGATATCACTAAAACCCAGGTATTAATATGAAAGTCAAACCTCTGGTGAAAATATAACTGCACAAAGCTGTCAAAATAAAATTTTAAGATCCAGTTTGATTGCTGGATGTGGATATGTACTTGGTAGAGTAACAATGCCTTTTATTTTATAGACAGGCGCCCACGCACAGGAGCTTTGTTCTAAAACAGTATTTTCTGTCATGAATTTATGCATAGCCTACACTCTCTGCTTTTTCTCAGCATTTGGGGAAGAAAGAACCTTGAGAGGAAAGAGGGAAAGACCAAAAGGGGGAGGAGAGAGAATTCATATGAATTTCCTTCACTGACAAAGGAAATACTTCTTTGTTATGTATCACCCCAAACCACTGGTAGTATTCTGCTTTCCCCTTCTCTAACATAGTGGCAAGTTGTTTTGGCTTGATGTATGCTGCTGACTTCTGTTGCAGACTTTGGCCACTTGCTCCAGGAGTATCTGTCTGTGATGATGAACTTGGGGCTATGCTGTGAGCTTGTCAAGTATTTGTTACAGCTTTGTAGGAACTGATGGCTTTATTTTCACCAGGTTTACGTATACAGTGTTGAAAACTTGTACGGGTAATAATTTCCATGCTTATTGGGATTACTTATTTTGTATTTCTTTTTCATTTTTTAACCTGTCATTTTTTGTGGTCTGTGTGCATTGTTTAGTGGTTTACTTTCCTTGGTGCTTTTAACAGCTCATTTGCTTTTCCTTCCTGTTTGTAATTTGCTGAAGACTGAAGTCTGAAACTGCTGTTTTAATATTTCCCTTAAAATTGAATTAATCCCTTTTCCAGGGGAAAGGGAGAAAGCCACGGAGGAATACTTACCAGAATTTTAAAAATGAGAACAAAAAGTTAATGCAGGCATCTTACCTAAGAGTGGTTAGTTATGAAAATTGATACCTCATCGATTGTGGAGGAGGCTGGTTTCCTCTGTAGTTTCAATCATCTGTCCCATTAGATTCGGGGAATTGTTGTAAATTAGTTTAGAAGTGAAATTTTTCAAATCATAACATCTCTGGTTGGTTTTCAGTGGAAATTATTATTAAAGGTTGCATAAGCATTATTTACGGATGGCTAATGAGTAGCCTGGGCTTAGTTCCATTCTCTAATAAAGAGATACATTGTGCTACTTCAAAAATTGCAAGATTGATGGCTTGAGTTCATTTACTAATTTTGCAAGATATGCAATACATCCAGTTTTGGGAAGACTCTGATGTCTGCAGAAGTTGCACATAGTGGAGATGTTTATGACCCAGACTGTTAACTCTTCAAAAGTTTTTTTGATTATACTGTTTAGGACAACTTATTCTTATGAAAGATGCATGCATAACACTTACCACATCAAAATGACCTAAGTGAATGCATCAAAGGCTCAGATAAATTTATTCGGTGGGACTTTCTGAGAGCAGGCTTTGTGGTCCTCTTGCTGCTGCAGGAAAAGTGTGTGTTAACTTGACTTTGTTTTGTGATTTTTTTTTTTTTTTTTTTACTGTTTAGGACAACTTACTTTGCATTCCCAAAGATCTGACCTGTAGAGGGTGTGAATAAATGGGATGGCAATAGTATAAATACCAAAAATATTGTGCTTTGACATTAACCAGCCTGCTTTACTTACATTCTCGCCCTGTGAGCGCTAAACTATGAAAATCTATCTTGTTGGTCTTCACCCATCTTCTTATGGTAGCGGTTTCTGGAAGTTTTGTAAATATGGATAAAGAGGCTTGTGAAACTGCAGAAGAAGACAGATTCCCAGCCATTCTGGAATTGATTAATTAATTATGCCTAGTAGTAACTTCCAGATTCCAGGAAGACATGCTGATGTATCCAAGTGCCTGGAATAGGACCACAACATGGGGGAAGAGTAGAAGAGTATCAGAACAGCCCTCTCACAGTGCTGGTGCTGGCACTCTGCAGTTTTCAGGACAAGATGCTCCCAAGCGGCTTATGTGAGGCACAGAAATAGATGGTGCAGCACAGTTGTGACTTTAGAGATTCCTCTCCAGTGGACTTCTGGATGATGAGTTGTTGATCTTTTCCCTGCGAGGTTGTCACTGCTGGGCTCTTGAAGGAAAATCAATACTTACATCCCCTCCTTTTGAAGACCTACATCAACTTATACGAGGTAGTGAAGTGCTGCAGCTTCTTTTAGACAGTTTGGCTATAGAAGTCATTCTAGGTATTGCCCACTGAATGAAGAGTTCATTAAAGCTGTGCCTGTGCAACAGCAAAAGAATCTTGATTTTTGAAGAATGAAACTAAACTCTCTTCCTTTCTATTGAAGACACTGGCCCATAGGACAGTATAACTTCATAACAGTCTGCCTGTTTGCCTTGTTACTAGGCTTGGATGAATGGTATTTGTGAATGGTTGTAATGTTTTGTTTCACTTTGGAGTGCTAAAAAGCACTGGTCAGTCTTTCTGTGGGAAGGAACCTGTTCCTGGGGAGCAGTGCAGGTGTCACTGAAAGGTTAGGTTGCCTTAATGTAGTGTATACCCTCATGAAAAGGGAGAAATACAAGATCTCCAGATTTTAAGGCCACTTGCCTTTTTCATGGTTTAGGTTTCTGTGGCAGATGGGGCTACTACTTTCATCTCTGTGGCTTCCCCTTCTTTTCCATTGGCAGTTACTGGTGTTGAGCTCAGTCTTAATCCTGTCTCACTAATGGCTAATAGCTGGTTGTGGGACGGACAGCACAGATCACAAAGACCATAGATATGGCATGGAGCAGTCTCGCTTGTCCTCCCCTCTTTAATGATCAACTCATAGGTGAATCCATAATCTGATTTTCTGCAACTGCTGTATGCTGTCTGATAGAAAATCTATTCCATAACCAGTAAGTGCTCCTAGTTCCTGATGTCTCTCATCTTTCTTTTTATTATAGCAAGTGATCAAAACTTGAGTTAAGTAGGTCATTGGCAGCAGTAACCATGCACCTCTGCCTCTTGTTTCTGAAGAAGCTGGCTCTATTCAGTTGACTTTGGGGCTCTCAAATTGTAACTCTTTGTGAGCTAACCTTGTAATTGGCAATTTTAGAAGACCGTGGGAAGATGTATAACATTATAGCTGCTAGGTTCAAGAATGACTGTTCCGATTGAATATTTTGTTCCTTTTCAGATGTTGTACCGATAGATCATTTACTTGAAAATATTTAATCTAGGCTTGGTGTTTGTATTCTGTGGTTTTTATGTGTAATACCATCTGAAAATATCAAGAGACAAAAAATTTACAGATGTCATCTACCTATCAAATAGTTATAAAAAAGCATTTTATATCTGCAGTTGGTTTAGCAATATGCAATCTGAGAGAGAATATATATTCAACTTCAGAAATGTTTGTGTGCACTTTGGTAAGGAGGAATTTGATATGAAAAATGTATTAAAAAGCAGGCTATTTATTCTTGAAGTTATAGACAGATTTCCTGTTCTAACAATTTCTATATTGAACTTGAGCACACATGCTCCTGAAGACTGGAAGCAATCAGTCAGGAGGTTAGTGACTAATAAAGGGGGCAAAAAGAGTAAGGACTTGAAAGGTTAATAAGAAGCATCTCTTGGATTGCAGTGATCTAGAGTTTCCATGATCCTGTGAACAGTATGATGTTGTGGAAAATAAGTAATAAGGAAGGTCTTGTGAGATGTAAGCTGTGGTTTTGAAAAAGATAGGTTCAGTGAAAGAGCTTCTCATAACAAAGTGGTAATTTTTCCTCCTTGATCTTTTAGGCCATTCCAAAACTCTGCAGGGTTTTCTGTTCCCATTTTTCTCCTTGAACATATTTCTTTCCCATGCCTGAAATTTCTGTGTTTCTCACAGTTGCGTTTTGGTTTTCCTTCCTAAGCTTGTGGACTTGTTCATTATTGCTATTGCTGTATCTGCTATACTTGTTGCATGTACAGGTCTTCTCTACTCTCCTCTTTGCTGAGGCTGTCCTCTGGATTCAGGATGCTTGTCCCTGTCTCTACCTTTAGATATCTGTACTGCTGCTGCAGCTGCTGAAAGGAAACATGGGGAGGAAAGTTGATACCTGTAGTAAAAGCATATTTGTTTTGAAATACACAAATTAGGATAAAAGTTCTTCCAAAAAACCCCCAACAATTTTCAATATTGATACCTTTTTGCAAGTTGCCTTTTGTTACATAGACATGTTACTCTACTTCTTACAGAATTCCCCTCAGAAAAGAGTGGGTGGGAATGGAGGATGAATGCTTTATTGGGAAGTAGGAAATAGAGCCATGGGGTAGTTACTCTGGCTGGGCTAACGTGATCTATTCAAACAGACAGAATTGGTACAATCTTTTCTATGAAGGAACCTGATCAGGGAAGAAGAAGCATTTCTGAAGGAGGGGGAGATATGGGGCAAGAGGCTGATGAATTTGCGGTAGGTTTGTTTGCAGAGATGACAATGAAGCATAACTCTGTTAAAGGAGAGGTTGAGTGGCACGCTGTGGTGATGAAATGGACTATGTATTGCTCCTAAACCTTGACTGCAAGGCAGACAGGGTTGGATGATTTGATTATATTTTTTTCCTTCAGATACAGTTCTTGAGGATTGGTGCAGATTAATTGGGCGCTCTGCTGGATTCAGAGAGCTGTACTGCATGTCTGACATCAGCAAAGAATAGACTGAGTAATTATTGCTTTCTGGTCTTTCAGTCTGTGTTATTTGTGTACCGCTTCTCTAGCAAAATATGCTTAGGAATAATTGTCATACATTAAACGACAAGGGAAGATGGAATGTGATTGCAGGTATATCAGAGCAGCTTGCAAATTAGATGCTGCAGTCTGGCATAAGAGCTGTTAGTTGCAGGTAACGCGAATACTTCAGCATCGCTGCTCAGCTTGTAATTTTCACATTGGAAATCTCCTGTATCTGTGTATGCTGCAGGTGCAGGGGAGCTCTTGGAAATTCCCCTTGGCGTGTCTGCCATCCCTCACATGATGTGCTTATCTGCTTTGATTGGTGAATTGCCATGCTGAAGGAGAAGGTGGGGGTTTCTGGGGGTGGGGCGGAGAGGAAGGGGGGAGATGTGACCTGGGAGAATAATTGAGGGCTCAAATCGGGCAGTCTGAGTGGGGAGGAGATTCAGCTGCTGTTCCTTGTCCTGGGGGATGATGGTGCCGTGTTCTCCAAGGCACAACAGCTGGGGCTGGGAGACCCTGGCAGGCTCTTCCACTTGCTCTAAAGCTAGAAGTAGCCCCTGCTGTACATCTATATTTACCCTGGGGAAGGACTGTTGGTCCTGTAATCCACCCCCGCCCCAGTCCTTCAAATATGGCAATATCTAGCAGAGTCTGGCCGCTCTCTTTGCTGATGCTCAGGTTTTCAGCTATATGAAATACATCGTAGCTTTTCATGGACCCGTGGCTGTAGCAGGTGGCAGAAAAGAGAAATAACTTCTGAGAAGACCTTGGCCCAGGTCAGAACAAAATGGACATAGTTTTTAGTTGCACAGGTTGTCGCTTCCCTGCATTCAGATATCATCAGTATATTTTTGTTAACCTCAAGCAGACCCCTGGTCTACTTGGATTGATCCTAAAGTATTACGTGTGTTTGGTCCTGTGTGCCTTGTTTTGTTTTTTTTTTTTGTTTGTTTTGGTTTTTGGTTTTTTGGTTTTTTTTCTTCTTCTGCACCCCAGACTGAGAAAGTACTGGGATGTGCACAAATGCCTAGCTTGGCCAACTGGTGCTGATAAAATGGTCTCCTTTGAGATATCCTGATGGGAGAATAAGGTTAACTTTGGAAAGGCATAGAAAAATAGTTTGTAACTCTGTGACATTTTGTGTGTGTGTCTTCATACAAGGAAATGTCTTAGAGTTAAATTAGTCTTTTTTATCAGGTAATGGAAGCGTTTGCACTGTTTTTATGGGAGCGATTGCCATCTCTTCCTGTATTGAATTAATGAAGACTGACACCTTGGAAGAAGCATATAGTACTTAACTGGACTTGCCCCAGAGAGAGTTAAAAAGTTGGTATAGTGCTGGTGAACTTAGTAACCCGTACTGGTCCTTTTGTGAATGGATGTATGGATTGTGTGCATAGGAACAAGTACCCCAAATGTCTCTTTTGTGAACTTAGCTGTTAATTACCTTTAGATTGAAAAAGACAGACAGCTGAAGATCACTTAGTTTTCTGGATTGAGCTGGTAGTAGATATGTATGGGTGCTTAGATGGATAGGAAAAAGAAACAGCAGTTATTAGTCTTCTGCACTTTGCTTTTATCTCTCTAGAGAGCTGTGTGATCATTACTATGGAGAATTGTTGAGTGCTGTTGTTCCTATTGCATGTTTTTGCTCAGTTGATGTGGAAAATATAAATCTTCATTTCTGCTAGTCTGGTTGAGTTAATTTAGAAGGATTCTTATTAATGAAGTCTGTACTGCAAAACTGTGGTCCCTGTGTGGATAGGGGAATCACAGCTCACTTAGACCTTTATCTGGTAGTCCAGATCGCATATAAAAACTTAATCACCATTCCTCTGCTGCATCTTCATTTTCAGTGCTGATCCTTTCACTGAATTGCAGCTTCAGAAAAGGAAGCATGTTGGGTTTTGGCTATGGTGACAGTCTAGCAGTTGACCTATTCAGGGTTTTTTTGTTTGTTTCAGAGTGGGGTTTTTTTTTGGGGGGTTGGGGTGGGGTGGTAGGTGTTTTTTTAAAGGTAGATGAGTGGTGCTTACCAAGTTCTGTGCAGATCCCTGCTTGTTACTTTCTAACAGCTTTCCCATGGTGAACTAAAAGCCTTGTTTAATGTAAATGCATTTCCAGATGTGGGGAAATCAAAAGTGTATGTTTGCAGTAATTCTTTGCTGTACAAACACAGATTTATTTTGTAAAACACAGAAGGTGAAAGCAATACTTACATGAGTAGCTGTGAATTGGCATGAAGTAGACTACTTCTTAAAAAAAAAAAAGCGAGTTTTATTGCTGGGGATGCTTTTTTGTAATGATCTTTGTGACACTTCAGTTTTTGAAAACTAAATCAACTGAATCAATCTGTCAAGAAATACATGCTCTGATTTATATGATTTAGTTATGCTCAGTTAAATAAACAGTGCCCTGTAATCTTCACTGGTCTCATTCTGCTTTCATTTCTAATTTATCCTTGAAATGACACTTCTTGCTTTAATTTAGTATAACCACCTCCCCTCTCCACAGTAGAACAACTGAAGATGAATATTGTGAAAACAAAAATATAATCGCAGATACAACCACGTACTTAGTATGTTAAAAACATCTATTGAATTGATCTGAAATTATGCAGAAAGATATACAGGTAGTTTTTCAGGTAATTTTGAATCATCAGATGATTGATACCATGAGTAGTTTTCCATGATTCAGGTGCTGAGCAATGTAGTGAATACTTTAAAGCTTTTGAAAACAGGAAAACAGATTTTTAAATTCACAGGTAGAAATGGCAGAGGGAATTATATTGGTGTGTTAACTGTTACATTATATGGTTTTAAGAAGTTTACTCCATCCCACTATAATTTAGTGTCAGAATGTTCTCTGTGTATTTTCCTGTAATTTTCATTCTCTCCTTTTTTTAATGGAATTGTCTTCTTTACAGAACACAATCTTAGTACAACAAAATCTAAGAGATTTTCCAGTCATGTAAAATTACATTAGTCTTTTTGTGGGCTTAGTTTTTGAATTATTTATTTTTCTATTCCCTTAATAAAGGCTGATGATAGCTAAAAGAATAATCCCTGCTTTTAGCAGCATTTAAATACTCATGAAGAGCTTTATGAGTAGTTTAAAATTTTAACCAAAACTTGCATTGCAAAGGTGTTGCTTTGCCTGGTTCAACTGAAAGATATGTGGAAGTATTTCTTCAAAGTATTAGAGGTAATGGTTGTCAGAGTAAGGTGTCAATTTTGTTAAGACCTAAAAAAATACATACCTAAAAGTTGTAAAATTGCAGATGTATGGTATTTGTTAGGTGAGGTACATCTCTTCCTTAAAAAGTAATTGGTAATTTAAATGATCAATTGCTTTTCTGGAAGTATTGCTTAATTTCGTAACCATTATATGGAATCCCTCAGTTACTAAGAAGCCAACTCATTATGTCAGTTAAAAGGTACGTGCTTCTATATATGTACTTATTTTTGCAGAAGTTGAAGAAAAGATAATACTTCCCAGTTAATTTTAAATCACGTAAAGGAATTCTTATTTAACGATGACTAAAAGTGGATGAATCTTTTTTTTTCCTTCTACCTCTTCATGCTATCATCACATCGTCTCAGGTTTTAGGAATAGAAGAATATTGTCTTAAAGGTTTTGGCAGGGTATGTTTTGCTTAGTTGAGTAGTCTTTGGTTCAGCTGGTAATCAGCACATCTCTTAATGACTGAAACATAATTTTAACGGAAGTTGGTTCTTCATGTTCAGCAATGTCTATTGACAAAGTGTGGGCATTACAAACATGTAACCTAAGTCACTGAGCCTCGTATTCAACTGAAAATCACTTTACACCTCATCTAAGGCACCTTTTGGAAGGTTGTTGCAATTTAGCTGTTCTCTCTTATTGTAATACTATTGTGACTGGGTTTATGCATCTGCAGTTTTATCAGGCAAGATTCACAGGCCAAAATTGTGTGTGTCCACTTACTGGTCTATTCCTCTCATTGTTAAAAGGGAAAATAATAATAGAAAAAATTACTGTGAGGAGTACATTGCTGGACATGTGGTTTGTTCTGCTCTCAGTGCAGCTCATTCTGAGCAAAGCCCATGAGATAAGGATTGGTGAGATGGTGTTTTTTGAAGAACTGATGAGAAGCAGGGTATAAAACTTTACTGTTTATTTCAGCCTTATCTCTCTTGTTGGGGCTTGATACAGTAAGTTGCTCTGTAGATTGTGTCTAGCTCTGTACTGCTAGCATTGCTTTCCCATTTGGGCCATGTTTTGGCCTTGCAAAAGTTAGAGCAAGTCACTTAATTTTTCCGTTCTTGTGGCTTCCCATCTTTAGAAAGAGGTTTTGTCGTTACCTTCCAATGTATTAGTAAAGCCAGGGTGACACTTGGCTGCAGAATATTTTGTCATCCTTTAGTAGTGGTTGACAGCCGGCTGAATATGAGCCAGCGGTGTGCCCAGGTGCCCAAGAAGGCCAACGGCATCCTGGCGTTTATAAGGAATAGTGTGGCCAGCAGGAGTAGGGAAGTGATCGTGCCCCTGTACTCAACACTGGTGAGGCTGCACCTTGAATACTGTGTTCAGTTTTGGGCCCCTCACCGCAGGAAAGATGTTGCGTTGCTGGAGCGTGTCCAGAGGAGAGCCACAAAGCTGGTGAGGGGTCTGGAGCACAAGTCTTACGAGGAGTGGCTGAGGGAGTTGGGGTTGTTTAGTCTGGAGAAGAGGAGGCTGTAGTGAGGTGGGGGTCAGCCTTTTCTCCCTGGTAATGGACGATAGGATGAGGAGAAATGGTCTGAAGCTTCACCAGGGCAGGTTTAGGTTAGACGTTAAGAAAAATTTCTTCACAGAAAGGGTTGTCAGGCTCTGGAATGGGCTGCCCAGCCAGGTGGTCAAGTCCCCATCCCTGGAGGTATTTAAAAGAAGGGTAGATAGGTGCTTAGGGACATAGTTTAGTGGTGGGATGGCAGTGTCAGGTTAACAGTTGGACTTGATGCTCTTAAAGGTCTTTTCCAACCTAAACAATTCTATGATTCTATAGTTGTTGATTATTCTTGTTTTGTACCAGTCTACTCATTGCCTCTAAAAAGTTACCAGTTGCTTAATAACACTTGGAAGCAAAACAGAAGACAGGGAGTGGAAGGGGAAAAAAAAGGCTATTCTATCCACTAGAGAGCTTCTGTTTTGTTTGCTTTTTTAATCATGAAATTTGACCTGACAAAAGGTAATGAGAATCTAAATAGCGTCAGGAGTTACTTGGCAGGAGGTATGCCACCTATGAGAAATAAAACTGACCTGAGTATAGCATGCTGCAATTGCATAAACCCAGCCCTTCAGAGCTTGAGGTGTGATTAAATCAGTCTGTAGGTTTTGCAGGTGAAATAACTTCATTTGGCTTCAGAACTGTTATTTGTCAGTATCCTATTGGCTATACATTCAAGGTGGTTCCAGTTATTCCTTCCAAAGTGGTGTATATCCACAAAGTTGTCTCAAGATGCAAACGTTTCTGACTGTAGCACTGGGCTGACAGGTACGTGTTAAAAATACTCTTTTTTCAGAAAAAAAAAAAAAGCCCTCTAGTTTGTGAGATCAGCTGCCAAACACTACACTTCTTAAGGATGGAGAGAAATTGCTGGGATTATAGATGACTGTATTGAGGCTGATATAATTTCTTCAAAATTAATTTTTACCTGTTTCAGTGGAGCAAGGAGTGGCTCTTAAGACACATTTGATCCTGCAGTAAGTATGATATTGTTACCGGTGTAGAATACATAATCTGTTGTGACACAGGAAGGATAGAGGCCCAGCCAGAAAGCTTGCTCTTTTCTGTTTGGTATTGCTTTGGTAATTCCCCTTTCCCCACTCCCCATATCTTTTGGGCATAGGCATATCTGGCTGTAGTGGACTTATTTCTTTGTTCTAAACCAGGACTTGGCTTAAATACAGTAAGACACACCCCCCCCATCACTCCCAGTGTTATGATTATGGTATTTTTTTCAATACCTATCTTAAATGTCATGATAATGCCTAACATGAAGGTTCTTTGTCTTGTGAACAAATGAGATACACAGCAGCTTTCAGCAGTGCACATCAGAGCAATGTACATACTTCCAGCTTAGCCCTTAAAGTATGAACTAAAGTACAGCACAATGTAAATGTCAATTCAGGAATGTTAGGTAGGTTTGGTATGATCCCTTAAGGATTCTTTCTTCATGTCCTAAATTGCAAGGTTTCTGGGGCAGGAACTATCCTTGCATTATTTATTTTATGGCATTTATTACGATACAGCCTCTTTTTTTTTTTTTTTTTTAACCTGATTGGTAACCATTTGCTGATACCTCGGATGAGATAATATGCTGCAACATGGTGTTTTTAATTAGTGTATATAGATATGCTATTTTATGCAAGTTAAAAAGAAAGGGCATCAGTGTTCAGTTTGGCATACTGAAGTGTCTAAAGGTATAAAGCAACTTTCAGAATGGTTATGACAGTTTTATGTCTTTTAATATTCTAATTGTTGAGCCTTTTTTTTTTTTTTTTTTTTTTTTTTTTAGCATGATAAAAGGGCTTTACAGAAGCCTGTAGTCTATGTGTTAGCAACAGGGGTTCTGGTAAATTACTTCATGACCTTGACATGGACATACTATACCAGGACAAACTCCCAGGAGTGTAGCTTAATGTATGGAGCAAGGTGTTGCTCATACTGCTTAGATTGACATGTCATGCAGTATTAGAGGCCATTGTTTTTAACACCTTTGTTAAGGAACAGATCCAGTTTTGATTTATAGCATTAGCAAAGTTCCATTCTTTTCAGTTCTAGAAGTATAGTCTGATATACGATATTTATCAAGCAGTCTTTTTTTTATATAATCTTTGACACCAGTCTTCCAGCAAAAATGTAAATGTGCTTCTTAGTGTTATTTCTAGGTTATGAGGATTCCCTGTGTAAACCTTTAAGTCAGAGCATAACCCAGGAGCGCTTTTGTTCATGGGAACTGTGTGGTCATAGTCTGAATCAGCAAAGCTTGCTTAAAGGGACACACTCAAGTCAAAACCATATATATGTATTAAAAAAATATTTTTTTTTTCAATGAACTGAAGTAGCTGCAGACATCAGGCCTACCACTGAACATCCCTGTCAGTTTAAAAACTTAATTTATGTGGGTTGTGTTGTTTCTGTTTCCTCCCTCTTTCTTTCAGTTCTATGAAAAGCAACAAAGAACAATCCCTGAACAAACTTGACTGCGTATTGGTGAGAAGAGAAATAGAAGAGACTGGGCAGAAATTGCAATCTAATATACAGAGCATAGATCTAGAAAGATGTTTCAGCTATGCTAAAAATTATTTGACACTTTGCAGTCTTGCAACACTCAGTGATCTACTAGTGGTTCTGGAATCTTTTTTTAAGCATTGTACATACTTGTTAAAAATGCTCCCTCCCTCAAAGAATTTGTAACACCAAGATAGGGGGAGCCTAGAGCTGAACGCTATTTTTGGTATATAGGCAACAGAATGTAAGCGTGAAATAATTCTAATTACATGTGGTAAAGATCAACCTAAAAATTCAAGCTGCATGTTTTAATAGTTTTTGGTCAAGTGGGACTTCAAAGTTATTGACTTGGCTTTTAAATGTAAATTTTTACATTGGGCAACGTAGCACAGACTAGCACTGGCTACCATCATGAGAGATTTGTTTCAGTAAAGCCTGTAGCATTGGGCCCAGGATGTTTGCACAATGAGGCTCTGTAAAGCTCTGTTACAGATGTCTAATGCTTTTATCTGTTTATTGGAGAAATAAAAAATTAAAATGGTGTCTCCCCTTTTTGTTTTGCTTGGGAGAACCTAGTGGACAGGAAATCTGCCTAGCCATAGCAGATTTTGCCCCAATAAATGACATCAGTTTTAAAAAAGAGGCATTGTAGTTGCAGCTTAATGTTTAAACTCGGTGTCAAAACGTTACGGCAGAATAATGCAAATTGATAATGCAAATGGTTTTCTTGGGTGGATTTCAACTCCTGTGCTGGTATCTGGTACGATGTATTTACTTTCTTGCTTTGAAATTCCATGCTATTTCCATCACAATAATGCCACTTTTAGCTAGCTGGTTGCAGCCAGATTCAGATAGTAATCAAAATTGTTTTGAAATGTATCTCTGTTTATTACAGTGTAAATTTTTCTTTACGTGTTTACTTTGAATGGGGTATGTGTTCTAGGTGGGTAGACGCAAAGTAAAAGCGTGTTTAAACCAGTTGTAATTTAATTTCAACTCTGTACGTTTTGTTGAGCCAAGAATAGCTGCTGGCATTTGGGCCTTGCAGTGTATTATGAAGTGACTACCAGTCAGATTCTCCTATGGAATTAAACAAATTGGAAAGTAGAGTGAGAAAGAGGAAGAGATATTTCTATGAATTAAATGTCTGTGGCCTGCGGTTTGCCATCCTCTGTTGCTTTGGTTGATAATGTCTGGTTGTGTAAACTTCTTCCCACCGCTTTCTTCTTGAACTTGAAGCAAAGCAGTTTTGTTGTGGTATAACATCTGCTAGCATAAAAATGGTTGTAAATATACTGCTGCATCTTCACTGTGCAGCCCAGTAGGAAGGAAAGAAAGGATGGAAGGGAGTGTTCTCTAGAAGCACAGATGGCTTTAGTAATTAATAATGTTTTGTAAAATAGTTTAAAAAAAAAAAGTATAGCTTAATATGACTGCCAAAAAAGGGACTGTATGAAAAATCTGAGCGCATCTATCTGGTCCATTTGGAAAAGTTTGCTTTTGTTAAACTTTCCTGGAGGAGCATACTTACAGCTCCGTACTTTCCTGTGTGTTACGGGACAAAGATTCGGATAAAATGGCATGCCCATTCTGTGTTATTTTGCACTGTGCAGTGTATAACCGATATGTAATTATCTCAGTAAATATTCAAGGAGAAAAATAATGCTTCTTAATCCCTTTCTCTTGCCGTTATGAAGGATTGGGATAATAAAAGCGTACATCAGAACATGCTGTGTTGGAGTTGCTGGACTACATTTCAAAACATGAATGACAAAAAAGAAGCTCCCAGTTTCTGGAACATGGAGCACATCCCAAAAAGAATAACAGAGATGCAGTAGGATTTTTGTGATTATGCTGAACTTTCCCTGGAGACCTTAGATGATTGCATTTAGTGATTTAAAGTGCTGGGCAACGGGTGGCTTGCTGGCCTGAAAGGAGTATCCATCCTCTGCCCATCTTCTCACCTGCTGCATGTTCCCAGTGCCTGCCCTGGCTGCACATTGGAGGCTGGGATTGCTCCTTCATTTCTGTTTTCTTTGGATATGGTGACACACCCCTAAACTTTACTGTTAGTTGGAGTGCAGATTTTTATGAAAATAATTAATTTCATTGGCCCAAGCAGAGTAAAAGCATTTACCCATAATTGAGCTGGATTCTTTGTGATGCCGTAAGTGAAGTCTTGGATTGTTAAATGCTTTCATCAGCAGTGAGTAATTTCATAGATTGAAAACCTCTTAAGCTGCAGTGCAATAATTTTGGTGCCAGATAATTACTATAGGTGACACTAAAAATAGAGTATTCTCCCCCCCCCTTTTTTCTTTCCTTACCCCTCCCTCCCCCCCAAAAAAATAAACAAACCCAAAAAAACAAACCCAAAACAACTCACTAAACAAAAACCCAACCCATATGAGCATCCTAAAACATAGGTAAAACTATTTGCGGGAACTTTAGAATAATATATAGTTATTACAGCCAAGATACCTTGAAATTCTGTGACTTAAATTCCAGATTGTGTTTCTTAGGCCTATTACATTTGCATACTGATGAGAGTTTGCGATACTGTTTTATATTGTGCAAATGCTGCTGTTGTTTATGGCTTGGCTTAAATTATGTGGTTTTATCATATAAATATAATTCGTTCACTGTAGGAAGAAGTCTGAAAGATTTTATTATTTACAAATAATTTCGGAGAGTGTACTTTATTATTGATTGATATGCTTTTTAAAGTATAAAGTATAATTTCTGGGCTTCATGTTATTTGGAGTCTCTGTGGAAACAGTCTGCGTGTTTCGGGTATTCAATGTGCTGAATCTTGCTGAGCAAACACAAGAAGTACTTTTACTTTTTGATTTAGCTATATGTACCCTGACCCTGAGTCAAGAACTCTCTTGACTCGTGACTGCATGGCCGGAGTCAGATGTAGGACTAGTACTTATGCGTGTATTGTGTGTGGCACTAGCAGCACGTTGTATACTTTCTTTGATTAATAAGTGTCTGACTTAATTCAGTGAAGCTAAATGCAACAGTCCTTAATAAAACCATGTGGTTTATGAATATGATTTCCATCACAGTATTCCTTTGGCACAAATGGATGAAATGTTGTCTGGGTTTTTTTTACTGTTTCTGAAGTTACTGACCAATAATTGTGTTTAACTGTGTATTTAGCTGGTTCTTTTGTGTGTATCTGTGAATCATACTGTCCAGTTTTTATTTACTTGGTAACAGCCATATGCCCTGTAGTCAGTGCCATCCAGTATCAGTGAAGAAAAGGTGCAGAGTTATCTGGTAACTGAAGAGGCTGCTGATCTTGTGGATTAGCATGTGAAATGTTCCAGAAAGATATGCCAGAGGCTCAAATTATGTAATGCTTTGAGCAGGAAGCCACCAAATTGTGATTAGAGTGTGTCACCAGCAACAGACTGATGTCCCTGGCAAGGCTCCACTCCAGGAAGGAGCTGAGGTTTCTCAAAGGCTTCACATGAGAATGAACAATCTGATAGCGTGGCCCTTGCTAGAACAGCTTGCCCCATTGAAGGCAGGACCTGGCAGCGCATAGGCCTGCTACTTGCTGTTAGGAGGCAGGGGGCTGACATAACGTTGTTTTGCTAAGTGTGGTTTCCTGTCCACAAGTGTGTACCAGCTGGCATCATCTTATCAAAGACCTAGCATTAGAATGAGTGATTTCCCCCCACCACCGCCCCTGGGTTTTTGGTTTTGTGTGTTGGTGGGGGTTTTTTTTTGGTGTGTTTGGTTTTTTTTTTCCCAGATCTTGAAAAAAAACTTACAAAGTAAGACAGGACCTTTTTAGAAACTACATGTCCACATTGCTATATAGGGAATTTAGATCTGCAAAATGTTAAAAATTGTGTGTCTAAAAATAATAAGCAGATAAACCATGGTTGATGTTCCTTTTTGGCACAAAATAAGTAAAGGTTTGGTAGGTGATGACTCTTTTGGAACAGGATATATTGATGGACTAAAATTGTCATGCTTAAATTAAGTTTCTATTGGTCTTTTCTAAACTGGGTGCTTGTACTTCACTTTTAATTAGAATGAGGCAAAAGGTCCTTACCGGAATTCTAAAGGCTTAGTCTCCTAGTGAGTAACACATGAAATGCTCTTTGTCTCTAGGCAAGTGACCATAGATGGGAAACAGTTACAGACTTCTAGGGACTGTGTTTGTGTTGTCAGGTCATTCTCCCTGATCATTTCAGCGAATGACAGGTGAAAAAGAAACTTCTATGTTAGGTCCCTGTTGATGAAAACTTGTTTTCTGCTTTTAAATAAAAAAAATTAAAAAATCTGCTGACAAGCCCAGAGTCTCAATGAAGGCTGTCCATCCTTTTAAAGGATCTTCATGATTTAGCTGAGGGTTTTGAAAACTTAAGTCCTTTCCTAGTAGGTTACTAGGGGGTTAAGTCACATGAAGAGAGAGAGGGAGGCAACCCTTATGGTATATTTAAGGTGCTAGGAAAGTTCAGATGACTAGTCAAGAAACAAGTCTTGCCTTACTGAACAGTAGTTAAGAAATCTGTCTTGTGGCCAGTGAATCTGATGCCTCAACATAGGTGTTCAGTTGCAACTGAGATCCTCTGGTGTCTATCTGGTTAGGTGTTCAGGAAGTGAGGAACATAAACTAATGATCCTCTGCAAAAAGTAGTTACCAAGGTACTTAAGACCAGCTTATTTACCTCTTAAAAAATTATTTGGTTTTTTTTTTTTTCTTTGGAATAGGAGAGAAATGCAAAATTGCAGGCTTTTGCTATTTTAGCCTTTACAACGAGCTGTGGAACAAAGGATAAACCTGTGGCTGCAGCTGTTCTCCATTTCCCCATCAGTAGTTAGGTTACTGTGAATTACAGATTGCTCAGTGTTTCTGCCTCTGTAACTGAGACTTGACTTTGGCTCTAAGTGTTTCCCTCAAAGAATTTACAGTCTTACTAAAAGATCCATTGGAGATTTTGAACACAAACAAGCTTCTGAAGAAATACTTAACTGGTGAAAAGAAAAAGATTTTTGGTATTTGCATAGCTAAAAAGAAACTGATTTTTTTTATTAATTTTATGAGATGGTACTCACCTGTTTACATGGAACATGAGAAATTTTAGAGCCCAATAGCAACTTTACCCAGAAAGCTGTAGATGATTAAAACCAGTTGAGAAACAGATACTGTTACGTGCATTAGGTACAGTATGATGCTACTGATTTCAGTGGAGCTGTGCTGAGTTTTACGCTAGTGTAAAAGTGTTGAAATTTGACCACAATCTGCAAGAGAACAAAAATATCTGAGGTGTGTGTATATCATTGCAGACTAATAGAGTAGCTTGTATGCTTGAAAATATATTTGTAATGTCTTTGTTTTTCCAACAGAAACATGTTTTGAATAGTGAGTTTATTTTAGCATTAAGTTGGCTTTAGTTGACCGCAGAGGTAAGTGTAAGGACACTTGTGTGTGCAGCTGTGAGGTGGTGGAGACCCAGTGATATTTTGTCATATTATTATGAGCTACTGAGGCCAGCCTGAAAGTGCACTAGCAAAATGAGAGAGTTTCAGGCATTAAAAACAAACAAACAAACAAAGGCACTGTGTAATCTTTCACTAGAAGTGTGTGCTGTCAATATTTAATGAGAACAAAATACCTAGCCATCATTATCTTAGAGTTGTGTGGTGGGCTGACCTTGGCTGGACGCCAGGTACCACCAAGCCACTCATTGCTCTCCTCCTCAGTAGGACAGGGCGGTGGGGAAGAAAATGAGATTGGGGAAAAAAAAAAAAACACCTCATGGGTCAAGATAAAGGCAGTTTAATAAAAAAGCAAAATGAAGGCTGTGCGTGGAAGCAAAAGGAAAACGAAGATTTTATTCTCTACTTCCCATCAATAAGTGATGTCCAGCCACTTCCCAGGAAGCAGGGCTTCAGTACGTGTAGCAGTTGCTCCAGAAGGCAAATGTAGTAACAAATGCACCCCACCCCCTCTCCTTTCTCTTAGCTTTTATTGCTGAGCGGATGTCATAGGGTCTGGAATATCCCTTTGGTCAGTTTGGGTCAGCTGTCCTGGCTATGTCCCCTCCCAAGGTCTTGCCCACCCCCAGCCTACTGGTGAGGGGGGGAAATGTTGGAGAGCCAGCCTTGGTGATGTGTGAGCAGGCTGGGCAGTAGCCAGAACACTGGTGGGTTATCAACCTCTTTCTAGCTACCGATACAAAGCACAGCACTATGAGTGCTGCTGTGGGGGAAAGTAACTCCATCTCAGCCAGACCCAATACCAGTTGCTATTTACGTTCTGGAAAAACTGTTTTCATGGAAGTTTTGGGCAACTTCGGGAGGATTCAACAGAACAGGGAACTGTTTTCTTTAACTGCTCGCATTGCTTTAATTGTGATTGCTGTGGTTCTTAGTCTCTCTAGTATACTACTTGGGGCATTTTATGCACAGTGAGTATTCAAGGCAAATGCTAGACCTACAACATGCTTTGGCCTCTCTTGGCCGAGACACTTGTTTTCTAGAACCTCTCTGTTTCTAATCTTGCTGAGGCTTTTTCTTCCCCCCCTTTCTCCTCTTCTGTACCTCATAAAATTTAAAAGGTATCAGGTCAGATTTAATCCTGCATATGCGCCTGGTGGATGCTCTCAATTTTAGGCTTCAATTTATTTTACTTTAAAGGAAAAAAGATGAAGCTTAATGAAAGAGAAAAATATGGCTTCTGTCCTAATGTACAGGAGCTCTTGATACAGATCCATTTGAAAGAGCTACAGTTAACTTCATCTTATTTTCAATGCTGAACATACTTGTTATTTTTTCTTTTAAAACATCTTCTCTTATAAGACATCAATTTCTAGTCTAAATTTGGATTTGACTTCATTTTTGAACACTTTTGTCCTTTTCATTCTGGTTTCTGTAAATCTGTTGTGCTCATGTCCATTTTAAGCTCTTGTACAAATGGCTTGGATATAGAAATCAATTGGTTTTGTGCATTTATGAAAGAGGGGGAAAAGTAACAACAACAAAGCAGTTGGTATTATTGATACAGGTGCAACTGGTGCAGGATCTGTACAAGCACTTCCTCAGAGGAAACTTGGGAAGAGGTCAGATTTTCCTTGAAGCACTCTACTTTAGATGCCCAAAGTATATAGCAGAAGATGAAAATACTTGAATGACACCAGGGGCTCTGCTGTGACCCTGTCGCTGCCCTTATGTCTGGAGCTGAGGGAACGGTGTGTATCCCTTTACCCACTTGTGCTGCCCAGGAGCACGGAAGCGGCAAATGCCCCTGTGCTGCCAAGCCCTTCCGCGCATAAATAGAAGGCGGAAGGATGGAAGAAGTGGGCATCAGTGAATTAGTTGACGCTTTCATCCTTCTAAAGTGTTGGCAAAAGCAATGGGGGAAGTATGTTTTAGCATTAATAATGATGGCGTAATATACTTTTTACCCAAAGCTGGGATGAGAAATAGACCTGACTAGATACCTCAGAATAAAAGACATTTTTTTTTTGTTCTGTTCCTGACACACTTGGTCATTCTTGGTCTTGTGTAGGGTTACTTACTGGTTCTAAATGCCTGGAAGAATGGATACCACATGTTAGTTTCATCTGCAGTCATGATGCTTTTGCTTAGATGACAAAGATGGAAGGGAATTTAAAAATAAAATGAATTTCAAACAAAACCTCACTGAGTGTGCAAGATCTATGCTTTCTATAGTGTATATATTCTGATCCATCAGGACAAATTATTTCTGGGGGAAAAAGAAGGGCTTGAAGTAGTTCACTGTGTTTTTATTAGGTAATTAAATACTTGTATGTACCATTTAAGGCTTTTCTTTTTTCTTTTTTTTTTTTTTTTTTAGGGAAAGGAAGACACTCCCTACAATGGAAATTTCTACAGAGTAATTTCTGATTTTCAGAAGGTATGTGCTTTTCTGTTCTTTTAACATTTTACTTTGTTTTTTTACTAGATTATTTACTTCAGGTTTAAAATATGGTTTAATGTTTCAATGCTGTGTTGTCCATGTTACTAGATAGTGAAATGTATTCTGAAAAAACAGTGGTTGGGGTTCATGAGAGGAGAGAAGTTATTCAAAATTTAGGTCATAACTCTTCAAATTCAGAGGATACTGCGCTCTGCTGAAAACCAGATACCCTGACACTGAGAGAAATGTGTGTGTGAGGATGATCAGTGACATAGACAGATGGGGGGATTCTAGGTCTTCAGTGGCCTCGTCTTTTTGTAGTAGCCTAACATTCTGTGAAGCACAGGTAATAAAACCCCCCTGCCCCAGGCCTGACTAAACTACAATGATAATGTGGAGCCGTTATTAAAACATCTGCAAAGGCAATTTAAGTGTTCTAGTCTCTGTGTGATTCCAGCAGATTCTTCTCACCTCCAATCTGTGGAAAACAATTTTCTTTTTAATACTTAGGGTTGGGTCACTTGCACACCAATTTACATTCACTTAATACATACTCCTAGTCTGAGTGTAGTTTTCTATATCCCAGTGGCATGAAGGATTCTTACCCTGTTGGCTTCTGCTGTGTGAAAGCTACTTCTCCAGAAGCAGCAAATCAGCACAAAATTCCACTTGCTTCAGCGTTCAAGCCTTATGCAGGCCCAAAAGAGCTGTTGAGGCAAATGCTAGTTTCTCAGTAATCCTGAGTGAGACCTCAACCTTGCCCTGTTGGGCGAGCCGTTCAGTTTAGCTTAAAATAAGTTCTTTGATGCCTGTCCTTACCGCATAGGAGCAGAGCACTGCAAGTAGAGTGTAGGACTTCATTCACTGTTCTTTCTACTGAATTTTTTGTAAATGACCATGATGAGATGGTGTATTTACTTTTTGTTGTTGTTCATATAAAAATGTATCTAAATTCACGTCAGAATTCTCTGATTTAATCTGAGATTATTTCTCCGATGATGACTCCGATTGCAGACAGATTTGCTGTAGAGGGATCTTTTGCAGGAAAATTTCAGTGCAGAAAGTCATCAACACCAAAGGGTATGGTTGCATTGGGCTTCTAGAATTTTAGAATTAGCAGTAACGGTACAATGGTTATAGGCAGTGCTTTACGTACTTATAACCTTGGCATTAGTCATTAAAATGCACTTCTGTTTCCCTTCTTTTTCACTTCTTCGTTGGTTTCCCCCTGTGCTGTACACCACAAGGATTTGGGAATTTGTTGTACTGTGACCTGGTGTTCTATTGCAATTGGTTTGTTTGTTTGTAACTGATAATTCTTCCAGGGGCACAAGTACAGTTTGCTAAAACAATTAAAAAAGAAACAAATTAAACATACATTGGCCAGAAATAGCTTTCTTGGAAAGTAGAAACCACTGTAAATATTTTCTTGGAGCAAAAGTCTGAAAATACAGATAGTGTTAACTCCTTATCCAGGTGTAAGCAGTAGAACTCTTACCAGAGATTTAGAATGAAATCACACAAGTAACAGAACTGCTGGGGTAATTGGTGCATTTGTTAAAATTGATAAAGTAGGGGATGAATCAGTTTACCTTGAGTAGCTATTGCATTCGAACATCTTGCATGCTTTCAAAATAAAACTCTACGTAATAAAGGGAAAAGCCACTATGTATGGAGTTAGTTGAAGAAAGTTACGGATGTTGCTTTTCATTTTCCACTCAGACCCATTTTTAACTATTTAAACATAGCATGCATAAGAATATGCCATAGATTTCACACAATATCTTGAAAGTCAAAGACTTCAAAACTTTTGGAACAAAAGAAAAGCAAATTCCAGAACTTCTGAATTTACATCAAGTAAATATGAAGAGAATTTGGCTCAATGAAACAAAAATAGCCCCAGGCAGTCACAACTGATACACAGTTTTATGGTCTGTGAGCAGCATACTGTCATTAATCCTAGTTACACAGAGGTTTTTTGGATAGCAAGCATGTTAAAACATCATCTTATTAAAGATTAAGTGACACCATCATGCATTATTGTCTGTTGCATGACAGTGTAATTCTAGATGATATTTCTTCAGGAGATGAGGTCAGCCAGTGTGCTCTTACAGGTTTATACTGTTTACATAGTGGTGGGAGGACAGGGGTGTGCCAATGGGAGATGTTGCCTTTACTGTAACACGTCATTACCTATAATCATGCTCACTTTAATGCCATCAGGAGCTGCAGGAACTTTGACCCCTTTCCTACTCTGAAAGAAATGGAGCTAGAGAGAGAACTAGCCAAAGATTTTTTTCTAATAAACTATGATTTCCAACACTGTGGGAAGGAAGGAGTGTTGAATCCCTGTCAAAGTCTATAATGTGAAGGTGGGTGTAATGTTCACTGGGCATTCCTGACTGGAATAATAACTAAAATAATGTACTGATCGTCAACAGTTATCTCTTTGATTGTGGTCATTGCTACTCTTTAGTTGATTTTTATGGAGGTGATACAAGATCCCTGTGGTATTTTTACAGGTTAGATTTGCAGGGGCTTTTGTATATTAAAGGGCAGAGTCAGATTATTTGACATGTACTTTTGATGAAATTACCTGTATTCTTGTGTGGGTACTCTTGGGCTGCTTTATCTCTCAGATGGGGAGCTAAGAGTAGCACTCACCCCAGCTTCATTATCAACCCCAAAGGTATTCTTAGTTATCACTGTATCTAGTGTTTAGTAAGAGCCAGTTATGTGCTGCCTGCGTTAATCCTATTTATGTGATTGTATATTTTTCCATTAAAAAAAAAAACCTTATATTTACATGGAAGATTTGAGGAAAGGCCTCAGTCTCTGATTTGGGTACAGCCCAGCCTTGTTGAAAGAAGTCTGCTAATAATTGTTTAGGATTTAGCAGCACACTGGAGCAGGCGCTATTTGACTGTTTATCCTGTCGGCAGGCAATAGTTACATCGGATTATGGTGAAGGAACACTAATATTTTTCTTAAACTGCTGTCTGACTCCCCCCCTGCTTTGAAAATGTTGAAGTACCTTCCTGACTGAATGAAGGTGAAGGGAGAAATGCAAATTAGAGCAATCACCAAAGATAAGTTGAACTGGAAAAGAAAGTATGGATTCCCACTACTAAAACGCTGCCCATTAATGTGGTTTAAAGATGTTATTGAGTAACTGGATCCTCAGCCTGGAATTTATGAGCACCTAATGGACTACTAGCTAGAATCACAAAAGGAGGGAAGGATTATTAGGAGCTAGTGTGTTAGGTATATTTATCTGTGTGTATGACTTCTGTTTCTCTTTACCCATTTCTGTATGTTCTGTATCTGTGCAGTCTGTATTTAGTTTTCATATTAAAAAAGTACTTTTCCAATTTATCTTTTATTGTTACATTAAGGATAGTATCAGGGTACTGGCAGATTCCTTCAGTGTAGCAGTTCTTATGGCATAAGTAATAAAACACACTTGAAGAGACATAATCTCAACTGTGTCCTTCCAGAGCATGTAAATAGTTTGTCCATCCTGCTGTATATTCCAGTTTGAAACCTGTTCATCAAGGGGTCTGTGTGCTCTCATGGACCTTGGCAGGGTGGGGGCAAAGGGCAGAGCAGCTGAACGCCTCAAGGTTGATAAAGGGTAGGAGTGAAATGATGTGACTTTGCCTTGTATTCAAGATGATCATTAACACTTAATCATACCATTGCTGAAATTTTCCCTTCTCTTTGAGATTACAAAATAGAAGGCTCACTACTGGCTCTTCTAAAACCTAGGTTCTTAAGAGTATTAAATCATAACAGAATATGTCTGCTGTGATCTTTATAGCTGAAGCAACTACTGTATTTGCTTTAACAGATGAGGGAGTGCTTGGTAGATTTGCATGACTAACTTGTTCACATTTCCGGGGCCTCCAAAATAGCGCCATATTGCCACAGACATCATCTTGTAGCTGTGAAAGTACTGCAAGTGCAAACACAAATACTGTTGGTGTGAGCTGTGCCACATTAACATGCCTGTAAGAATTATCTACTGTAATTTCTAATTTAACACTGCTTACTTGCTTTACTTGAAGATACCAAACCTCTGTGTATTCTTTCTGCTACAATCATAGGAATATTTTGTGCTTGTTTTCCTTACTTCAGTGTGGATTTACACTAACTCCATCGTCACACACACTCAGCATATGAGGATGGGTTTTAGTTCTAAGGTATTGGCTTCCTGGCCATTATATGGAGCATGGTAACTGTTCCCAAAATGGAAGTGACACTTCAAAGGGGAGAATGAAGAAGAGAAGTTGCCTTCTTGTTAGAGACAGTGCAATTTGCTCAGTTTGCTATTCTGAAAATTAAGAGGTTTTTAATCCTAGTTTTAGACTGTGTCTCCACAGTGTATCTTCTTACTGTCCCTGATAAGCACAGCAATTGAGGTATTTTGTGTGGGTATTTTCCACCTGAACTGCATTTTGCTCTGTAGCATCTCTTTTGGCCATGAATCCTACTACTGTTCTCTTAATCAGATCCATTGAATCCTATGGCCTATCTGGTTCTTTATGCATGTTATTTCTGGCTTCTGGAAATTGAGTTCCTTCAGGTCTAAAAAGTTGTCTGCTGTTCGTAAGCAACATGCATAGCTTACTTAGGTGGAGTATACACTGAATTTCCCTTCAGATGGACAATGTTTTCTTTATAAAAAGTTCTCTTATTCTTAGCACATTTCTAGGTCAGGAATGCTTAAAATATATTCTGTCATTAAAACTTGGAGTCAACACTATAAAACAAAAATAGAGAGGCAAAAGAGAAATAAATGAAGCTTACTGCATCCAGATGAAGCATTGTCTTCCAAACATTCCCTGCTGTTTGTGATCATGTATGCAGTCTTCATACTTTCCTTTGAAAGACTGTTCTGTTTAATTACAGCAAAATCCAGTGAGGGGTAGAGCTTTTTGGTGATAAAGATGAGCATGGAAGAAGCGTAAAGTGTATACTGGTGGAGGGCTCAGGCTGAAAAAGGTTGATGTTTCAGAGAGAAGGGAGAGCTCTGAGTACTAAAAGCAAGTGATGATAAAAGCATACAGATAATTTCTGGAAGTAGTTATTGTCCTAGTTGTCAGGTACCCTGTAGTTTCATGTACATTTAAACTGACACTTCTGATAAGAAAGTAGTCCCTAGTCTCACTCCCAGCCTCTAATTTCTTGTCCCTGGATGCTTGTTCACACAAGAAGCCTGGGTAAGTAGTGAATCAGGTAACTGATTTGGGTGAAAAGTAGTCCGGCTAAATAAAATTCTAAAAGGTTCTTTTTCAGTGGAATCTGTTCTCATTTGTGCTGGCAGAGCAGAAGTTAGTGGGGAAAGAATGAGTGACTAGTGGGCTTCTGAATAGGACTCCTGAGGCAGTAGTCTGGTAACCTTCAAATTGTTCATGTCTCTCTGAGATAAGAGCTGAATATACTCCATCATTTCCATGTTAGGTCTGTCTTAAACCATGCCTGAATCTTCAGACATTCTGATGCAGAAAAAGGGAGGAAACAAACCTTGGCTCCTGTATGTTTTGTTTGTTTATGATACCAGTTGTCTTGGGCTGAGAAAGTTTTGTTTTGTCTTGGTATTTCTTTAAGTGACTGCCTTGTAAAACTTTCCCCTTAAGATTTGTCTGCCACTCCCCAGGAAGGAAAGACTATTTGCTGTTTTTTTTGAAGAGGTATGGGAATGTTCTACAAGGAACTAAGCTATGGTGTTATTTTATTAAAAAAAATGTATTTCATCAGTACCCAAAGTTAGAACCTTGTTCTTTTAAAATGTGTAAAGCCCTGGTCTTGTATGCAAGGGTGGATAACGTGGGAAGGACTGGCCAGAGAACTGAGGCACAAAATGACAGCTCATACTATTAGGCTTTAATAAAACCTGAAGGAAGTGGAGTTTTTGCAAACCATTTTATTCTGTGCAGGCTCAGCTCACCAAGACATACTTGGTTCTCTGTAGTTCCCTTCTCCCCCCTTCATTTTTTTTTTTTCTTTTTTTTTTTTTTTCCTCCCTGGCTTGCTTTCTTCTTTTAGTGAATTAAACTTGGTCCAGGAAGAAACCAGAGCCCAAGAGTGTGCTCTAACCAGCAGGATTATATGTCTGGAAATGGAGAGGGTAGAGTAGAAAGGAGTGCAAGAAACTACTCCCTTTCTAGTTTTTCAACCTAAACTCAGATGGTGTGACTCAGTGTGAAAGCTGAAGGGTAGTGGTGGCAGAGGCAGAGATGGTGAGTGACATTCCCATGTTCCCAAGGGATTCCTTTGCAGGCAGGTCAGTGGGATTTTTGCCCCTGACTTCAGCTGAGGCCAAGCGTATGAAAAAGAGAAACGAAGAGTGAAAGAATAAACAGAACAATCTGGAAGGTATGGGGAGAGCTGCAAAATAAATGAAGCAAGACAGAAAAAGTGGGAAATGTAATAATAAAACTGTCAGATATAGGAAATACATATGTGGTGGGGAAGAAAGCAAGAGGTTGCGTGCACAGCTGAGTTTGGACAAAATGTTTTATTCATTTCTGACTCTTCTCCTGTTGAAACTATCTGCCAAGCCCTACTATTGATACACCAAGATTATTTGCCCAGTAGGTATTTTCTTTTAAACTGACATGTTTTCTTACACCACATGAATAGTGCATTCATCTTTAGCTCTTACTGTTTTCTGGTGAAGCCAAAAAGTACTAAATTACTACAAGAAAATGCATTGTATTTGGAAAGATTTTTTTTTTTTCTTTCCTTCCAGTATTTTCAGGTTCTCTAAACCGGAAAACTATGGAAAATTTCAGAGGGATGTTCTCTCTAATTAGATTTGTGGTCTGGTTTAGAGGAGGAATGCTTAATTGAGTATTTAAATAAACAGATTCTAATCAAAGGTAAAACTCCACATCATCCTGTGGCTTTCCCAGAACCTGCTTTTGTTCTAGTGTTCATATCTTATCTCTTGTAATTTTGTTGCTCTTAAAATGAGTACTGCATTAGAGAACAGGGAGTGTGTGTGTGTGAATGTTACGGAGTCTGCCCTATTGGCAGCTGTTTACCTAAACAAATCCTTTTTGATCGCAGTACCTGTGAAAACTGGAATCTGAGAAGGTGGCATGTGCTGTTCTGCATCAGAATGATTTCTTGCAGGAGATGGAAATATCTGTGGCAAATCAAATTTACATTCAAAACTTCATTTATAATTATTGTGGTTGTTATGATTTCCTCTTTCTCTGTGTACAGCCTCTTAATCTACTAAGTGTAAATTTTCCGAACTCGACAGGTTGCATAAGCCAGAAAAGTAGGAAATAACTCCCAAAAGAACTGCTGCCAGATCTCTGAAGCATGTATTGAGTTATTGGATCTGAAACACAATGTGTAAGCGTTGCTTTGCCAGGTTTTGAAAGTTACAGTATGTGGAGTGATGATACTGCTGTCTAGTTATTTTCTGTAAAACAAAGGGGAAAGACAGAGAAATATGGAATGTTGTTTATTGCTTAACAACATGCATTCCACTTTTCAGCTGTTTATATTTTTAACTGTTGTTTCTTCTTTTCAAAATTAATAAGACTTGTTAAACATTACAGTGAAAAGTAGAGAGTAAATCTACTTAGGTTTCATAACTGCACTTTTTGCCGTTTGATCTGTACCAGACTGAAAATCTGGATTGTAAACAAGATCATGATGAGATCTTTTGCAGTCTGGGTTAGCAGTTGGGAGCACATCTTTGGAGCTGCTGTAGATGTTACCAGTAATTCTTGTGCTGATACATAGACCGCTTTTTCAAGATCTGCAGAATCCTTTCTCATGCATTTGCACATTTGGAAGACTTTGGCCAGTTGCACTTGTTTTGCAGCGAGTGTTTTTATAAAAATGTCCTGATGATCAGTGTCTTCTCATACAAAGGAAGCAGTGCTTCACTTATTGTATTAAATCTGGTCTAGATGGTCAGATGTGTATATCCAGCTCCTGTTTGTGAGCAAGTGGGTTGCTCAGTCTGACAAAAATTTATTGTCTTTTCTTTTTTTTCCCTGCTGAGCTATATTTTAGCCTTGAGAAAGCAATCCTGGCTCCCCTTCTTTAGAGACCTTATGGGAGGAGAAAAGCCAGTTAACCTAGCTGTTTGAATATCTGTGGCTTGTATTTGGTTTGAATTCACCTAGGCTGAGCAGCTGACTTTATGAATTCAGTAGGTCCTTTCCAGCAAGATGGTCAGGCATGTCTGCCTCACATTAATACTCGGTTACTCTGTTCACGTTATTTCTGAACTTTCTTTTTGAAAACTAAGTAAATGAGTCTTCAAATTTTGCCTAGTAAAGTGTGGTTTTGCACATGTTGAACCTTACATGTAGTCCCCTAAGCCATTTAATTGTCTCTCTGAAAGGCAGATTAAATATTCTTTAATACTTGAGTTATAATAAGGGAAGTCTTTGGTTCAGGTGAATCAGAACTTGAGCTTCCTGAATTTGAAGCCGGTGCCCATCTTTCCTTTTAAAACAGTTCTGCCTGCATTAACTCTGGAGGGCTCATATCAAACATTGGCATGGTATTTGGCTGTGGCTGTGTTGGAACTAAGCAAGGTGAACTCTTTAATTGGACAGAATGTCTTTTATCAGACTGAATAACATGGTTTGTCTGGGGGGGGGGGGGAATAGAAAAACATGTCTGTGTTACTACACTTTTACAGCATCTGTAGATTAAAGTATTTTTGCATTCACTTTAATGTCCATTTCCTCTTACGAAGGTTTGCAAACTGGCAAGAGCATAAATGGGAATCACACCCTAAGAACTTACTTCAAAAATTATTATAACCACAGCAAACAGATTACAGCAAATGCCTTTTAAATACGAGGTAATATAGCTAAAGCAACACTGTACAGAATGGCTAATCAGTAAGAGCTGCAGCCTATTCTGTGATGTGAGAGCACATGGTTGTGTCCAAGTACTCCTTAATGGAGTTGAGTTTACTCTTCTACTCTCTAGCACAATTCTGCAGCCTACCAACTCTTATCTGTTCATCCAGTGGGATTCCAGGGAGAGCTTTAAAAAGCCAGGGCAGCCTGTGAAGAGACTGAATTTACCATGTCTCCTAAGACTGCATTCTATGCAAGTCTTCCCTGTTTCTGTGTGGTATGGTTTCACTGCTGTAAAAGATGTTTTGCTAACTAGATGCCTGAGGCTGGTGTTGCTCAAATGCACACCTACTATAGCATGTCAAATGTACACATGTAGAGCTGGGCACACTGGGTAGTTGAGGTTGTGTTGGTGAGAAGGTGGTTCTCTTCTCTGTCAAGTTAGCGTGTTCAGGAATTTTGTCTGGCTGAACCCTCTCTGCCTCTTCTTGGCGGTGCACAGTAGCTACTGAACCTTGGCAGCAGGTGACACAAGACAGCAGGTGACAGAAGAGCAGGAAATTATGCTATTGAATCTGCTACCTGTGTATTTGTGACCTCAGCAGAATGTACTGGAGTCAATATTATAAAACCAAAACACCTGCTGCTGTTTGACAGTTTGCTTATCCTTATATGTGATCTTTGCTGTGCTTTCCTCCCCCCGCCCCCCAATACTTGTGTTCAGAACACGAGGGGTTTGTTTCTGTATCTGAGTATTTTTGCTGGCACTTGATGTGACTTGATATAAACAATATGAACTTGAGTCAAGTGTTTAAATGTTAAAGCAGCTTCCCACATCTGTTGGTTTACTGCCAGGGAAAGGTGAACGTTCAGCATAAATGCTGTATTTAAACACTAATCAAACATTTATTATTGTTGAATGAATGACCTGACAAGGATGCAGTTGAACTAAAATGTACAGGTTATACTTCATGGAAGTGAAAAGCTTTATTAATATTTGAAGAATGGTTTTAATTAGTCTGACTGTTGGTAGGTGTGTTCATTTTCTCAATGTACATCCGGTATAGCGTTTTTCACCAACTTATAATTGGCAGTTTCCCATAGGAACTAATCATTATTGGTATTATAAAAGCACTTTGTATCTATCACATTTGGGAAATGAAAGTTTTGCAAAGGTCAGAATAAAGTGTGCCCCCAATTATGCTACTAACTCATACCACAAATGATCCACTGGAACGTTTAATAGCTTGATAGTCCTCTTTAGATTTTCTTAGAACGGAAAGAATTAATACTACATTTTGACACTTTACAGAAAGGTGAAAAAAGAAATCTTCCTTCTCTCCAGCTTTTGAAGTTTGTACCTGAATTATATTAATGACTTGAAGATCTTGAAATGTTGGGTAGCTTTTTGTTTTGTTTTGGTGAGGGGTGGGTTTTGGGTTTTTTTGTTGTTTGTTTTTTTGAATTCTTTTTAAAAACATTTTGTTCCACTTCACTGTGAAGTCAGTTTCTTTTTTAAGGAGCCGAGGGTTGCAAAAGACACCATGTTTTGACATCTGGAAATGTCTATATATTTTATTTGGAATTTGACAGTATATCTAATAGACTTTGATGCTTTTGCTAAAGAGAATGTGCTGAAGTCACTTAAAATAAAAACATGTTCAAAAAATATTGATAGGTATTAACCACCACCACTCCCAAACTAGAATTTTAAAGCAAACAATTTTAATTTTGCTTTTTACATGTCAAATACAATTTCCCTTGTTTCCTTTGAGGGATATTGCACATCTGCACTGTACTCCAAAAATTTGAATAAATAAACCATCCAAAAGTCTTCCAAATATCATAACAAATTTTCAGGATAGAATTACTTAGAAATTATTTGATACTGTTTTTTTCTTACTTATGTAACATGTCCACCAGACAGACTTGCTTTGAACCATAAGGTCTGTATTGCTTGAAATTGCTCTTCCTTTTTTAATTTTGAGGTTCAAATATTAGTAAAAGGCTAGATGGTATAATTTACTCCTGACACTGGATTATCCTAATATACCCACAGTTACTGTGCATCTACTGAGTTGTTAAAGAACCCATTAAGAGGGCAGTCTGAAAGGTAACATTTGCAAATGTCTCCAAATTGAATTATAAATGTCTCTGGTAAACAAAATGTTTGCTGTGCTGTGTCAGTTCCACTTAAAGGTCTGGCTGTGTCAGGTACAAGTGTTCTGTAACATACTTTGAAAAGATAGAAAAGGCAATGAAATAAATAACTCTGATTTAGTCATCTCCATTTTTTTTTGAGTGTGGAAACATCTTTAATTATACATGTTTTAGTTTAAAATATTCTCCTTTTTTCAGTTAAGTGTTTTCTCTAAGCTTTACTTCAACAGAGATGCAGAAGGTTTATTAGTCTTCTTAGATGAGCTGTAAATGAGGAATATTGACATGGATGGAAATTGAAATAGAGGGTTATTAGAAATTTGCATACACTGATTTTTATGAGCTGGATTAGGAAAGCTGCTAGCTTCTGCTTTACTGAAGGTATTGTTTTGCTTCATGCAGCCATTAGGGTTATAGCAAGACTACCTTCATAAAATGTCTGTTATAAGAACATTCCGTTATAGCAGATTTTCAAAGAGCAGTACTAGCAGGGCCTTTCTCATGCAAACGTTTCTGTATTAACTGCATTCTGATGTGACTGACCACAGTGTAAGTAAGAGCAGGATGGGAGAAAGCTGTTGGTAGGCTTAAACTTGAATCTTGATTAGGTCCTTTGGTAAATATTGTTGTCTTTTGGTGTTTCTTTATTGTTTCATTGTCAGCTGTGATACATGCTTAATACTAAGTGCAGAGACCCTTAGTCTCTGCTTGCTGTTTATACTTAAGTTCTCTCCATAGGCAAATTAGTCTTCTTGAGCATAAACACCTCAGTCTGAGGGGATATTATTAACTCCAGTCAAGCCAGTCTTGTTTTTACTTAGAAGATTATTTCTATGTGATACACATAATCCTGTGTGGAAGGGATGAAGGCAAATTTGTCAAATTTACCTGATAAAATGCATACACACGTGATTCAAGAAAGGATTCTGTTTTCTGTAGTCTACCTACAAACTGTGTTGTACAGTCCAAAACAAATTTTCAAAAAAAAGTCCTCAGTTTTTAATATCAGTCACACAACAGAAGATGAAGTTAGGGTCCAAAAGTAGGTTTATTTAGCACACCTAGCAAAATACATGGCAGTATTTACAGCTGGCTAGATGTGGCTCTACTTACTCGAGTATCGTTTCATTAAACTTTAAAAACAGTGTGGATTTTAATTCATAGCTATGTGAACAATGAAATCATCTGAAATTTTTCTAACTGTCCTAATTATTTTTTTTTTGTGTGAAGCTTGCTAATGCAGGTCTCCTCACTGCTCACTCTGCCAGTGAGTCAGGTATGTCTCTTGATGGTACTTGTGCTTTTAGACCAATGGGGACAAAGTGATCCAGTTTTTCCTTCCTTCCAGGTGCAATTATGGGTCTCAATATAATAAAAATAAAATGATTTAATATCTGCAGAGGTTCATATGGCATATTTTCCATTTATTTTAAGTTTGGAAGCTAAAATATCTTAATTGATAATCCCATAAGGTTTATTTTTTCATGAGCTCTCTTTTCTCTCTGAGGTTCTGTATTTTCAGGGTATTGCTAGTTCTGTAAATTTAGCTATCAGAATATTGTAATTTAAGGCCAGATCTTTGTCACAGGTGAAAGAAAAAATCCAATGGTTTTCTTGGAGTAGAAGCAGATTTAAGGACCAGAGCCTGAATAGTCTTTAATTGTTCTAATCCCTGGACAGCTTTCCAGCCAGGATGCTTCACAGGCACTGTAACATTTTGTATTGGTTGAATCTCCTGATGTGAAATATAAAGATTTGTTATTCATGAGTTTGCTATATAGCCTGCTAAAATCAGTGGGATCAGGTTTTCTAGTTGCATTAATGGGCTTTGAGAGAAACCATATAGATTTTTATTGTGGTTTTGTTGTCGTTTTTGTGGTTTGGTTTTTTTTTTTACTCTCATGTTTGTTCAATGTACTTAATTTTGTTGGCAAAACTGTTGATATGATAGGGTCTTTTCACAGGGTGTTGCAGCTCCTGTGGCAGATTGTGTAGCCTGCACAGGTTTCAATAGCATAAGTGTTTTGGTTGTTGTTTTACTTAAGCATCAAAATAAAGCCTTACTTGTATCTCATATATATGTGTATAAGCATGTCCATCTCTTGCACTGATGTGCTTTTGCTCTCATCTTGTAGTCCCCTGTAAATCTATCAGCTGACAGGTCCAGTGGAGACAGCATTGATCTGTGATGCAGGAATAGGCTAGTTTTGTTCGGTGACTAATTTTGTATTGCTTGTATCACTTTCTTCCACCATTTTCCCACTGCTTAAGAATGCTTCAAAGAAATGTTCCCCCTCCATCTGTCAGCAGAGCAGATAATACAGTGAAGTTCGGATCTCTGCTGGTACCATGATATTCTTTTGTGTTCTTGGCATTTCTTGTTGCAGGAACCATCCTATTTGAAGTATCCTTGCTCTCAGCTTTCCCGTTTGCATCCCAGTTGCATTAAGATTAAAAGAAAGCTAGGAAAACAGGGCAACATAAGAGTATTCTGATGCAATGATGTGTCAGCCCCAGTGGTGATTCCTATTGGCTGAACGATTAGTTATTTTTTTTAGGCAGGCAAGAGCTGGTGTTCTTGCTGTAATTGTTGTAGTGAGCAATTTCAAAAAGTGGCAAAGTTTTATTTATTGATCAGCAAGCTAATATGAAAAGAAGAAATACAGTAGAACATGTTTGTTGGCAGAACAGTAATGGGTGAAGCGTTTGTGTGAATTTTAACATGCGAAATTAACGTTTCCATTTCTTAGATGATATGAAGAAATACATCACAGGAGCTTATTCTGAATTTAGTATGGTTGTAGCGAGTCTTGATGTTGTTTTCTCCACGTGGTCTGTATGATCAGAAATATTTGTAGTCAGCTTTTGTTTAACAGAACCCTGGATCTGCCCTGTAGCAGAAAACAGTAAAAATTAAGGAAGCTGTATCAGGCCCTTTTGTTAGGCAGAGGCTTGTGGAGAATAAGCTTTTGTTGCTTTCCATGCATGTGCAGAAGGACAAAGAGAAGTTCCTTCCCTGTGGCTTTTCTAATGAGTCCTAATATAAAAGCTAAGCAAGCTACAAGTTTCTACATGCTGTCAAACTAAGCAAATGATATGGCCACTTCTTTTTTCCCTGCCCTGCTCTTACTGAGACCATGTTCAGAGTGAAGAAGTGAATATTGTATTTATTTCCTACTGTGGCAACAGCTGAAAATCCTCACCTTCTTAACATGAATGGGACCATTGCTCTTCCAGTTTGGGATGCCAGAATTTCACCAGCTGTGCCTATCTTAGGCATACTGGCTGCAGACATTAAAACTAATTAAAAACTAATTCTAGGTTACCATTAGGCTAGTGCTACTGGAACTAGTTCCTGGCCTTGTCATGGATAATGTGCCTTTCATCACGAAAGGATTCTTCTCACCTGTCTTTACTGACCACATGCAAGCCACTGCTGCTACGTAAATGGTTGCTCGGCCCTTTCTCATAGTGTGTTTCAAGTGTTTGAATCTGCATTCTGTCTGCAGAATTATGGGAAATGTTAAAAACAGCTCCCAGCGGTTGGTGAATTAAAGTATTGTTGCAGGATTGCTGAATAACAGGGTAGAGTGGCACATAGGTAAACATTTGCTGGAGTTGATGGGGTAAATATGTTGGACCACAGTAGTCACTGTTTGGAGCTAAATTAAAGGACAGCAAAACAGAGAATTCCTTCAAAAGTCTAAAGCATCACATGTGTTTGATTCTGGTTTTGTTTCTGAAGACATAAAAAACTATATACCACGCCCAGAAAAGTAGCAATGAAACAGGGTTTGTTTGCCAGTGCCAGCTCTACATGGTATAAAAAGGAAACCCGTATATCTTATGACTCTTGATTTTTATTTTTGTGCTGATATTAAACATACAAATGGTTTTAATGTGCCATCTAACTGGTGCCATGTACCATTTTGTACAAACAGTGGAGGGAAATACGTTTTGTTTCGTTTTTTTTTTTCTTCTAACAATCCTTCTTAAAAAGACCTCAAAACAGAACACACCAAACCTAAAATTGAGAGCTTTTTAATCTCGGACTGAGTGGTCTCAAGCCCAGTTTCTGTCTTGCAGGTAAAACCATATATATTCGATTATGACAGGTAAGGGCTGAAAATGAAACTCCAACATCCTCATTGATAGGAGGAATAAATACTGGTCTGCAAAGACACTCTTTATGTATGTAATATGAAGAAAGCTGTTATATGAGGAAAACACTATATATATATATATACACACATATATATATAGCTCATATATTAGTTGTCTTTTGTGTATGCATGACTCTGCAGGCTTTTGGAGGCAATAATTAAGGAGAATTTGTGGAACCAGAAGGCATAATGCTGAATACTTGAAAGCAAAAATATGTGGAAATTGTAAATAAAGATATTTGAGAAGAATAACAGTGATGCCCTGTTGGACAAGAGGACGTTTTATAGAGAGGTAGTGTTAAAGAGTATTATGTGGGGAAAAGTAAGACCAGTGACTGAGTGAAAAGCTTAGGGCGAATCTGAGACAGAGGTGCTGAGGGTAGAGGGCAGTGTGTGGTAGTTGAATCTTCCACTTCACTGGAAGCGAAGACCAGGGGATTTGGAAGGAGGCAGGAATTGTCTTAAACATGTGACTGTCTGTTCTTTGGTCCCCAGGCGTGCTCTGTGACATACTCTGTGCTTGTGACTGATGATCTCTTAATTCTCAAGTCTGCAGCATCACAGATGTGCATGTGTGCTTTTGTGTGTGGATAAGAGCCCTGGGGATTATTGTGATGCTCTTACCATCTCCTTTGCCCTTCCTTTCTGTTTGCTGACAGATGCTAACACCAGGGGGAGATTGTAATCTGTTTCTTTTTTCCTCAGTTTCCTCTCTTTCTTCATAGCAGCAGCGACTAATAGGATGGGCTTTCTTTCATGGAGGCTGCTCAGATACTGGGGGTCTGAAGGGTATTTAGTAAGCAAAGTGAAAAAGCTGAAGAGTTATTCCAAATAATCTTTGGCAAGCAAAATGTACTGTGAGCTTAGCTGACAGAAGGGGCTGTAGTCTGTTAGTTGTTAGCATAAAGAGAATTTGAATAAGTGACTGACTGTTTCCATAGTATTTCAGTAGTTTCAAGGTATGTGGTAAAGTAAAAAGATTAATTTGGCATCACTTAAAGTATCCCGTCATAATGCAGAAGACAAGAGCCTCTTGGAGGTTGCTCTTAGGGGTTGGTGTCCAGATTTAGTTTAGAAAGAAAAGTGAATTTGACACTATAAAATCAGCTTTGTGTCCAGTAAGCTGTTTCCTATTTGGTGTATGGAAAATTCTCAGTCAGTGGAAGGTAAGGTCAACATAAACACAGCCTGCTCCCTAAATAATTTAATATTGATACGGTGTTTAATTCTGTACTAAACAATAATTGGGGACAGCCCTTTTTGTTTACATAGCTATTTAGAAATAATTCTATTGCACTTCATTCTTCTAGGCTTTTTTAGAAAAGACATTGAAGACAAATGGAATAGTGACAAAGCTAATAAGCTAAGGTCTTTTATGCAATTTGATTTTTTTAATTTTTTTTTTTTTTTTTCCAAACTAGAGCATTTTTACATTGTTGTGCTTTCAGGTTGACTCTTGTATAAGTGGAAAAAGGTAGATACAAAGATTTTATTTAGATTTTATTTTAGCTGCTTGTTTTCTGTGAGGTCCACGTATACTTTTTTTTTTTAATTTTAGAATTGAAGTAAACTGCTGCCTCTGCTACAGTGTTGGAGCCTCAGGAGCTAGGAATGGGACACATTTGTTCATGGTACTTTAACTTACAGACTCTGGCTTATTTCCTGGCGTGCATAATGCTCACGTTGGCATGTACGTTTCTAGATATTTCATACCAGAGTATTTGCCTGTGTAATTTTTAAGACAAAGTACTTGTAAGTGCAGGATGGCAACTCTTACCTTCAAAGCCCCTACAGTGCTTCTGGCACAAAAGGAACATGTAGCTGTGCATGAATAATTGCATGTCAGCAATTAGAACTGTTATTAAAATAGAAAGATACTGTGACTGTATTTTCTGCTCATTGTCTCTGTTCTATCTGTTCCTCCTTATAAGCGGTATGTTTGGCTGACAACTTAAAGCTAAATATTTCTTGCTTCCCTTTGGTGTTGTGTTTTGTCTCGCACAGTAGTGCGTTCCACAAATGATAATTGCCGTAGGTACAATATAGTCTGCAGCAAACCAAACCCTCTGGCCTTGCAGCAGTGGGAATGGCAAAATACTAGTATTCTTTGAGTGCAGTGGGGAAATGCTCCCCAGGGTGGTTGTTCTTAGCACGCACTGAGCTTTTGTAGTAGGTGCTGCTGGTGTGCAATATTGGGAAGAGGCTGAGGTTTCTGCATGGGCTCTTGGGGAGAGAAATTCAGTCTTGGAGCTGAGACTGGCAAAGGACCTGGGCAGCAGATTTGGTGCAGTGCCTCCACGCTGTGGGAAGGCTTGGAGGGACTGTTCTCACAGTGGGTTTTGGGCAGTTCTGAGCAGTGACGGGGATTAAAGCTGTATTGCCTCTGGGGATTTCTGCTGCTGTCCCTCCATGGGAGAGGGAGAAGACAGTGGAAGAGCATGAGCTGGGCTTTTTGAGTCTTGGTGTTCAGTGGTCCTTCTCTACTCGCCCAACAGCTTCCCTAAATTTTGATGGATTTCACCCATAGCAAAAAGGTGTAAGCATCAATACATCCATCCCCAACCCTGTAGCTGTTTGGAAATCCTTGCAATCAGCAGCATGATCTCCACTTCAGTATGGTCCTGCATTTCCTTTCTCTCCTCCTCTAATGAAGGAGGGATTCACCTTTTCAAATATAGAGCAGTAACCTTCTTCTCCCTCCTCCCACTTCTCTCAATTATCAGGTGTGCACTATATCTAGGAATCTAATTTTAAATTAACTTGTCACCCTACATCCCATCTGTAGGGGTTTACAATTTTAAACCAATTGCCTTTGAGGTGACTTTATATACTGTTCCATTAACATATACATATCAATTCTAGGGCACCTACAGACTACAGAGTGCAATTCCCACTTGAGCAAGGCATCTTCAGGGAAAAGAAGTAGTTTGCATTTGATTTGCTGTAGAAAAAGAACTGTGATATGTTGAAACCTAACATTGAGTGGGGCTGTTGAATGCCTTATAATAATTGTATTAATACAAGACATTTTAGGGCAGTTTTAGTCTAGATACCAAATATCAGATGGACTTTTTAAAATCTTGATTGTGTTCCATCATCTGTGGATATTTTAGTACAATGTAGGAGAGAGTGAAACTATTCTTGTCTGAATTTGTGAATATTTGCATGGCCACCCAAGGTATTGGCTTCCCCTTGAAAGCATTTTTACATTACATTTTAATAAATAATTACGTAAATAAAATGGAGCTTAGATTGTATTTAAGACTGTTAAATCCCTAGGTTTTGCTGTTGTGTATCACAGTTATTGGTGATGTGATACAGAATAAGACTCCTGTGTGATACTGCTGGGTTTATGCTGTCTCAACCACAGAAGGGCATACTCAACACTCAGGCCAGCAGTCAGCTTACAGTCCACAGGCTGCACTCACCTGGGGCAAGAAAAGGCTTTCTATGGTTGGAAAGAGCAGTATTTAGTTTTACAGTATAATGCATAGTTTGTGCTTCATTCTTTATCCTGAGGTAAACAGTATTGGTATCATGATCCAGAAAAGTAATTTTCCTTTGGAAAAGAGGATTTTCTTTTTCTTTCATGCCCCTACAGTCATATTCCTGCCAGCAAAGATGAAGTGACTTGGATTTCCATAGGTTGTGACATAACTGATAGTTTCTTTTAAAGCAAAAGAGAGCCTCCCTTGCACTTCTGTGACAGAACTGAGACATGAATAACTTGAATACCAAAAATCAGTAGATCTCTGTCCCTTTCCCATTAGCCTGCGGGCATCTAACTCTGTCAGACTCCCTTTTGAAGAAGAGGCAAGTTAGTGATGAAGGGTCACTTGGAAATGGCAACCTGGGAGTCAGGAGCTACAGCAAAGGCAAAGAGAAGGTGCTTGTGGGGGAAGGCGCGGGAGAGATGAAAGAGTTTGGCAGAGCTGTAGTATAGAGGCAAGGGAGGATGGCAGCTATGTCAAATACCTGGATTAGTGAGGGACTAAATTTTTTAAAACCTTGTAAGTGCAAGGGCAAGACTTTATTATTCCATTAAGAAAACAAACCAAAAACTGGAACTAGCTATTCTAAAAGCACTTCTGCAGATACTAAACAAATCTTGCACTGACCATTTAAAAATTCAGTAGGCTGTTTGTTTCTGCTCAGTTTGTGTATACTAATTTGCATGTTGTGTATATATATAGTACAACTTGTGATGCATAAGTAGAAAAATACAGGTATCTTTTGGAACTTTGGATCATCAGTTGAGAGTGACAGCAAATGAACCAATTAATTGATAGAACCAAAATGTAAGCTGTATATTTGAGTAGCAAGAAAACTGGGGATCATTTACCCCCAAATAGCAACATGGAGCTGTGTGCTTAAGATTGTGGATAGGCCACTGATTTGAACATAATTTTCAGCAATTTATTATGTAGGCCTTATTTTCAAAGACAGATACACACAAATGCCACATCTTTGGTTCAAAGGGAGTCAAAGTACAGTGAAATGGTAGATTATTGTCTCTAAAGAGAGTGAAGTGTTCTCTCTAAGGAGAGAATGCGCCTCTAACAGAGAACTCGCGGGCAGACAGGCGTCCAACCATGCGATGTACCCAGAGGCAAACTTGCAGAATGCAGTCGGGGAGGCTGTTTAGCTCAGTGACAGTGGAATATTTTCCACAGCTGTACCTTAATAGCTCCTGTGTAGATCTGATTTTATTTTGTGGAGGGGTAAAAGACAGTCAGGTGGTAGTGAAAAGGAACATAATACTGCCCGTGGAAATAAAGCTGAACCATTTTAGGACTCTCAATCTTTTTTTCTTTCCTTCCCCCCCTTTATTTCTTTTTTAAAATTTCAAGATAAAATCCCAGTATTTTTTCAATTAATTGCTAACTCTTCTTACAACATGTATCTCACAGCTCTGTGTAGTTGCTTATATGAGGGCAGTTGGGTGGAGATCTGGTAAAACTTTGGACCACATTTCGGCTCTCCTCCTTGCTGCTTCCTACATGACTAGAGTGTTCCAGTCGCTAAGGCTTTGTCTAAAAATCCCTTCTTACGCTATTTCTTTGCTTATGGCTTAAGAAAAGTAAAATCTCTAACCATACAAATGTGCTTCAGATTAATACTGTGTGCACAGTAAAGGCTAGTCAGTGAGACAGAAATCCTAGATTCTTGATATTTACTTACTTTTAAGCAAACACATCTATTGGACTGACATTCACCTCTGTGCTGTGTGTATGAAATCAAAAATGCCAACTGTTCCATGACACAAGTGTCCATGATACTTTTTTTTAAAAAAAAAAAAAAGACTTCAGAGTATATGCTAATGCATTTTTTTTTTATCCTTAGTGTCACCCTATTTCAAAAACATTCTTTAACAATAAAGCACATGCTGTACCTAGGAAAAAAAGGGTTGAATAAATAAATAGAAATCTTGAATTGATTTCCTGCCCCACCCCCCAAAATTAGACAAGTAGTATGTTATCCTGTTGGACTACAAATTCCAGGAGGGAGAAGAAAAAATACAACAAATTTTTTATCTATCATAAATGTAAATATGTGTCTCTCCATATGTATATATACAATATGTATAACTAAAAACCACTTACATCCAAAATATTTATAAAATAGACATATAACCCCCCATATTATGTATAAAGAGATTAAAAAATACATATTTTATAGTTGGGGGGTTGTATATGGTTATAAGCATGCTTATGTAGAGGTACCCTTCTAGAATACATGGAAACCCAATCTTCAGGGCGGGGGGAACAACAAAAAAAACCAAACCAAAAAACAAAACCACCAAAACAAACCAGAAAATTAGTTTTGTTCTAAACCTGAACAATTACTTGTCTGAAGAGATTGTCATGAAAATAATTCCAATGTTTATTTTTGGTAGTTTCAAGATCAAGTTCTCCATGGATGCTCAGGGGCTGAGGTGAGCTGTCAGCTGTGGCTTCTTCTGAATCCAACCCCTCTGGGACCTGAAAGATCTGCCTGTCCTAGCCTGAATGGGGCTGCTCAAAGCACTTTGTGGGTGCTGGGGGACACTGAGCAGGTTTGCTTCTATGGAAAGTTCTTAGGCGCATGAAAACTCTGCTTGCAGCAAATTTGCTGACATTGACTTTTTTTCCATAAAACACTTGGATTTTTCAGGAATTGTCACATGGGATTGGAAAAGTGGCCTTGTCAGAACAATCTGTGTGGTTTCCATTTTAGTCTCTCTGGCTGGTTTGGCTAAGTGAGATGCGACCTGGGGAGGGTTTTCCTCAGCTTCTGGAAAACTGCAAAACCTAGAAAGCCAATAATGTTTCAGACCAAACTGTTGAAGGGCTTTGATGTCTCCTCAGTAATATCTGACCAGTAGTTAAGTCACCTTCCAACTGGTAGATTTCAACTTTCCCCATTAAATTTATCAAAAGGTGACCACAAAATAAATAGTGGTTGTTTTGGTTTTTTTTCATTATTCCCCCAGTTTGTTAACTTTGTGCATTAGACAGTGGTCTGTAAATTATAGTTCCACTTTTTTTCTTGAATAGTCAATCAGCAGGCGCATTCCTGTTTCACTTGTAGTGGAGATCCATTCAAAGGTTACCCAGTCCTAGGAGAAAGAAATATGTTTAAAAAAAGGAAAAGGAAAAAGTAAAATGAAAGAAATCGGGGGGAACTAGGGAGAACACAGTAAAATGAAGTTTCTTGGCTTTGTTAATGTATGTGTTTTCAGATCGGTAATCTTGTTTCATTAAAAAGTAGTAATGAAAAAAACATTTTCTGCTGTGTCTAAATGTAAGAAAATTACTCCTTATTGAAATAGCAGTTCAGTTGGAAGCAGAATACTACAGTTATCGGGGGTTGCGTTCAATTAAATTGGCTATTAGAAACACGGTGTCCTGCTGTCGTAGTGTAGTGCAATTTTTTGTGTCTCCTATTTTAAGAGCTTGCTGCTTTCATTTCTACCTGTTCTTTCCCTTCCTATTCTATTAGGGTATGAAAACAGGAAAGCAGTTGAAGCAAACCAAATTTATCTGTGGACACCTTTTATGTAGCAAATTGAAAGCAAAAGGCCATGGATGGAGGCGTGTTGCCTGGGGGAAGTTTTATTTATAAAGTGGGTTTCCCTAGGTGCCGAAGATTGCTTGGGCAGGTGTCTGAAATGGCTCAGTGCAAGGAGCCAGTAATGTTGCCTATTCTGCATGGCTCAAACATGTTAGACCTCTTGGCCCCAATCTAAAATTTCAAACTTTTACCTGCATTGCAGTTAGGTGATAGGATCTGTCTTAGCTGAAGACGAAGTCAGATACACTTGTATGTGCCCTAAGTATTTTGTTCGTTTGTTGGTTTTGTAAGCATAGTTTAAAGCTATGTAAAGACGAGAAAATAGGTAATGAAGGGAGGGGCATATTCCAGCATAGGAAGATATTTTGAGGTGTTAGCAGCTACGAAACTGCTTACTCCTGGTGCTATCAGTAAGGAATAGCTTGTTTAGATTTTCCACCATTTAGGTGAAATATGGTTCAGGCTTTAAAGGTTTGTTTTTGTTTTTCAGGCCCTTCAACATTTTTTTTGCTGTAAACCTAAAGATCAATCTTATTTTATTATGTTTTTTTCTTTCCATATTAGCAGTTTCAGTTTTGGAAAGTGGGAGAGCATGGAAGTCTGCCAGTGTTAATGAGGCCCAGTTTTCTATTTTAGTTTGGGAACTTACCAAAGGCAATTCATGGAAAAATTGTATAGTGGCTGTCCTGCATTATTTAGATACTGTTTCATACTGTGCAGCTCAAGTGCACAAATAGTAGAAATAACAGTAGATTTATGGAGGAAAAATGCTACCTGTAAACATATAAAGTTCTATGAAAAAATGAAAATACATCTCTCTAAGACATACTTAATATATATTGGACAACCAGATCAAGTTTAACATTATATTTATTTGTTTGCTTTAACTATAATTTGATTTGTTTAAGATTTCTTTGTACTATGTTGTTTCTCTTAGATGCGTCAGCTCTTTTTCATTCTTGAGTAAAAAAAATTACCTGATAGCATGCTGATAAATTATTATCTTTTTGATTAGTTAGATGTAGTAATGTACACATTAAATACCTCTGCTGTCAATTTAGGGTTTAAAAGAGAACAGATTTCAAGGTTTGACAGGTATATGTAGCTGTATAGTTCTACTGCTTCTAAACTCTTGACTGTATTGTAGCAGAAATGCCTTACGAATATTTATTAGGGCATTGTTCAAGCTTGCTCAGCCATATTCCAACACTTCGTTTGTTTGTAGGCTGTAGGAAAAGAATACAAAAAGATCTTTCTCCATACATTTCTATGTTATTAGTGGAGTTACTTCAACTCAAGTTGATGAACATTGAGTTTTCAGCTCTTCTGAGAGCAAGGTGGTTCTTCTCAGATAAGTGTTCACAAGTTTATTCTTTTTTTTAAATGGAATAAATGAAAAAAGAAGAAAATACAAATTAATCTCACTAACAGCAAAAGCTCAAGTATTTTATTCCCCTGGGAGATTTTTAAATAGGCATTTAAATGAGTTTTATTCAATTAATGATTTTACAGGGAGAGGATTTGATTTGTTGAATATCGTGCAATGTTATTTGTGGGACTGTTTTCATTAATGGCAGTGTGAATAACTGCTTTTCTGAATTTATTTCTGTGTGTTTGCTTTTGCTGAATCAGAATCTTAATAAGCTTAATGTGTGGAAAACTGTCGTCTCATTTTTTGTGGATTCCACGGGTTTTGTTAAGGATCCTGTGCTTATGAAAGTAGAGGTAAGTCTTCTGTTAGTCAACTAAGAGCATTTGGGAGAAGGAGGAATATGTAGCAATTCTCACCTATTCTTCTAACTGTGACGTAAAAGAAGTAGAATAGCTTTTAAAAGGAATGTGTTAAGAGCTTTATCAAAGGACTGCTGCAGAGTACGTTTTTGAAATTTCTTTTGTTTTCTCTTGCAGGTGTGATTCAGTTCCTATCCCACTTTGCCCTTTATTGCAGGCTTGGTTACCCTGCCCTTCTCCATGGGACAGGTTATTCATTTGTCGTCTTTGGAATGGTCTTGGTGATCAGAACACTTCTCAAGGATAGGGTTTGTTCATCTGAGCTCCCTGGGACATGAGCACCTGAAGTCTGTCCATCTTCCCCAGGCTTTACTCCACTGAGGGCATGTTTTTTGCTTTTGGTTTTTTTAATGTAAAATGCAGTATGCGGTGGATTATGGTTTTTTTTATCTCTCCATCTACTTCCTGGAGTGAAGGGATGTTTTTGGTTTTGTGTGGTGTGGGGGTTTTTTGAGGGTTTTTTGTTGGTGTGGTTTTTTGTTTTTTTTTTTTTAGCTTATGTGATTTTTACAATTTAAATTCCACCTTACATTTTAAAAATAAGCCTAGTTTAAGATGGACATTTAATGATAATCTAATAACACAGATTATATCAGTAAGAAATATGAGAGATGTGTTTGTTGCTGAAACTGTAAATGCAGTCAGCTTTCTCCATAATGGCAATAACCACTGAAGAAGTGGCACAATCTTTGCTGAGCAGCTTGTGCAACTTCCAACAATAGGCTTTTCCAGGGGCTGAGAGTGTGTTCTCTGTGGTTCAGGTCATTCAGCTATTCCATTTCAATGTTTAGCTCAGTTCGGTCACTGTTGAGGAAGTTGATAGAGAACTGAAAGAAGTGTCTTGTTTTGCCTTCCTGTTCCTATGTACAAAAATGAGGTATTAGGAGACAGCACTACACATCTGAAGTTTTGGAGAACGTAGTCAACAAAGCAATCTTGTTGTTTTTTTTTTTTTAAAGAAAAGGTGCTCTTTTTGCGTAGCTGAGTACTAACACACTTCCGAAGGTCAGCCTTTCCCAGGTTCTTCATATATGCACTCTTATATATGGGATGATTTATGTGTCTGTTTATGAAAAGGAAGCTCTGTGCAAGGCCCAGGCAAATTTGCTTCGGGTTAATCAAACTGTCTTTTGTGTCAGGACGGCAGCTGTGCAATAGGACCAGCAGAAGGCATTTTTGACAGACTTTCCTCAAACTCAGTACTGTGAAAATGAAGGTTGCTTCAGCTGTTTTGTGCACGTTTAATGGCAGGAATACTTGACTAAATACTGGTCATCCAAGTATTAGCATGGGAGCACTGTACTGTTCTCTAACTTATTTGTAATATAGTTGCAAGTCCACGGGTGCTCACACTGGGCTGCTGTGATATTAAACTAGGTCACTTCTTACACCTTAACTGCTTAACAGTATTTTTAGGGTCAAATCACGTAGCTTGATGTAATGCAAAATTACAGCCTTCTTGGTTTAAAGTAACAATTAAAAAAAGTGTTTGCATCATAAGGATTACGTTCTTTAATATCTGTACTTTTTTTCACCTTAAAACCAAAAATATTAGCCCACATCTTCAGGTACCAGTAACTCCAATAAAATTTCTAGTTTTCATCAGACATGCATCTGTTTCTTCCCTTTTTCATACTTATCAGGGAAGATATTTATTCTAACTGTGCTCTCATAATTACTTTTTCCTGGTATTCACTGGGTAACAACAGCTGCCAATGTTCTGATCACTTATAATCATAAAATGTTCCACATGAGTCAATTTCTGTAGTTAACTTGCATGGTGATTTTGAAGTAGTTGTAAGGCCTTACACTGTTTGCTGGTTTTGACTTCAGAAATAGTCTTTTCATCTCTAGTACTTTTGGTTGAATAGAAGAATAGCACATCAAGCCAGTGGTGAACACAGTTATAAGTGCTTAAAAAAGCACTATTCCTGCACTCTCCTGAGCCTTCTGTATTTCTCTGCCCACATTTTCATACTGAGTATTTAGAAAAGAGCTGTGACTGATAATAAACCTTTTGTAATGAGAACGTTCTCAAGTATTCATTGCTATACTGATAACATTTTGTAGTGTGTTGTCTTTCTGGTAAAATGCAGTTATTTCTAATGATTTCATAATGTATTATATTGGGGCAAATGAGATGAGGTTTTGATAGAATAAGTTAATTAACACGCATAAAGGAAAACTTCACGACTTTTCTTATTTTTGATGCAGGGGAGGTTCAGAAGTTATTTTATTGCATAAAGTAAACTTACAATGCAGTGGATGTTTCCAGATGTTTTAAAAATTCCTTTCAGTTAAAATAGTGTAGTCTAAACTGCGATTTCCACAATTTTAAAACCCAGTGCAACCCTAAAACAACAGGAGCTGAGAGAGAAATGGGAGAGGAAATGTTTGCAGGAGAAGGCATAAAATTAGCGGTTAGATGGGATGAGTTAAGCAGAGAGAGAGTATTAAGTTGCCGTACTGAAGAAAGGGCACATAAATGACGATTTTTACATGTACAGAGAAGTGTAGGTATAGTATGAGGAGATATGTTGTCTAGCTCTACAGGTAGGATTTTTTTCACCCAGCTTTGGCTGCCTAAAGCTAGGCATCTATTTAAGCTATTGTTTTAGCTCCTTCTAAAGTCACAGGAGAGAATAAGGCACCTTTGGGGGAATGATTCTTCTGTCTTGTTTTAGACAAATATCCTAGGATGGTATGACTTGTCTAACATTTTGCATTGATAATAGGTAAGACAAGCTAGCCACTTAGCTAGACACTTGGCTTGGGCACATAGCTCTTGGGCTCCTGGGGCAGGGGAGAGAGATTTCAGCTGTGTTGAAGTCATGTCCCAGTCTCTCATTTTCTCTAAAGCTAACTCTGCAGTTAAGGTGATTTGTAGTCCTTCATTTTTAAAGTTACCATATGTATAGTTGTCCAAGGTTTACATAGAATTTTTTTTCCTTTGTGTTATTGTTTTAGTTCAGGTAGTGGCTTTTGCAATTGCCAAGTGTGCTAAAAAATCACTCATTCTGAAGTGAAGCAGTGTTTAATCTGTAACAATTTTGTTCAACATTATATTATCATGTAAATTAACACTTTGTGGTTTTTATAATTAACAAAGGGAAATAGTAGGCATTTGTTTTAATTTTAGAGTAGCTGAATAAGACTGTATTTGTTTTTCTCCAAATAAGCATATAAAACCTTAACTGAGAACTTAATTGAAGGTACCTAATAACACAGCTTTGTTCCCTAATGACAGTATCTGCAAAAATGTCCATTTGGTCTTTATCCTCACACATCAAAATATCATCTGAAACTATTCATTTGCCTGTGGCCTGCATAAATGTTCTAACGGTAAAGGGGGAAGAGATCTCTCAGTCAGGTTCTTCATAATGGATTAAGAATTTGATCTCACTTTTTTGATGAGAAAGGTCGTGATTACTCACTGTTGAACAGAAAGTCATTCTAAAGGTTATAGAACAACCAACTTTCAGCAATGACACAACAGTCTCTTTGGCCTTTATAGAATTTGTAATTGTGCATTGCTTATTGACCTTTGCAGATTAAATTTTTTTAAGCCTCAAAAATCAATACCTTCTTTTTATTACATAAAATTTTCATAAATGGAAGACAGCACAAATGTGATGTCTCTCACACACTTCTCTGCCTCTCAAGGAAGCTTTCTTTTCATGACATCCTGCTAGGCAGCTGTCTGTTGTGGTGGGTCTGCTGAAGCCTTTCTCTATGCGTCAGGCAGCTGTAGAAGCTGGGGGGGGGGCTCAGTTCTGCTACACTCTCCGAGTGCTACACTGTGGCGAGGCTACACAGCCCCTTCATTTCCATCCCATCTTCCTCACCCTCCTGTGGCCTGCCCTGCCTTATCCTTCCTATTTAGGGTGCCAGAATAGAACTGGGAACAAAAAAGGGAGGGCGGTTGTCTTTCAATTCGTGCTTACTCTCTCTCCTGCTCCCACCTTGCACCACGGTGAAGAGCCTGGTCCATCTCCTTGGTAATGTCATCGTAGGTAGTGGTGCAGCTGTTGGGTGTCCCCTAAAGCCATCCTTTCTCCAGGGCAAATAAACCCTGGTCCTACAGTCTTGCCCCACTGGGCAAGTGCTGTAGGCTCTGGCGGTCTCATGGCCTCTGCTGGACTTGCTGCAGTTTGTCAAAGTCTGTCTTGTATTAGACATCCCAGAACTCGATGCTATCCTAGAGGTGGACTAACAAGTGCCGAGTAGAAGGGGAATAATCCCTTCCCTTGACCTCTTAGCTGTGCCCGGGATGCTATCAATGCTTTCTCCTGCTGGGGCATGTTGCTGACTTGTGTTCTGCTTGCTCTTTGCTGCCACAACCCTCAGATCTTTTCTGTGGAGCTGCTGAGCCCAACTACCTAGCTGGTTACCCACCTAGTTGTCCACCTCTCCAGACCATAACATCCCAACTCTGATATAAGGAGTAGGCCCACCTGTTAATTAGCTAATAATTTTTCCTTTATTTTCTCATACTAGCATTAAATTTGTGCAAGCCTTCTTGTCTAACAGTGCAACCTCATTCTTGGTTATTGATCCCTATGTCATAAACGACTGAAGTAAACCCAAGTTACAGGTGATTTGCTGATACTCACTCAGCCTCTTGATTACTGTGAGAATATGGTGCATGTGTGTATGTCCTTCCATACCTGTATCCACAGTCTGCTTCAGAGATGGGATCTTTTTTTGCTCCTCTGCCAGACAGTTCAACAGCCTTGCTTTTCAGCAGAGTGAAATCAATAAGAATCCCTACCAATTTTGATGATTGTCACTGGTTTCTTAAAAGCAATTTTAAAATTAACTAGTCTTTCATTCTTTTGTATCTGAGATTTGAAGTGGAAAAGCAGTTGTTTGCATATTGGTAGGGTGCGGCATTTAACTATAAATGCATATGGAAAGGAATGCATTGCTGATGATCAGAGCAAGCATTTTTAGTTGTAGTTTTGTGTTGAAGGCAGACTATGCTCATAACAAAAAAGCTGAACTGAAAGTAGTTCACTTTCTCTTGAAAATTAATACTGAATAATATGATTGGGGTTGGTTTTGTTTTTGTTTTTTTAGTCTAACATTCTCATTTAGTTTTCTGAAACTTGAGAGACACTATCAGAACTGGGAGAATTTATTAAATACAGCATTTGTACTGAGGTTTTAGCTGCAGTGCATTTGGAGTGAATATTAAGTTTCTAATCCATGCTGTATCATACTCATCTGTGTAAATAAGCAGAGCATTACCCGAGTCATGTGAGGGATTCACTCGATAATACTGTTGGGCAGGATTCCTTCGGCTGGCCTCACATTTTCAGCTGTAGAGAAACAATACTTCACATGTTCAAGCTGCAGAGCAAGTTGAATGAAGGAGTGAAACAGTGTGCACTGCAGAGGTGTAGTGGAGCCCTGGATGTCTGGGTTGAATGATGATCTGTTCTGCTGCAGTCCTACCTCAAAGGAAAGCAAAGTCTCTTTGGTAGGGATTGTCTTGATACCTTGAACATCCATACTGGCATAATCTAGAAGGGAATATTTAGATGAGATTGTCAGATGACATAATTACAGTAGCTCAGAATAAAGCCATTGTTTTGTGAAATCAGAGTAAGTAAGGGCTGTATAATTTTCATGTGCAAATATAGTCCCAAAGGTTGAATTAGATGTACTGCGGGAGCAGCCCCATCTCTTTTGCATTACCAGAACCCTTTTTTTTTTTTTTTGGAAGGGAAAGATGGGCAGCCCAAAAAGAAAAGAGCTTGCCAGAAAAGACAGCCACCTGCACCTTCTGCTCTGAACTTACTTTCCTGTTACATTAGAGCTGTTAGCCCCTATCTCCTAGAGGCTAAAACATTGAGTCCTCTACATGTATTAAGAGATCTTTACCAACTCAATTTATAGGCAAGGGCTTTGTCAGGAGTATTGAAAGCTCTTAAAATTTTGTCCAGTGCTTAATACAAGAATATTCCTGTTAGATTTATTGCAGCATTTAGATAAGGAGTCATTACCTGAGTGGAAAAGTCAAATAGGTTCCTTTGTCACAGAGCCTGAAGTTTAATTTAAATAATTTGCACAATCTTTTGTATGTTTGTATGCAATGGCACCACAGGTTTTACATACATCATGTAGTCTGGCTTTATTTCCTAGCATTGACTGCTAAGGGCCATAAATTACAAGTGTTTACATTATGGATGATACTAGTACTTAAAATAGTGCCTTACAGTTGAAGAAGTTGAAGTCCTTTGTGAGCAATAATTAATTAAACCTCAAAAAAGTCCCATGAGATGGCGTTATCCCCTGTTTTACAGAAGATAAAGCATAAAAGCTAAGTGTATTGTTCAAGGATAGGTAACCAGGCATTGTCAGATCAGAGATTAAAACCCAGGCTTCCTCTTTATAGGGTTATGTTCTAATCCACTTTGTGTTTGTAGTGCTTTGAAATTTGCTGATACTTACTCTGTAAGACAACTTTTTCATCTCATTTGATCTTTGCTGTATGAGATGATCTTTGCGAAAAACAGGGCATTCCACCAATCTACTTACGTTGTCAGTCTCCAAAAGGGAATAGGTAGTAAATTCTGTCCTGTTAGTACTGTCCATGGTAACTCAAGCATGTATTTTTCTTTCAGAACACAGTATTTTATGCTATTACTTTGCCTGTGGATAGTAACAACAAGATTATACTGCCATGTTTTTTTCTTAGCGTAGCCAGTACGGAGAGTGTGGGAGTGGGTATTGCTGATACTCAAGACAGCATTAACAGGGGAAGAAGGGAAGAGAAGGAGTTTGGGGCAGTTCAAGAGCTGCTTATGTAAGGGTTCTTTTAAGAAATTTTGCTACTTAAAACTACTATTCATGGTTATATAAAGTTTGAGGTTGAATAATATCAAAAGACTTTATCTCTGTTTTGGCATGTGGTATCACACACCATCAGAGGCTCTTTGGCTCACAAGATTTTTCCAAGTGGAGATAGAGCACGTGTTCCAGTTGGAATTTCAATGTTGGCGTGTTTCCTCTGGGGGTAATGGGGATGTCATGTTGCATCCGGAAGGCAATCTGGAATGCTGCCTTCATTGAGTTTCTTTGCAAGCCGCAGTGAATGAAATCATCTGCTTTCTGTCAAAGGATCTTACGGGAAGGAAGAAGGTTTTTGTGTAACAAAGTACTATGTAGTAAACGTGTTGACAAAATCCTTGTTTGGTTTCTTTCTAAAGGATTCTTTCTAAAATTCTTGTCTCTGAAGTAGTCTGCGATAGGATAAAGTATGCTTCCAGTGTAATACTCTTCTAACATAACTACGTTCGCTGACAGCTTTTAGTTTAGTGCATCTGCAAAACCTAAATAATATCACTCTTGAGAATTCCACTGGGTGTGATAAGCAAGTGGGGTCATCTGTGTTTTGATTTTGTTTGGAAAGAACAGAAATAAAAAGACACTTGACACATTTCCTTAAGCATTTGACTTTGTTAGGAAATAACCTGAGGGCTAGTGAAGCTGCTATTTTCTGGTTTAGTGTAATTTATTGCGTTTTATGTTACTTTTATGCATATCAGTTCTTGCAGAGTGTCTCAATGAGGTGGACTGAAAAACAGCTGTGGTGACAGACTTGACAAAAGCTTTCATATGGCTGTATTCAATGCTTGATATGCCAAGTGCAAAAACAGAAGATGCAGAGTCCTCACCCAGAAATGTGTGGAAATACAGCTGATCACAACTTGTTTTCTTTTCAGAAAAAAAGATTTGGTGATAGTATCAGTATGATGGTGACAGTCCAAGAACTGAATCACTGAAGAGAATGGGGACCTGGCAAAATTTAATCAAATTATATATATAAAATGTAATCAAGTGCATGTTTTCCATAAATCTCAGTTTTGAGTGGAAAACTTTAAACTACCCCTGTTAATAATCTGGGGCAAAGTAAGACAAAATGAAGTGAGGAAGAAGCTATTCGAAGAGGAAGTTAATTTGGTTCAGACTGAGCTGACTGCTGGCTTTCATCAATTTATTACTGTTTCAAGGTAGTATTGTCAATATGGTTGTTTTGATGAGTGAAGAAGTGAAACAGTGATTGGCAGAGAAGGAAAGTGCATCAAGGTGTATGATAATAAAATGCTAATGTGTTGACATGGACAGATAATGAGAGAACAAGGACTTTTTTGAAAGGTGTGTGTCAGCTTGCTGGTAGGAACAGGGATGTTAACCTGGATTGCTTTCTCTCCTATGCAGGGAGAGTTTGTCAGGGTATTTCCTGTGTTGCTGGAAGCATAAGGTAAATAGCCCACATTCACCCTTGCTTTAGTAATGTTGTTCTCTTTCCTCTCCTTTCTCCTTATTGTAATACTACTTCTCTCATCAGGTAAATCTTTCCTTATGCTGAGACAGGGTGAAAAGATGGGAACAGTAGGAGTTTTTCCGTCTGGGACCTTTGCTTTGGAATCACTGTTTGCTCAGTTGCACACTCCCATGTTCTAATGAATTATCTTCCTCTGGTTTTAGGTGACAGCTTGCTTTCCAGAGAAGGCAGGAGGAGGCATTTCCTGTTACAGAACATTAGTTAATGGAGACGGGGAATGAGAACCTCTACTCCTGGCTGCTGGGGTATCCTAGTGGTCCTAACTGCTTGTTGCCTATCCTTGCTCATTTTAGAAGCTAGATATTGTATCCTTCCCCTTATCTCAAAGCTGGATTCTCCCTCCTTATGTGCCATGAACTGATTTATGTTCAGAGAGTCTTGGCTGTACAGGCTGGAAACAGTGGAGCTCAGGGAGAAGCTAGCAAAAGCTGTATTTGTTGCGAAGCTTATGTATAACCTTACAGTAGGAGCTCCCTGCTGTAACTTGCTCAGAAATTACCATTCATGCCAGCAGCAGCTTCAGCTTCGCAGGTTGCGCGTACATCTGACTCCTGAAATAAGTCACGTCTCCCTGACTTTCTCTAACTTTCATTCTCCTACCCGTGCTTCTGGGTTCTTTATCTTCCCCAGCCTACTATGAGAGCCTTCTGCTCCAACTTGAAGTATAGTCTTCTTTTTGTGCTCTCTACCTCCTTTGCCTTCATACTACACACCTTCCTATGTGTAGCCTAGGAGCTTGTACCCTTAATCTAAATTTTTCCTACTACATGGTTGCACATTCCCACAGCCCTGACCTGAGAGTGTGGTTCCTGCCTCAGGTTGGCACAGTGCCTGAAGCAGAGGTAAACGAACTGGCTTCACAGGGTTGCAGCTGCCAAATTCCATTTTTGCATGAGTTTTGTAGCAAGACCAGTAGCAGCTCTAGACTTTTGCTTACATGCAGGAGCTAGCAGGAGGGAAGACATGCTTTCTTGTGATTCCCTATAAAATTTTGTGTATGGAAGAGTCGGGAACAGCCTCCATTGCTTGTTATCAACATGTCATTTTGAGGAGGTTTACCTACAGACTTAATCAAAGCATAGTTTGATAATGATGCATAACACTTTTCCTAAACCTGTTTTAAATGAGCAGCAGAATGATTAGATTTCAAACTAATTTTAATCCTCCTTCTTGCTTTTTTTTTTTTTGAGTGGGTGGATTTGGTTTTCATGAAGGGGCAAAATTATTGAAATGTGTTTCAAATAATTGATACAAGGACTATCATATTGCCCTGACACAGGGGTAGGCAATAGTTCACCCTCCAAAGCTGCTAATGCATTCCAAAGACACCCTGGGAGTCCCTGTGGTGGTACACACGCAGTTCATGCTCTGTAAAAGCTAACTGCTTGCAGTGATTCCCCACACAAGAAAACTTACCTGTCTGAGAGACTCTGGCTTTTGCTTGACTGCCTGTTAAATAACTTTTGTTATTCTAAAAAATTAATTATTACTATTTTTTCTTTTGTGACACTATATGATAATAAAAAACAAGCATTTTCCTCTCCTTTCTCCTTATTGTAATACTACTTCTCTCATCAGGTAAATCTTTCCTTATGCTGAGACAGGGTGAAAAGATGGGAACAGTAGGAGTTTTTCCGTCTGGGACCTTTGCTTTGGAATCACTGTTTGCTCAGTTGCACACTCCCATGTTCTAATGAATTATCTTCCTCTGGTTTTAGGTGACAGCTTGCTTTCCAGAGAAGGCAGGAGGAGGCATTTCCTGTTACAGAACATTAGTTAATGGAGACGGGGAATGAGAACCTCTACTGCTGGCTGCTGGGGTATCCTAGTGGTCCTAACTGCTTGTTGCCTATCCTTGCTCATTTTAGAAGCTAGATATTGTATCCTTCCCCTTATCTCAAAGCTGGATTCTCCCTCCTTATGTGCCATGAACTGATTTATGTTCAGAGAGTCTTGGCTGTACAGGCTGGAAACAGTGGAGCTCAGGGAGAAGCTAGCAAAAGCTGTATTTGTTGCGAAGCTTATGTATAACCTTACAGTAGGAGCTCCCTGCTGTAACTTGCTCAGAAATTACCATTCATGCCAGCAGCAGCTTCAGCTTCGCAGGTTGCGCGTACATCTGACTCCTGAAATAAGTCACGTCTCCCTGACTTTCTCTAACTTTCATTCTCCTACCCGTGCTTCTGGGTTCTTTATCTTCCCCAGCCTACTATGAGAGCCTTCTGCTCCAACTTGAAGTATAGTCTTCTTTTTGTGCTCTCTACCTCCTTTGCCTTCATACTACACACCTTCCTATGTGTAGCCTAGGAGCTTGTACCCTTAATCTAAATTTTTCCTACTACATGGTTGCACATTCCCACAGCCCTGACCTGAGAGTGTGGTTCCTGCCTCAGGTTGGCACAGTGCCTGAAGCAGAGGTAAACAAACTGGCTTCACAGGGTTGCAGCTGCCAAATTCCATTTTTGCATGAGTTTTGTAGCAAGACCAGTAGCAGCTCTAGACTTTTGCTTACATGCAGGAGCTAGCAGGAGGGAAGACATGCTTTCTTGTGATTCCCTATAAAATTTTGTGTATGGAAGAGTCGGGAACAGCCTCCATTGCTTGTTATCAACATGTCATTTTGAGGAGGTTTACCTACAGACTTAATCAAAGCATAGTTTGATAATGATGCATAACACTTTTCCTAAACCTGTTTTAAATGAGCAGCAGAATGATTAGATTTCAAACTAATTTTAATCCTCCTTCTTGCTTTTTTTTTTTTTGAGTGGGTGGATTTGGTTTTCATGAAGGGGCAAAATTATTGAAATGTGTTTCAAATAATTGATACAAGGACTATCATATTGCCCTGACACAGGGGTAGGCAATAGTTCACCCTCCAAAGCTGCTAATGCATTCCAAAGACACCCTGGGAGTCCCTGTGGTGGTACACACGCAGTTCATGCTCTGTAAAAGCTAACTGCTTGCAGTGATTCCCCACACAAGAAAACTTACCTGTCTGAGAGACTCTGGCTTTTGCTTGACTGCCTGTTAAATAACTTTTGTTATTCTAAAAAATTAATTATTACTATTTTTTCTTTTGTGACACTATATGATAATAAAAAACAAGCATTATCCTT